>NW_024429186.1:33124933-33379933 GCF_017639785.1 Mesocricetus auratus | reverse complement strand
GGTTATTTGCTGTCCAGGAGATTGCTTGCTTGTCTGTTTTGTTTTTGAGTCAGAGTTCCTCTATGGCTGGTCTGGAACTCACTATGTATAATAGGGTGGCATGTATTCCCAAATGCCAGGATTAAAGGCATGTGCCACCATGCCTGGATGAGAGAATTTATTTATTTTAAAACAATTGTAGTCTTACATGGCATTATGAGAAAGAATACAGAGAGATATCTTGAACATTACTATGTATATTTTAAGGTCTTACTAATAATGAATTCCAGTGCTTAATAGGCAGAGGCAGGTGGATCTCTGAGTTCAAGGCCAGCCTGGTCTATAGAGGGAGTTGCAGCACAGCCAGGGCTACACAGAGAAAGCCTAAAAAGAACAGCCCACTGTATAAATTGGCTTTTTTTTCTTTTTGCTTTGTTTTGCTTCATATTTCTCAGACTTAACTATTGATGGCCCATTACCATCAATCCCAGGTGTAATTCTTGCAGAATGCCTTGGAGGTGCTGAGAGTCTGATTTACTGAATGGTTTTCTTGTGCTTTTAGAGTGATAATCAGGAACGGCAGCAGCACCATGACAGGCGGAGACTTGACAACCCTGAGCCAGTGTCGAATGGTCGACCCCAGAGTCACTCACGGCAGGTGGTGGAACAGGATGAGGAAGAAGATGAAGAGCTGACACTGAAATATGGAGCCAAGCATGTCATCATGCTCTTCGTTCCCGTGACCCTCTGCATGGTGGTAGTTGTGGCTACCATCAAATCCGTCAGCTTCTATACCCGGAAAGATGGACAGCTGTATGTATCACGGCTTCATTCTCACGGCCAGTGTGGCTTTCCATGCCATAGCCTGTTGTTATCCTCTTGAAGACCTCTGTGCTCATAGAGCATGGTAGAACCAATCCCTCCTTCCTGATGGAGACGAAAAGAATGATGGAGAATTATTCTCAGGATGCAGTCGTTGAGTAGGACTGAATTTCTGTGGAATCCAAAGTAGTCTTTCCTGCCTCAGGAACATTGGGGCCATCATTCTTCCTCCTGGAGTACTGGGACTTTTTTGTTGTTGTTCTATTTTGAATTGAATTCTTTCTTTTCAGCCAGGCCTGGCTTGGGCCTGCAGTCCTAGCACTTGGGAAATAGCTCATGGTAGATTAGAGATTTAGGAACCCTGGATGTCAGGGATCAGACAGCAGGAGGGAGTTGAGAAAGAGACATAGTCATCACTTAGCAAGGGCACTCCTATAAGAACTTCCTTATAACATGTATTCAGAGTTTCTTGGCCATTACTTAGTCTCATAGCCTCACTTGATGCTATAAGGGACAGAAGGAAAGTTATTGGGCCAAGAGTCCTGGCACCAGGAATAAAGGTATTTTTATGTAAATGAAAATCAAGGAGAAGACAACTCCAATTGTAATCACCCTGCAGGTAAAAGACAGTAGTTCAAACCCTGTTACTTCCCTCTAATAATTGTTGTATAGCCTAGGTCGTTTATGTGGCAGATCCTGGTCATTTAACAGATTCTAATGAGCTGTGGAGAGAACATTGGATGAGATTATTATTTCAGTACAAACCATCCACTAGATGGAGCCAGTGCCTGGCTCATGGGGTTCATCTCTCCAGAGTCTGGCTATTTCCTTTTACTTTGAAGCAGTTATTTTAGAGGATAGTTATTCTTCTTAGGTTAAAGATTCTTAGCTAGAGGTTTAGAGAGATGGCTCAGCAGTCACGAGGGCATACTACTCTTGTGGATGTCCTGAGTTTGGTTCATAACACCCACACCAGGCAGCTCCTAACTGCCTTTAATTCCAGCTCTCAGGGATTGGACGCCTTCGCTCTTCGTGGACATCTATGGGCACGTGCACACACATGTGAACACACAATTTAAAACAATAGTATATATGTGTGTGTTTTAAAAAATTATTAGTTAGAGCCAGGGTGCTACAAACCAGTAATCCCCATACTTGGAAGGCAGAGGCAGGAAGATCACATGTTCAAGTACAGCCTGGGCTACATGTTGAGGTCCAGGCTAGCTTGTCTCAAAAAACTAACCAAACCAAAAAAATCTTAGTTGACTGATTAACTTGGAAAGGTACATTCTAAGGCACTCAGTAAATCAAAGACCTCGTAATTAATTACAGTTTTAAAGGAGTATGTGGTTTGAGATTTCCATTGACACTTTTGTATTTTGTTTCTTTTTTTTTCCCCCTAGAATCTATACCCCATTTACAGAAGACACCGAAACTGTAGGCCAAAGGGCCCTGCACTCGATTCTGAATGCTGCCATCATGATCAGTGTCATCGTTGTCATGACCATCCTCCTGGTGGTTCTTTATAAATACAGGTGCTACAAGGTGAGCGTGGGGTGCAGCTTCGCTGTCTGCCTTGACCTGTGCATCATCCCAGGCACTGAAGGTTTCCTTTCCCTTTGTTTCTTAGAAAATCCTATGCAGGGCTGGAGAAAGGGCTGCTCCTGCGGAGGACATGAGTTTAGTTCCCTGTACCCACTTTGCAGGTCCTAATCATCCAGGGAATCCAACAACCTCTTATGGCTCCTGGGGCACCAGGCACAAATGCACTTACTGCACACACATACACATGCAGGGAAAGCACACACACACATAAGCTAAAAATAGATCTTTCAAAAAAGAAAATCATGGCCAGGCATTGGTGGCCCAGGCGTCTAATCCCAGCACTCAGGAGGCAGAGGCAGGCGGATCTCTGTGAGTTTGAGACCAGCCTGGACAGCCGCCAAAGCCACAGAGAAACCCTGTCTCGAAAAAACCAAAAAGACAAAAAAAAAAAAAAAATGGGTGGTGGTAGTACACACCTTTAATTCCAGCATTCAGAGAGGCAGAGGCAGGCGGATCTTTGTGAGTTCCAGGACAGACAGAGCTACACACAGAGAACCCTGTCTCAAAAACAGAAAGAAAGAAAATCATTTAATCTCAGGCCTAATTTTGTACCCTCGGGTACAACTTTTAAAAACTTTTAAAATTATGTTTACTTAGTGTATGTCTATATGTATGTGTATGTGCAGATGTATGTATGTATGCATGTATGTATGTATGTGTGTGCATGCCATGGCTCATATGTGGAAGTCAAAGGTCAGTTTGCAGGAGTAAGTTCTCTCCTTCCATGTTGTGTGATAGGCTTTTCCTGTAACACACATCTGTTCAACCCAGAGAGGGAACCCATTTAGTGACCCAGTGGATTTGTTATTGGGGTTACTAACAGGAGTTAGTAACTTACTTACTTACAAGGAACATCGGTGTTTCAAAAGCAGCTGTGTCGTTGAAAAAGCAACCCCAATATAAATGATGATTCTGCAAGCTGCAACTGTTTGTGGGCAGCTCTCCAAATACCCGTTTTTCTATACTTGGGCTAGTCAAAATCTCCACCCCAAGCAATTATTTACTCCTTTTTTTTTTTTTTTTTTGTTTGTTTTTTGAGACAAGGTTTCTCTGTATTGTTTTGGAGGCTGTCCTGGAACTCACTCTGTAGACCAGGCTGGCCTCGAACTCACAGAGATCCGCCTGCCTCTGCCTCCCAAGTGCTGGGATTAAAGGCGTGCGCCACCAACGCCCAGCTTGTTTACTCCTTTTTATGTTGCTGGGGAGTAGCCCTCAAGTATCTTGCATTTTCTAGGCTGGAGAGATGGCTCAGCAGTTAAGAGCACTGGCTGCTCTTCCAGAGGTCCTGAGTCCAATTTCCGGAACCACATGGTGACTCACAACCATCTGTAATGAGATTTGGTCCCCTCTTCTGGCCTGCAGACATACGATGTTTACATAATAAATGAATATGTTTGAAAAAAGAATCTTGAAGGCCAGGCAATAGTGTCTCATGCCTTTAATCGTAGCACTTGGGAGGCAGAGGCAGGCGGATCTCTGTGAGTTTGAGACCAGCCTGGTCTACAGAGTGAGTTCCAGGACAGCCTCTAAAGCCACAGAGAAACCCTGTCTCGAAAAACCAAAAAAAAAAAAAAAAATTGAATTTTTGTTCTCTCAGATATATGACCTCTTGAGCACCCACCTCTTACAAATCAGAGGAAAATAACTGCCAGAGAAGAGCATCCAACTCAGTTGTCATGACTCGCAGCAAGTTCCTTTACCAACTAAGCTGTCTTGCTATCCCAAACAGAACTTCTAATTCAATATTTTAGCTTAGAGGTTGCTTGTTGGGCCCATGGTTTGTTGATTGTTTTTCTGAGCATATTAATTCTACTCCAATACCTGTGAACACATACATTGAACTAATTATCTTTCTGCCATCCCCTTATCCTCAGGAGGTCTTCTTTGCTAGCTTTTAATGTTGTGATCATGTTCATCTGTTGCCTTCTTTCTTACCAATCACTTACTTTTGCAAATTCCTCCAGCCCAGTAGTTCCCAGGCCAGCCCTTTCTAACAGTCCCTTAGCTTGATTTCATATACCACAAAAACAAAAAGAGTCCCTCCCATGTTTTGATTTTGTTGTTGTTGTTGTAGTTGTTTGGTTTCTTGAGACAGGGTTTCTCTGTGTAGCCCTGACTGTCCTGTAACTCCCTTTGTAGACCAGGCTGACTTCGAACATACAGAGAGCCGCCTGCCTCTGCCCCCGCCTCCCCAGTGCTGGGTTTTAAGGTGTGAGCCACCACCACCCAGCTTGAATTTTTTTGTTTTGTAATGCTAACTCATAGACTAGGTTGGGAAGTTATGTTCCCTCCTGGACCCTTCATTAAAGACTAAGAATTGTAACATACATATTATCTTGCTATTTGAGTTTATTGTGCCTTTTTCATGCAACTGATATTTTTTCTTGTCTTTATATGCTGAGTAATTTGGGTTGTATCTTAGACACTTTATTTTGAATTTTTTAAATGTTACGGAAAAGGCAGTTGATCGTGACATGTCATTTGTGACAGCCATGAGAGATCCCACATAGAAAGCCTGCGTAGCTCAGGGTTAGAGAAAGTCCTTACCTCTGGGAACAGAGCAGGGTTCCCAACTTTCAGAGCCTTTCGTGGTGCACTCAGCTTGGGGGCTGAGAGAAGAGAAAATGTTTTTGCCCCTTGATTGTCTCAAGTAGAGGGTGCCCCTTAGTGATCAGGAAAGGTTTGAAAGTCATAGGTGACCAGCCTAAATAATTTGCAGCCTCATTACGGTAGGTTAAATATAAACAGTGGACAAATATTTGGTCAGAAATACCCAAACAGAGAATTTAGGAAAGGGATATTGATAGCTAATAAGCAGGAGGAGGGGGAGGGAGCCAGTCAATCCTCAGTAGTGAAAACATAAATGCATACTAAAAAATCAGGTTAATATATTGGGCATATTGATGTGACAGAGATTAATCCAGCCATTTTTGTAACTATTAGCCAGCATGTATTAATGATCAAGTAATTAGGAAAACTTTGTATACTTTAATTAAGTTTAAGTAAGTTTTGAAAATTAGTTTCTATGAAAGAATTGAAATATAGAAAGAAAAAATGTATACCAGGGCATTCATGCTAATAGAGATAATAATTGGATGGGGAAACAGTACAGATTCCATATGTAGGACAAGGTTAAATTGTACATGTGAGTGGAACATTATTTAAAAATCATGTTTCAAAGGATATTTGGTATGATATGTGAATATGTTTATAATAAAGATGAAGTCTAGCTGGTAGCTGTGGCATACCCGTATAATGCCAGAATTGAGGCAGGAGGATTATGAGGTTGTTTTTAAAAGCGTAATAAGCATAAATACAAAGCTGTATACTGTTTGAATTTTGTTAAAAAGCTTTTTACACATGCTGACACTTGCAGGTAAAAATTGTGGGAAAAGAAAATGTTAGTTTTCCTTCAGTATTTTTATGTTTTCTATGTCCTATAGGAATTTTTGCTTTAATTCCGACAATACTGGAAATTGAGCCCAGGGCTCTTCTACATGCTGGGAAGTGCTCAACCATGAGTTGTAACCCAGCATAATTTGACTTTGTGTCAAAAAATTTAAATGATTTCAATACTGCATATAAACATGAATTTTTAAATTGCTTTATTGATGTTTTATTAAATTGTGCATGTGTTTGCATGTCTGTGTAGGTGTCTGCACATGAGTGCAGGTGCCCATAGAGGCCAGAAGGTTCAGATCTCCTAAGAAGCTGTCCAGTGTGGGAGCTGGAAACCTAGCCTGGGTTCTCAGGAAGAGCAACATACACTCTTCTCCGCTGGCCCATCTTTCCAGCCCCTTTCTTGCTTTTCTTATTTTGTTTTGTTCTGTTTTTCAAGACAGGGTTTCTCTGTAGCTTTGGAGCCTGTCCTGGAACTCACTATGTAGACCAGGCTGGCCTTGAACTCACAGAGATCCACCTGCCTCTACCTTCAGAGCACTGGAACTAAAGGTGTGTGCCACCACTGCCCAGCTGTTTCTCTCTCTCTCTCTCTCTCTCTCCCCCTCTCTCTTTCTTTGTGTGTGTGTGTGTGTGTGTGTGTGTGTGTCTTTGTGACATTTCTGTTTTATACCCTTGACTAGCACTTAAGATTTCTGAGTATTTACTGATCCCAAAACCACATTTGTTTTGCCATTTAAAAGTAAACATGGGTGGGCTGGAGAGATGGCTCAGCAGTTAAAAGCACTGGCTGCTCTTCCAGAGGTCCTGAGTTCAATTCCCAGCAACCACATGGTGGCTGACAACCATCTATAATGAGATCTGATGCTCGCTTGTGACCTGCAGATGTACGTGCAGATAAGTATCATATACATAAAATAAATAAAACCTTAAAATATTTTTAAAAAATAAACATGGGCATGGGTTAAAATGCAGTAATATAGCAGTTGTCAGCATGTGCCAGGCCACAGGTTTCATCTCAGGCAGTACAAAAGAAAAACAAAACAGAGTTAGCACACACCCTGTTTCCGATTAAGAGCCTCCTTGTTTAGGAACTGTGGGATCTGTTGGTTATATTTGAATTGTCTCTTTCCTAGGTCATCCATGCCTGGCTTATTGTTTCATCTCTGTTGTTGCTGTTCTTTTTTTCATTCATTTACTTGGGGTAAGTAGTAAGTTTCTGGTCTCTTATTCACTCTAGCATCCATCACTACCCTTAGACCCATGTACTTTGTTGATGAATTATTCTTTAATCTTTTTTTTCCACATATTATGTCTTGCCTGGTATTTAGAAGATGAGTTGGGTATGTACATGAGTGCAAGCACCCATATGAAGGCCAGAGGACTTGTAGGAGTCCATTTCTCCTTCCGCCCCAGGTTCTATGGCTCCCACTCAGGTAGTCAGGCTTGCCAGGCAAGTGCATTTACCTCTGAGCCTTCTTACTGGCCGAGTAGAGAGGTGGGGGCCTCGTGCCACAGTAGACAGGAGATGTCAGCTCTCTCCTTCCACCTGCTAGGTCCTGGGGATAGGACTCCCATCCTCAGACCTCACAAGCGTCCATACCCACTGAGTCATCTCAGCAGCCCCGCAGAAAGGGCTTCCTTGTCCACTGTTTGCAATAAGTAGACATGTAAGGATTCATAGCGCTGGCTATTCTACAGAGGGCCCGGGTTTGGTTCCCAGCATCCACATGGTGACTCACAGCCAACTAACCATAACACACTTCCTGGGAACCCACCATCCTTTCCCAGCTTAGTCAGGCTCCAGATTCACATACCAGCACATGTACATATATGCAGACAACACATTCATGCACATAAAATAAGATCCACATACTAGTACACATACATACTCATAAAATAAATTTTAAATAATTTTTTTCAAGAAAAAAAAGCCTGTCATCAAACTGTGTGTAATAGACTGTCATTTGTATTTAATAAGAATGTATTTGTGGGGCTCGGGGAAGTAGCCCAGTTGGTAGAATGCTTGCTTAATATGCATAAAGCCATGGTTTTGATCACTACCACCACTTAAATCAGGTCTACAGGCAGGAGAATCAGAAGTTCTAGGTCATCCTTTGTTACTGATTGAGTGCAAGCCCATTTTCACTCTTTTGTGAAAATTTTTTTAAAAAGCCAGACATTGGTGGCACATGCCTTTAACCCCAGTACTCGGGAGGCAGAGGCAGGCAGATCTCTGTGAGTTTGAGGCCAGCCTGGCCTACAGAGTGAGTTCCAGGACAGCCTCCAAAGCAATACAGAGAAACCCTGTCTCGAAAAACCACAAATAGATAGATAGATAGATAGATAGATAGATAGATAGATAGATAGATAAGCAAGCAAATAAATAAATAAATATTTTTGGGAGAGTATACATTAGATAGACTCTGGAAGGATAACATAAAATGGATTAATACAGCAGTATTTTCCCTGAAGAACAGAACTGTTGGATGGAGAGGAAGGAGATGTGTTGTACATCTTTATATTAATTTATGCATATCTACCTAAGAGTTGAGGTTAGTTTGATTTTAGTATACTTGAAATGTTTAGTGTAATATACATTGCAACCTCATTCAGAAATTTCAACATTTTACTTTATTTTGGAATTTCAAAATGAGAGAGAAATCATCTTCCTGGACAGTCCCCTTGGTGCACAGTTTGTGCTTAAATATACTCTTCCTCTATAGCTACTTAGGATGGCTACTGTAGTTACAATCTCTTTAGATGATAGGTTTTGTTCTCCAGAAGTTAAAATGGTAGTTTTCTTTGCCTAAAGAAGTTAAGCAGGGTCTGGGGAGCTAGCTCAGGTGGCCATGTGTGCTGGTCAAGCATGAGGGCCTGGGTTTGGATACCCAGAATCCATGTAGAAGCCGGGTGCAGTGGCAAGCTCTTAACCCTAGCAATGGAAGACAGAAACAGACAGATCCCAGGGATTTGCTAGCCAGCTAAGCTAGTTAAAACAGCAAGCACCAAGTTCAGTAAGAGATGTTGTCTTAAAAAATAAGGTGAATGTCGACTTCTGGCCTCTTCGTGTGTCCTTATCGGCAAGCTCACCTACACACACCATACACAGAGTGTTAAACAATCTTTTTTATTTTTTAAGTGGCCTAGGACTATAAATCAGTTGGTGGAACATACACTTTGTGTGCATGAGGCCTTGCATTTCATCCTAGTACCACAAGGCACTCTAAATAAAAACCATTTTATAAGAATAAAGGTAAACTGGGTGTGGTGACACATCTTTAATCCCAGCACTCAGGAGGCAGAGCTGGGTACATGTCTGTGAGTTTGAGGCCAGCCTGGTCTACAAAGTGGGTTTCAGGACAGCCAGGACTACACAAAGAAATCCTGTCTCAAAAAACCAAAATAAATAAAGGTAAATCTAGTCATCCTTCTTCAGCTCTATTCTTTTTGTTTTGTTTTCTCGAGACAGGGTTTTTCTGTGTAGCTCTGGCTGTCCTGGAACTAGCTCTGTAGTCTAGGCTGACCTCAAACTCACAGAAATCTGCCTGCCTCTGCCTCCTGAGTGCTGGGATTAAAGGTGTGGGCCACCACTGCCCAGCTCCATCTGTATTCTTTTTTTTTTTTTTAAGATTTATTTATTTATTTATTAATATACAGTGTTCTGCCTACATACCAGAAGAGGGCACCAGATTGAATTGTAGATGGTTGTGAGCTACCATGTGGTTGCTGGGAATTGAACTCAGGACCTCTGAAAGAGCAGTCAGTGCTCTGAACCTCTGAGCCATCCCTCCAGCCCTCCCACCCCCCTGTAGTCTAAGAAGATATTATTCTTATCCGTGGGATGGGGGTTTGTTTCTTTAGCAACAATGTGTCAAACTATATTCTGTGCATGTGTATGTGTATAAAATTATGTTTTGTAATGGATTCCTTAAGTCTCAGTATGAAAAGATTTATGTTTCTGCTATAAAGCTTTTTGGTCCATTTTTTTTCTAGTTTCAGATACATTAAACTAGGGTTTTATAAAATATAGTATTAGTATAATATATATGGCATAGTTTATAGTATATGGTATTTTAGGTGGTATGATTCCCTTTTTTTAGTTTTTGTTCTTATTTTTATATGTGTGTCCTGTAAAAATTCATTCATTAATGTGAATGATGTAGTACCTGTTAAAATAAGTTCTTCTGGAAGAAAATGTGATTTGAAAATGTTAAATACATAACAGTACAGCATAGGCCATAGTAAAACCTTGACATGGATTGAATAGTTAGTGTTTCAGCATTCAGTATGTACATAAGAATCATTGCACATGAGTTGCTTCAGACCCTTGTTTAATGTTTCAGGGAAGTGTTTAAGACCTACAATGTTGCTGTGGACTACATTACAGTTGCACTCCTGATCTGGAACTTTGGTGTGGTGGGGATGATTGCCATCCACTGGAAAGGCCCACTTCGACTGCAGCAGGCGTATCTTATTATGATCAGTGCCCTGATGGCCCTGGTCTTTATCAAGTACCTCCCTGAATGGACCGCGTGGCTCATCTTGGCTGTGATTTCAGTATATGGTAAAACTCAAGACTGACACTTTGTTCGTCACAGAAATACTCACTGGTGTGTTTTCCTTCCTCTTCTAGTTCTCTAGATTTAAGGAAAATCTTAATGGTGATGTCCATAGCAGTTTTACAGTGCTGAGGATTGTATGTGGAACCAGTTGGTTCTAGGCTATCCACGAACCCCATCTCTAGCCCTGAGAGTGAGGACTTGTAAAGTGTTTATTACGACTTCCAGTTTTAACTCTGTGTGCTGGATTCATGGGAGGAGCCTTAGTTTCCCTTGCTGGTCAGAATCCTTAATATTCAGAGCTCTTTCTCCTAGCATATGAGAGGCCCTGGCTTTAGTCCCCAGACCACAGGAAACAACACAACAAAATAACGTCCGTCATCAGTAGTTTTATTGAGCTTTGATTTCCGTGGAAGATGGGAACACGTTTCCAGGGTCTTAAAAGTTGAGTGATTTGAATATATACTGAGAAGTGCTAGCAGAGTGCCTGACACATGTACCGTGTTCAGTTTATTTAAAATGTTCCTATAGTTTTGGGGGGAAGGACATGTGTCCTGGCATGAGTGTAGAGGTCAGAGAACTACTTCAGGGGCCAATGCTCTCCTTCCTGCATGACATCCTGGTGATTGGACGAACTCAGATTGCCAGGCTTGGTGGCAGGCACCTTAACTGAGCCATCTCACTGCCCTCAATTCAATTTTTTTCTTTGAAGTTTTTATTTTATGTGAATGAGTGTTTTGCCTGTAAACATGTCTATGCACCACATGCATGCCTTGTGCCTGACGAGGCTAGAAGAGGATGTGGGACTGCATTTCCATCCAGGTGTGCGCTCCATGTGGGTCCTTCAAATTGAACCCAGGTCCTCTAGAAGAACAGTGCTCTTAAGCTCTGAGCCTCCTGTCAGCCCTTCCTCATGTCATTCATAAAATCAAAACCATGCAGCAGCTTCAGTGGAATCGCCCCTTTAAAGATTAAAATTTTCCTGATGTGGTTGGTGTGCGTGCCTGTGATCTCAGCCCTAGGAGGACCAGCAGTTTCAAGGTTATCCATAGCTAATATAGTAAGTTCGAAACCAACCTGTGCCACTTTTAAGCCCTTTTTCAAAAACAACAAAATCCGAGAATGAGGTTCACATTTGTAAAATAAACCCAGTACCTATTTCTACAGAAAGACCTGTGGATAGAACCCGTAACTTGAGGGCTCCCTTCAGGTGTAATACAGGGAAGCCAACCACAAAGAGATAAGAATGGAAAACCTGGTCTAGACTGACTTCATCAGCCTGGATCAGACTTCGGAGAGTCTAATGCTAGGTAGGCAAATCAGCAGCTGGGTCTACAGAGTGAGTTCCAGGACAACCAGCGCTACACAGAGAAGCCCTGTCTTGAAGAGCAAGACAAAAGAAACAAAAAACCCTGTCATTAATTCCCTTAGGACTGGAGAGATGGCTCAGTAGTTAAGGTTGCCTCCTACTCCTGCAGAGGTCCACAGCTCGGGTGACAGCACCCATATACACAGCCATAGAGGTACACGTGCATACACATGATTAATTTTAATTTTAAAAATTTGAACATGTGCCGGGCGGTGGTGGCGCACGCCTTTAATCCCAGCACTCGGGAGGCAGAGGCAGGTGGATCTCTGAGTTTGAGGCTAGGCTGGACCGACAGCCTCCAAAACAATACAGAGAAACCCTGTCTCGTAAAACAAAAACAAAAAAAAAAAATTTAAACATGCTTTTGGACAATTAAAGATTCCAGTTCTTTGTTTTGGTTTTTGGTGGGGTTTTGTTGTTGTTGTTGTTGTTTTGGTTTTTCGAGACAGGGTTTCTCTGTGGCTTTGGAGGCTGTCCTGGAACTAGCTCTTGTAGACCAGGCTGGTCTTGAACTCACAGAGATCCGCCTGCCTCTGCCTCCCAAGTGCTGGGATTAAAGATGTGAGCCACCACCACTGCCCAGCAAGATTCCAGTTCTTTAACAACTGCTGTGACATGGGTCCTGAAAAAGTCACAGTAATACTCCAGTCATTAGTAACAAGGGGACTAGCTTTATCCTCCAGCTCTTGTCCACGTGAAAGCCAAACAGAGATCCCTCAGAGACTACTAGGTGGTCATCATTCTAAACAGCATGAAAGTATGTGGTGACCTGTGGCTGGAAACTGGCACCTCTTTAATGGATGGAGAGAAGCCTGTGGGACTAGAACTCAGCTGGTCTGTGTATATGTGAGCAACTAGTCAGGGTTAGAAAAGTCATGCTCTATGCCTCACTCTCAGGGTGACCTAACTTTACTGAGGCTTTGTAAATCTCCTGTCTGTCCCTTTATAGCTGAGAAAGGGAAGGAAGGCCAGTTTGGGGCTAGTGAGGTGGCTCAGCCTGTAACAGCCCTCCTCACCAAGGCTGACACCCTGAGTGGGATCTCCAGGAGCCACGTGGTGATAGGAGAGGTCTAGTTCCTGCAAGGTCAACATATGATCCACAGCAATGTAGTTACCACAGATATTTTGTTGCTAAGAAGCTTGAAGGTTACAGAGGTAAAATATTTGCCTCATCTCATGTGGCTTGACCTAGAATCTGAACTTTAAGCTTGTGTTATTCTCTCCACGACCCTCAACCCTCTGCTCCTAGCACAGGTGAGGCCCCTCTAAGCTTTGGGTCTTCTGCGTGGGGAAGAGCTGTGTAGCTAGTGTTTAGATAGTGACTCTCAACTCCGTTTCTTGCAAAGTACCAAGATGTTTTGTCAGAAGGGTTCTAAAAACGTTTAAGTAAATTAATTTTCATTTATTTCAGTTTCCCTAAAAAAACTGAATCTATTCATTTCAGAATTCTATAAGGGGAAAGATGTCATAAAACCAAAGTAGTTACCGGATGTGGCAGCTGTAAGCCAACTGAGGATCTCAGTAGCTGCAAACACAGGAAGTTTCTCTTCTCACTTGGGAGTGGCGAGAGGACAGGGTCACTGGCGTGCTGCCCGTGCTGTTGTACAGAGGCGTGACCACTGAGGCCATCTGAATGACTGATGGCAGCTATAGCCGTTTGATATTTTTAAATGTTTGAGGGTATTTGCGGGATTTCTGTAACAGAAAATGTAAGAAAAATTGTAGTTCATGGAAGAAAATGGTGTCAGAATCAGATATGATTTAGGCATATTGCTTCCTCTCTGAGCTGCTATTCTAGTGAAATAGGTCAATTGTTAAGCATCTCTTATGTTTTGAGACCTAAATATTTGTGAAGTACTTTATTTGACTGGAAACTGAAAAAATACTAAACTTTGTCATTCAAAGGAGCTGTCATTTAAATTTGTTACCCTCTCATTGCAAGTTCCTTAATTAAGTGTACTTGTTTAAGGTGCTGGGTGGAGTGCGGCCTCCCCGCCCCTCTCAGCACACCCCATCCCGCACTGTCTTTAAGGAAAGGATGCACGCTCTCCTCCAAAGCATTCATTTGTAGCTTGTAACGCCCTCCGACTCTGCTTGTCACACATTGAGAACTACTCGGGAATAGCTGTCTTGCTGTTCTGCTTCTCTCCTTTCAGATAAGAAGAGTCGTGTCTAGACCCCAGTAATCATAGACCGTAGACTGAGCACACAGCAGGAAGTCTGAAGTATAATTTGCACAGGTCTTCTGTGGGTTCTGTTTTATTTTGTTTAGGTTGCTTTTTCTTACTTGCTTAACTGCAAGTATTTCCGTATTTTCCAAACACCCTTTGTAAAAATTGATTATGTTTGTCCCTCAGTTAAATCCTCCTCAGCGTGTACTCATTTACACATTTCAGTCAATATATTTTATTGGCTGTCTTTATTTTTCTCTTTGTAGATTTGGTGGCTGTTTTGTGCCCCAAAGGTCCACTTCGTATGCTGGTTGAAACAGCTCAGGAAAGAAATGAAACTCTCTTTCCAGCTCTGATCTATTCCTGTAAGTATGCTGGGGCCACGCTGTATTGATGCCTTGAGCTTTAAGGGGCCCTCAGAGGGCAGAAGTCACAAGAGGGCATTGGATCTCCTGGAACTGCATTTATGGGTAGCTCTGAGCCGCCATGTGGGCGCTGGGAATCAAACCCGGGTCCTCTGCGAAAGCAGCCAATACATCTATGGCTCTTAACCGCTGAGCTCTCTCCAGCCCCAGACATTCAGTTTTATGTTTGTTTCTTAACCTGCAGTCTTTTCTCATTTCTTATCCTCATTAACATTTGAGGTGACATGCCCAAGACCAGTGGTTTCAAACCGTCGAGAAATAATGGCCTTTTGCTTGCTAGCGCAGGTCCTAGGCTTTGAGAACTCACCTGCATCTTTGTCTTTCTCAACAGCAACAATGGTGTGGTTGGTGAATATGGCTGAAGGAGACCCAGAAGCCCAAAGAAGGGTACCCAAAAACCCCAAGTATAACACACAAAGTAGGTGACGCTCATTTGTAAATGTCCTAGTTTTGCAGGTTCATTGTCATTTGTAAATAGGTAGTTGAAATTATGAAGCAGTAATTTCAGCCTCCTCTTTGGTCTTGCTGGAGGTCAGGCCTGTCATTTGAGAAGCCCTGGACGTAGGGGGACATGTGATGGTGAAAGATGTCACAGAGAGTCTCCTAGAAAAACTGGCCACCCCAGTAAATGCACGCAGAGCTGTTTAAGGAGCTGGAATACTTGCCCAGCCACCAGTCCATACTGGGCTAAGATGCTGCCATTAATGTGTAATTTTTAAAAAGGTATGCTTTCTAAAAGAACAACGCTCTCTCCCTCTCCCCCACCTTCCAAATAGATAAAAATGAAAATAGTAACCAGGTGTAGTAGAATGTCTGTTATATCAGCCTGGAAGTACACAAGAAGATTGTGAGTTCAAGGCCAACCTCGACTGTGTACGGAGATCCTGTCACCAAAAGGGGGCAGCATGCTGGGACTCTTGTCCAGCATGTCCAGGGTAACTAAAAATATCTGATGAGAGGAATGGTAATGTTCACACTAAGGAGTCCAGGTGCCTTTGTGGACTGGACAGTGGTGATGTCCAAAGACTCAGACACTACAGAAGATAGGAAGGAAAATCAGCTATCTGCTGTATCAGAAAGAATTGGAGAATGGGGCTGGAGAGATGGCTCAGTGGTTAAGAGCACTGACTGCTCTTCCAGAGGACCCAGGTTCAATTCCCAGTCCCCAGCTGGCAGCTAATAACTGTCCATAACTCCAAAATCTGATACCTTCCCACAGACATACATGCAGGCAAAGCTCCAATGTGAATAAATAAAAAATTTTTAAATGAATTGAAGAATAGTAAGGTGTAAAAGTAAAGCAGAAAGAAAATTTATTTTTTTTTATTTTTGGTTTTACGAGACAGGGTTTCTCTGTATTGTTTAAAAAGACAAAGAGGACTAACCTTAGGAAGTTGAAAAAGAGGAAAATTGACAGTTAAGAGAAGAACAGTGGGCCTTGGTTGCACTGCTATTTAGGTTACAGAGAAATAAGAACTGCCTCTGGATAGTTGGCTGTAAGAGTACCCTGGACAACTGGAAACTCAGGTCTGAGTCTCAAAGCCGTCAGACCTCATTTCTGTAGAGCGAGGCAGCAGAACAAGGTGGCATTTGACCAAAAACAGATCAAAGACAAGAGAGGAAGTATTGGAAATGGCTGCTAAATATATCTACATATATTGTAATTTTTGTGTTTTGAGTGTTTTGCCTGCATGTATGTGCACATGCATGGTTGGTACCTGTGGAGGTCAGCAGCGGGCGTTAGATCCCATGGACTTATAGGTGGTTGTGAACCACCATGTGCGTGATGGGAGCCATACCCAAGTCCTTCGGAAAAGCCATCTCTCCAGCCCCATATTAAGCTAAAGAAAAACGTTGTGACTGTATGTCTTAGTCAGGGTTTCTATTGCTGTGAATAAACCCCAGGACCAAAGAAACGTAGGGAGGAAAGGGTTTATCCAGCTTACACTTCCGCATCACCATTCCTCTTTGAAGGAGATGAGGACAGAAACTCAAAACAGGCAGGAACTGATGCAGAGGCTGTGGAGGGGAGCTGCTTACTGGCTTGCTCAGCCTGCTTTCTTAGAGAACCCAGGATCACCAGCCCAGGGATGGCGCCACCTGCAATGGCCTGGGCCCTCTCCCATTGATCACTAATATAAGAAAGCTCTTTGCAGGCTAGTGTACAACCTGGTCTTATGGAGGTGTTTTCTCAATTGAGGCCCCTCCTCTCTGATGACTCTAGCTCGAGTGCAGTTGACACAAAGCCATCCAACACACTGTATGTTATATGAGCATGGGTGTGTGTTTGGTGTGCTACGATGTTATTTCAAAACCGCTGACTGGTCACTAGGTGTATGTCCCTGCCTCTGGGGACAGTGAACTGAAGAAGACATTCCCTGCCGGTGTTCACAGGGCCCAGGCTCTTTACCATTTCATTCTCTGCAGCTTTTGACATGCTGGCTGTCCTCAGCCCTCGTCTCCTTGTGATCATGACAGTTGCAGAACTGGGCATTCTATCTGGACCACATGCAGGGAAGATGGACAGAAAGGGGAGAGTGTCAGCACTCTCAGGCAGTACCAAGCCACAACAGTTCCTCGGCTGTAGGGCTTCCACTGAGAAAAAAGAATGGAAGAATTGCTCTGCTTTCCTTAACCAAGACTCTACCCTCTAGACTGTGGAGGAAAGGTCTCTAATTGCTACCTTCTCTCTTAAAGGAGCAGAAAGGGAGACACAGGACTCTAGTACTGGGAACGATGATGGTGGCTTCAGTGAGGAATGGGAAGCCCAAAGGGACAGTCACCTGGGGCCTCATCGTTCCACTCCTGAGTCAAGAGCTGCTGTGCAGGAACTTTCCGGCAGTATCCTGACCAATGAAGACCCGGAGGAAAGTACGTGTGTTATCTGTCTGAAGTCAGGGTTTCTTGACGTGCCTCTTGTTACTCATCTCTTGAGAGCACATTGAATCGTTCAGGGGAACTAGCTTATTCGGCTGTTTGCCACCCAAGCATGAGGACCTGAGTTCAGTCTCCAACACTCACATCTTAAAAGGAAAAAAGGTCAGCACCACTGTCTAACCCCGTGATCCCAGCCCTGGGCGGAGAGGCAGGAGGGTCCCTGGGCCTTGCTGGTCAAACTGAATAGTTCCAGGGTCTAGATGAAGAATGGCTGAAGAAGACTCCAGGATTAACCTTTGGCCTGTACCCACTGCACTGGTGCACACACCCCGCCCCTCTTTAATCATACACACAGGAGAGGGAGTACAGGGAACTGAGGACATGAGCCGACAGATGATGCTGAGCACTGCTGCAGTTCTCGCTTAGCGGGAGGCGTCATCAACAGCCAGGGAATTTCTAGAGCTAAGTTGCTAAACTTGTTCATTGTCAAGTTCTAGCCTTCATGACTTTTTTCTGTGGGTTTTTTTGTTGTGTTTTTTCTTTGTTTTTGCGGAAGCTAGGGGGTACCCCACTATATGCCTTTGTCTGGCCTGGAACGCAGAGATTTGCCTGCCTTTCTCTCCTGAGTTCTGGGATTAATGGTGGACCACCATGCCCAGCCCTTCATGGGCTTTCTATCTTTTGTTTTTATTTATTTTTAATCTGTGTGCATTAGCATTTTGCCTGCATGTATATTTGTGTGAGTTTGCCAGATCTTGGAGTTACAGACAATTGTGCCTGCCATGTGGGTGCGGGGAATTGAACCCAGGTCCTTTGCAAGAGCAGCCATCTCTCCAGCCCCATTTCATGGGTTTTTAATTCTCCCTTGACCCCTCTTTTATGGCAGCTAATTCACACATTCTTGAACAGCCAAGTACCCAGACATTCTTAATCCATATCTGCTTGTGATAGCATGTTAAAGCAGACATAGTTTCTTACAAAAGTCTGGTTACACTAGAGTTTTGATTATAAAAGACACATACAGCCGGGTGGTGGTGGCACACACCTTTAATCCCA
Source organism: Mesocricetus auratus (assembly GCF_017639785.1). Classification (NCBI taxonomy): domain Eukaryota; kingdom Metazoa; phylum Chordata; class Mammalia; order Rodentia; family Cricetidae; genus Mesocricetus; species Mesocricetus auratus. Next base: position 33,361,668 of record NW_024429186.1, on the reverse strand, counting down.
GCACTCGGGAGGCAGAGGCAGGCAGATCTCTGTGAGTTCGAGGCCAGGCTGGACCGACAGCCTCCAAAACATTACAGAGAAACCCTGTCTTGTAAAAACCAAAAAAAAAAAAAAAAAGACACATACATATGTCTTCCAAAGCTTTTCCTATGTGTTTGTATGGGAGAATGCGTGCGTGCGTGCGTGTGTGTGCTCCCCGTGTGAGTGAAGATGAAGCTGGAGGGCAGTGTTAGGTGTCTTTCTTCTTTGGCTCCTTTTCTCCTTGTCTCACTGCAGCTCTGGTCACGTCCTATTGAGATGGCTGTCTCTGTTGGTTTCTTGCTATCTACAGCCTTTTTTTTTTTTTTTTTTTTTTTTTTGAGACAAAGCCCCTCAGAGTCAGGGGCTGGCTGGCCATGCTGGCTAAGCTGGCTGGTTCCATCGGTCTCTGTTTCTTTCCCCTACCGTTCCCCCAGTGCCAGAGTTACAGATAAGCACCATATCCAGCTTGCTGGGTGCTAGGGCTCCAGACTCAGGTCCTCATGCATGCATTGCAAGCAGTTTACCTACCCAGCCATCTCTCCAGCCACAAAACAACTTTCTGTTTGTTTTTTGAGACACAGTTTCTCTATGCAGTTCTGGCTGTCCTGGAACTCTCTCTGTAGACCAGGCTACTCCCAGACTCACAGAGATCCTCTTGCAGAGTCTGCCTCCCAAGTTCTAGGATTAAAAGTATGCGCCACCACTGCTCAGCTCAAAACAACTTTTTAAAGATCAATGTGTAATCTAGTCACTAAAGACATCGTTTGTACAACTATATATGAAATGCCTAGAAAAGATAAATTCATAAAAATAGAAAATAAGGTTACTAACACAAACCAAAAAGATGATAACCTTTAATCCCAGCACTCTAGATGCAGGAGGATCTCTGTGAGTTTCAGGCCAGAACTACAGCATGGGACCAGCTCAAAAAAAAAGAAAAAAATGACTTGGGTTACTGCCAGTTTGGGCAGGGGCAATGACACATGATACCTTATGGCATGGTTTGCTGTGGATTGTGATGGTGTCATTCACTCTGGGCTTTCAGGGTCACTGAGCCACGCCCTCACAGGAGGGTTTCACAGGTTAGACCTCAGTCGGGTACATAGAGGTCCTGTGAGGGTTCAGTGGTGCGGGTCCCAGTGTTTTGCTAGGCATTAAGTGGAGTCAGTTACGTGATCGTTAATTGAGTTTTTGTGGTCATTGAGATGGGACAGCAGCATCTCTTAGGACTCCAGTCACAGAGCATCTAAAACTCCTGATGTAGAAAAAACAGAAGATAAAGAAAAGCTATCTTTCCGAACCCTAAATTGTGTATATTGTTTACTGACTTTTGAGACAAAGTCTCACCGTGTGGGGCAGGCCTCACACTCCTGGTCTTCAGCCACCCTGCTTTCTCAGTCTCCCGAGTAGCTCAGAGTGCAGGTGCCTGTCAGCACGCCTGGCTTGGGGTCATAACCCTGAATTATGAAATCACAGCGGTTGGGTGTGGTGACACTCTTGTAGCCCTAGGGCTTGAGTGACAGAGGCACAGGTACACAAGTTCAAGACCACTCTGGGCTACATAACAGCACCCGGTCTGGAAGAAGCATAGGAAAGAATGACAAACTTTCTTACATCCTTCGCCTTTCTTATTTCAGGGGGAGTAAAGCTCGGATTGGGAGACTTCATTTTCTACAGTGTTCTGGTTGGTAAAGCTTCAGCAACTGCCAGTGGGGACTGGAACACGACCATAGCCTGCTTTGTAGCCATACTAATTGTAAGTATACCCTGGTAAAGTGTGTTTGTGCGCGCACACGCTGGCAGAGGTGTGACAGGACGCCTTGGGGAGCTGGGTCTCCTCCACCTGAGGCAGGGTCTCTCTGGTTTTTGCACTGAAGTCTGCACTCTAAGCTAGCCTCCTGTCTCCACTTCCATCTCTCCACAGGAGTGCGGGGACCACGGGTGAGTGCCCCTGCATCCACATTTCCCATGGGTCCAGGGATCAGGCTTGTGGCAAGGGCTTTGACCTGCTGAGCCATCTTCCTGGCCCTAGCAGTTTTCTTTGGATTCCAGATAGGCTGAGAATTCCAGTCCCTTGAGAAGCTTTTTAAAAACGGTAATTAGACCCTGTCTGAGTAGTTCACTCTGGCCGCACATTAAAATCGCCTGATGCTTCCAGCCTCGCTGTGTCTGGTCTGTAAAGGAGTACACTGCAGAGTCTGATGAACTGAAGTGCCGTGCACTCACTGTGGTTTTGGTGTCACACACTGAGATAGAATTCCAAAGTTCTCCAGGGAATCACACTTCTGCTTAGACACTATATGGAGAGCCCGGAAGCATGGCAGTCAGCAAGGACTCTCCTGATCCGCGTGCTGAGTCAGAGTGTTCAGTGCTTTTCCTTCGATGCTCAGTCTGCAGCAGGGTTGCTTTGGGACAGCAGGTGTGGAGTGAGAGAAGCTAGCCCAGTGCATAATCCCATCTTGCTTATAGTGCCTGTGGCTTTCGAAACTTAGTGTATACCTTTAGTCCTAGTATTCTGGAGGCAAAGGCAGGTAGATCTCTGCCTGGTTAAAATTTTCGCTACATAGTGAGATCCTGTCTTCAAAACAAAAATCTGACTTCCTAATAATGAATGAACTGTTTCCTACTGCTTAGAGTTGAGGTAAATGGTACAGTTGCTAGAGTGCCTGCCCAGCATATACAAAGCCCGGCGTTCAGTCCCTGACCACATAAAGCAGGCCTGGTGGCCAGCGCAGCAGTGTGGAGATAGGAGGAGAAGGACCCGAAGTTCAAGGTTATTCTTAGCTGTTGGGGAATTTGAGGTCAGCCTCAGTTACATGTGATGGTCTAAAATGAGTTCTATTTATTTCAGGCGTTGTGCACGTGTATGTCCTGGCACTTAGCAGGCTGAGGCAGGAGGATGTAGTTTGAGCTGGTCTGGACTATGTGTATAAATGGACATAAAAAGCAACAATTGCATTTTCATAGCCGGCCACCCTCCACGCGCACATCCCCTCAAATCTCTGAGCCAGCTTTCACTGTGTTGCCCAGGCTTGTCTCAAGCTTCTGGGATTAGGTCATCCTGCCTCAGCCTGCTGAGTAGCTGGCATGTGCCATCAGGTCCAGTTGCAGAAGCTATGTTTTTTTTCTTTGATGACTAGATTTACAACATGAAACTTTTGTTGTAAGAGTTAAACTTGAAGGAGTGAATTCACTGATGTGGTACTGAATAACTAAAATGTTACAATGCTGAGTGTGCGTCCCTCCGTCCCCACAGGGCCTGTGCCTTACGTTACTACTACTCGCCATCTTCAAGAAGGCCCTGCCAGCTCTGCCCATCTCCATCACCTTCGGGCTGGTTTTCTACTTTGCCACGGATTATCTCGTGCAGCCCTTTATGGACCAGCTTGCATTCCATCAGTTTTATATCTAGCATCTGCAGCCAGAACCCATGGATGTCTCTTCTTTGATTATTAAATACCTGAGGAGGACATAGGTGACTTTCTCGTGTCCTCATCTAACCAAGTCAAGACTCCAGCTGGACTTTGGCAGCTCCCTTCCAAGCTCCCCTGGCCCCCTGCACTCTTGGACTTTGGAAGGAGGCATCTACGGAAAACGGCTTCCAACATTCATCATTGCAGAAACTACCAGAGTTGAGGGACAAGGACAAGCAAACATGCTGGGCCAAGAAGTTGTTGTGCTCTGCCAGCAGTGTAACCCTTGGGATGGAGATTTTACCAACACTGGGAGCTCTCAGGAGGCCAAATGAAGTGGCGTGAAGCAGACAGCACCCCCACTCCCACGCCGTGTGGAAATAAAGCATGTGCTAGCTGAGGCCTGCACTGTCCAGGGGCTCTGGGGGGAGGTGACCTGGGCCTGGGCCTCACTCTCAGGCTCTTTCGCTGCCCACTTTTAAGATTTAAATAAGGATACCATCTCCACGCAGACCCCACTCCTGTCACATCCGAGGCTCTGACCATTTTTGTTCTTAAGCACTGACACTCACTGTCATCTGTGGTTGCCATTTCTTCCCAAGGCCAGTCTGGACTTGCGTGGGGTTGCTTTATCCTGAGAGTCATAACCTCAGGTTCCAAAGTTTATAATTTCTGGAAATGATGGAACTATTGCTCATCAGTCGCCTGTGAGCATTAAGTAAGTTGGGGTTCCCACAATCCCCTCATTTTTAGACTTGCAAGCTTACCTTTGCCCCAGACGCTTCCTCTCTCTGTCCCTTCCTTGTCCTCACATCAGTTTTCTTTGACAGCAGACAAGGCAGCTCTGGGAGGTAGCAAGTGACCCGATAATTCAGGTCACAGCCTCATATGATGCAAATAATGTGTCTACTCAGTGCTGCGGCCTAGCTGTCGTAATTCCTTCAGGGGCGAATAGGATGTGTGCCCAAAGAATTAAAGTGTAAAGTGGCTGGTGAAGCAGTCTGTCCTGGCTTTTCTTTTGTCTCTGCAACCCACTGTCAGGGTCAGAATTGAAACTAGGGGCTGGGGTAGAACTCAGTGGTAGAATGTTTGTCTAGCAAGACCTGGGTTCAATCCCCAGCATTGGAAAAAAAATAATAAAACTACAGAATTTGAATTAATGTCCAATGCTGGAGTTTGTCAGTTCATGAACCAATTGTCTGTAGCAAAACAAGGGTTTGGAGAAAAGCTGGTTCTTGGTTAGCTGTGGGAGAACCTAGAGTCTAGACTAAAGCAGCTACCAAGATCAGGAGCCTCCCACAGGCACAAGGCAGGTGTGGCTTCTCAGCTGCCTTTTCCCTCGTGTCTGCATCACCATGTGAAGTGGGCAGCGGCCGAGCTGCAGGTGAGCCGGGTGCTGTGGCTCAGTTGGGCAGCGTGCACAGACTGGACAGGGCTCCCTGTGCCTGTGGCAGTCCCTCAGCCAGGAGACAGATCACCTGGAAAACAATGTAGCTCAAGAAAGGCCTGTTGGCTCTCCCAAAAAGCTTAGGAACCGGTTTGGGCTTCTGGTTAGTTCATTTTGGGTCACACAATAGTACTGGTGTGTGTGTGTGTGTGTGTGTGTGTGTGTGTGTGTGTGTGTGTGTGTGTGTGTGTGACTGTTGATCTCACCTGGTGTTTGGGACATACTAGCAAGCACTCCACTAATGAGCTACTCCTCACTCAGCCTGGGATGATCCTAGTAAGAGTTTGATTAGTACCTATTACTAATCCCTTCCCTGGTGAGGTGGAGACAGGTGGATCCCTGGGCTTGCTGGCCAGCCACATCGAGGCCCAGGCCAATGAAAGGACTTGTGTCAAAAAGCAAGGTGGGTGACTCCTGAAAAACAGTACCCTTACCCCCCACGCGCACACAGACACACACACAGACACACAGACACACACACCACATACACACATACACATACACACATACACACACACAGACACACACACACACACATACACAGACACACACACACAGACACACACACAGACACACAGACACACAGACACAGACACACATACACACAGACACACACACACACGAGGAGATGAGGGTACAGCTCTTTGGGAAAGCATGGTGCACTCAGCATCCTTGGGGTCCTGGGTTCAGTTCCCCGACTATATTTAAAGAACATAAGCCCAAACAGGCTCATCTCAGCTGATGAAAAGAGCAGGAAAATTAAGAGCCACATGAGGGAAAAGGGGCTTGTGCTGGGAGAGGCTGTCATTTTATCATACACACGTCACAGCCCACACATGGATGTCAGAGGTGAACCCTGTGGTGTCTGCTCTCTCCATCCACGTTGACATGGATTCTGAGGATCAAACTCAGGTCACCAGGTGCACGCTAGACAACACTTACCTGCCCAGCCGTCTCTCTAGCCCCTTTTCCAAGACAGCAGAATGGAAGCCATCACGCCTTTTGATTCAAGGCAGAGCAGTTGGTGTAAGGGTCCTGAGTTGTCGTGTCTTTCGTGACAAGGGGACACAGGCTGTGTGTGTGTGAGTATCTCAGTCCCGGAGCGGCGTGGCTGAAAGTCAGGCAGCACCTGGGGTGAAGCCACGGATTCTAACCCACTTAGTGGGAAAATAGTGGGAGAAAAGCAGTAGCTTAGGGCTCAGGTCTGATGCCTACAGGTCACAGGGCATCTACGGCAGCGTGCCGGCTGCAGATGAGAGGCGTGTAGGAGTTGGCGGGAGAGGAAGGGCTCTTTCCTGTTTTTGATCCTGCTGTGTTAGAGGAGTCTAGGGCCACAGCTTTCACGCCCAGTGACTGCATTTCTCCAGGAGGAAGAAAAGACGAGCGAAGGCAGCAGCTAAAAGCAATCTGTTAACTTTCAAGAGGAGCAAAGAGCCACAGAACAGTTTCACTTTAAACTTCACTTTAGTGACCTTTGTGAAAGATGCCCAAGTATTCCCTGCTTGTCCTGTCTGTGGTCCTAAGCAAATGTGTGTGATAGGGTCTCCTGTGTAGCACAGGCTAGACCTAAATTTATTATCCTGCCTTCACCTTACAAGTACTGGGGATCACAGACATGAGCCGCCATGCTGAGTTATGTATATATAACATATATGTACTATATGTAATATAGTACATTTATTTACTGTGTGTGTAGGCATGGAGCATGGACAAATACCAGCGGTTGGTTCCAGGAATTGAACTCAGATCCTCAGGTTTGGAGGCATGTGTTCTTACCCGCTGAGCCATCTTGCTGGCCCTATGTACATTCTTGATCAGGCTTCTAAAGGACGTCTGTGTCTCTGGCCCTGGAGGCAGGCTTTGCATTTGTGACCTAACCCTGGAAGATCTGAAAGACAGGCATTGCTTAGTCTGCTTGCATGGCACAGGAATCTAAGGCTGCAAAGACAAGCCAGAACCCTGCCTGCCCTCTCTCCTCGCTTCCTCTCTCCCTCCTCTTCCTCCCTTCCATTTCCTATTCCTCCCTCTTCCCCTTCCTTTTTCCCTCTCTGAAAGAAAGCCCAGGCTATCCTCACACTCATTATGTAGCTGAGGGTGATCTTAAATTTTCACCTCCCAAGAGCTGGGATTATCCACACACAGCACTGTGCCCAGTGTACTGTGCTGAGGACCAAACCAATTGAGCACTTTGGCCAGTGACCACTGAGGGTTACAAAAGGAATGCTGTAAGGTACAGAAATCTGCCTGTCTCTGCCTCCCGAGTGCATGCTGGGATTAAAGGCGTGGGCCACCAGCGCCCTGTGCAAGCCCACTCTCTAAATGAGCCTTAGGGTGGGTGATCTATGCAGAACAACCTGACCCATCCCTCCTCACTCCCAGTAGGTCCTTAATGTTGAGTTTGAGGATAGCCTGGAAACTGACTGTTTGCTTTCATCCTTAGAATGGAAATAATGCTGTATCTGGATGATAAGTTAGAGTCCAAAAGCAATCCTGGGGTCTTCTCCTGTCTTTGGATTATCCAACCATGGGCAGTTAAAGAACAAGAAAAGGCACTGCTTTTAGTTCTTGCCAGCCCTCGGTGCCAGCTAGAGAGCCACAGGCTGCTACATCTCAGGGTCTTCTGTACCTCATCTGTCTACTCATCTGATAGGGAACCCCAATTACACATGACAAAGCACACCACGGTGCTGAAATGAACCCTTTCTTGAATGTCAAAGCTGTTTCCAGGAGTGTGGGGAAGCAATGTTCCTCTCTTGGACGCAGGGGCTCCCTCTGGCCCTGGAGTGTAGCCTGCACAGCAGGAAGTTTTCTGTGAAAACACTTCTATTCAAACACATACTTGGTGAATGAAGGCCAATGCAGAGTGGCAAGGGCCAGGGTGAGGATTTCTGGGTGTCATTTACTCTGCCTTGGTCACTGCCTGGCTTCTGCTACTATGGGTACTACTACTTTGTACATAACAGACTGTGAATACAACTTTTTAAATAAATACCTTTCAAACTCCTGGTAAGATATAGTTTTGATAGACGATTGCAGATTTTCTTTCTGTATTTGTTAAATGAATAAAGAATGCACGGGCCAGGTGGTGCTAGTTTTCTTCCACTGGGATGTGGAAATCGGTGCACTGGTTCATAGATGCCAAGACACGTTGAAACCTACTGCTGTCCGTTCGAAACCAGGCAGCATGGGTTATCGCAGAGCCACACCTTTAACGGCATCCCATCTGTTTCTAACCTCTGCTCATGGTTCTGTGTTGTGGATTTGTGGGTAAGCAAAAAATTGCATTTGTACCAAACCACAGAATACTCCCTCTTCTCATCTCCTAATGAAAACACGTTTATTAGCAGTCTGTATTCTGAATAACCCAAAGCTGGGCATGATGCACTCCCGTACACTCAGCACTCAGGAAGTTGAGCCAAGACGATTGCTGTGAGTTCAAGGCCAACCTGGAATACATGACACTTTGCCTTAAAAGAAAAAAGAACATGCCTGGTGGTGGCCGCCTATCCCCTTAATCCCAGCACTCAGGAGGCAGAGGTAGGCAGATCTCTGAGTTCAAGGCCAGCCTGGTCTACACAGTGAGTTCCAGGACAGCCGAGGCTGTGTGGTGACACTGTTGAAGGTGGGGAGGAAGAGAGAGTCACAGTCACACTAATGGAAAATGCACTAGGGCTTTCATTAAGTGGTATGCGCCCTCCTCTCTCTGTCCTGAAACTAAACATTTCCATTTCTAGGCTGTGAATAAATACATGACCGGGGTCTGGTACCGTGGCTCAGCAGATGAAGGTACAAGCCTGATGACTTGAGTTTGATCTCTGGAACCCACTTAGTAGAAGGGAATGGACCCCTGCAGTTACACACATAAATAACTAACACACCATTAGTTTCATGGCAGGAAAAACCACAGCTTGCCATTGTCTTCAGAAGGAACAGCTAAGGGGCGGAGCCAGGTGTGGTGGTGCTCACTAAAGAGACAAAGGCAGGAAGATCAACTTAAATTCAAGGCCAACCAGACCACATAGGTAGCCAGGAGCCAGGTGTTGGTGGTGCATGCCTTTAATCCCAGCACTCGGGAGACAGAGGCAAGTGGATCTCTGTGAGTTCAAGACCAGCCTGGTCTACAAGAGCTAGTTCCAGGACAGCCTCCAAAAGAATACAAAGAAACCTTGTCTCGAAAGAAAGAAAAGAAAGACTTTTACTTGGGTGGCTTACAGTATCAGAGGGTCAGTCCAACATGCTGGGACATGGCAGCCTGCAGGTAGTCATGGTACTAGAGGAGCTGAGTGTTCTAGTCTTGATCTGCAGGCAACAGGAAGTGGTCTGTGTCACTGAGTGTGACAAGCATAGGAGACCTCAAAGCCCACCCCCACCCTCCAACAGGGCCACACATCCTAATAGTGCTATTCCCTTTGGGGGACATTTTCTTTCAAACCACCACATGGAGACATTTGTTTTCATGAATCTTAGAGGCAGTGTTACTGATGGAGGCTTATGGCCTGTCGGCCTCAGCTGGGAGCAGTTTCTGAATGTTAGGAGCCCTGTGTAGGCTCAGAGCATTGAAAGAACATGGAAGAAGCAAGACTGAGAGCAAGCCTGCATTTCTCACATCGCAGGTAAGGACCACTGTTCTGTCAGCCAACCTCACTCCATGTCTGATTAAAAGAGCCATCACAATGGCTCAACAGGTAAACCTGCTTCACAGGCTGAGGACCTGAGTGTCATCGCCAGATCTACACAGGGGAGGGAGAAAACCACTTTGGGAAGGTTTTCTGTGACCCCTGCACAGGCACTGAGGTGCGCAAAGACCATACTCACACAACAGTAATACAAATTTAAGTATGAAAGAAAATGGCTGGAGCTATCGAGATGACTCCACGGCTAAGGGTACTTGTAGCTCTTGCAGAGGACCTGTGTTTGGTTCCCAGCACACACCGGTGACTCCAGTTCCAGGCAATCAGACTCCTGACCTTGGACATCAGACATACGTGCAGGCACAACACTCATATATATAAATCTAAAGGTTTTTTGGATACGTGTACACACACAGAGTGAGCAGGAGAGCTATTGGGTTTTTGTTTGTCTTTTGTTTTTTGTTTTTGAAAAAGAGTCCTTAATATATAGTCCTGGCTGATTTGAAACTCACTATGTAGACCAGACTCTCAAGAGATCTGCCTTCAATTGCCCCCTGAATGTTGGAATTAAAAGGGCCTACAGACCCAACACATGAATGTATGTATGTATGTGTGTATGTATATGTGTATGTTTATATATACACATTTATTTTAAGGAACTTTCCAGGAGCAGCATACTGTTGGCTTTCATAAATTAAGAATAAATCCAGGGGGAAAAAAAGAGTAAGTCCAGGAAGGAGGAATCCAGAAAAGATGAAATTTAAAAATTTGTTTTATAAACTGAGCAGTGGTAGTGCATGCCTCTAATTCCAGCACTCAGGAGGCAGAGGCAGCCTGGTCTACAGAGTGAGTTCTAAGACAGCCAAAGATACAAAGAGAAACCCTGTCTTGAAAAACAAACAAAACCCAAAGAAATACAAACACAAGAAATTATGTTGCTAAAACGTAGAATCAACCCCAGGAGAGCCTATAGCTAGGAACAGCGCATCTTCTCTCTTGGGATGAATAGAACTCAGAAAGTGGATGTTGTTGAAGTGTTAAATGAGGGTGGACTAGAGACAGGAAGCAGATGCTATTGTCCTGTGCAAGGAGCTCCTGGAGGCCAGTACCACTGGACTTTGTGCTGCAGGTATCCCCGGAGCTGCAGGATTCCCGAGCTGCTGATAGCGCCCTGCGACCCTGGCTGTGGGCTGCTGTGTGGAAGCTTTGCTCCTCGCATCAGATGACATCATGGAGTCCTCTGTCTTCTGTTACTTGTTGTGGGCAGAGCTGCTGGTATCAGAAGCCAGGCATAGGTCTGGAGGCCATCGGTGATGTCTGTTCTGGAAGCCTGTATCTACTGCCTGCTGGAGTTGCACTGCGGGAGAGCAGCCCTGCTACCCACCCCCTGCCCCCTGCTCCTCCCTGCTGAGGCAGGAGGATTGCCATGTGAGACCAGTCAGGCTATGTAGCAATACCCTGTCTCCAAACACCAACAGGGCAGCAGGGGGAAAAGGTAACAGTCACGGCACATGCCATTTCCTTGTTACACCAGAGAGCAGACACATAAAGAAAAGCCAGCTGTACAGATCTATTCGTATGCTTCCATAGACCTTGGAGAAAGCCGGGGAGATTGCTGAGCGGATAGCAGTGGCCTGCAAGTGTGAGAACAGGAGCTTGGAGCCCCAGAACCTGGGGAAGGCAGATGAGATGCTGCTACCCATGGTGAGATGAGAGGAAAGGACAATCCTGGGAGCTCAAGGGCCCAGTCTGCCAGGCAGTGACTGAGAGACCCTGTCTCAGAACAAGGGCAAGGGCAAGCACCTACACCCGAGGCTGCCCTCTGCCCTGCACATGAGCATGATGGCACACACATGCCTGCACACATATGAGCACATGTGTACACCATACACACACGCACCATACACACACCATATCCACACGTCACACACGTCACATACATGCCATATACACATACCACACATACATGTCGCACATACTATATACAACATGTCACAATACCATATACACACATCACACACACACCATATACACACATCACACACCATATGCACACGTCACACACCATATATACACATCACACACCATATACACATACCATATATACACGTCACACACCATATACACATACCACACATGCATGTCACACATACTGTACACACACATGTCACACATACCATATACACACATCACACACACACCATACATACACATGTCACATAATACTATGTACACATACCACACATACATGTTACACATACTATATACACACATTTCACAATACCATATACACACATCACACACACACCATATATACACATGTGACACACGATATTCAGAAATGTTACATACCATATACACATACCACACATGCCACACATACATACTATATACACACATGTCACACACACCATATACACACACATGTCTCACACACATATCATATACATACATATCATATACACACACCATAGGCAGTGAATTGCACACAACCTGCTGAAGTTGATTGTGAGACACAGCAAAAATCAAAATTCTGGGAGATGGATTTGCAAAAGGAAAAGACCACTCTGAGAAATGTAATTGCTACTTTAAATAGAGGAGATAGCATCTAAAACCCAGAATTAGAGAAATTAAGTGGAGCCTGTAAGACGGGAAAAGCTGCAGTCCCAAAGGCGGTTGAAAAAGTAAAACATGGCATCAAAACTAAAAATCAAGACCTCTCAAAATGTTTACAGAGAAGAGCTTACTCTTCAAGAGAAGTGTGACAGTAATGTAACAGTAACAGAAAATTCTGTGTTTGGATAATGTGGTAAAACTCAGTTTCTAGGGAAACATATGAATAATTCCCTTTCGATCACAACCAACCTGACCACACACAAAATTCCCTTTATAAAATCATTTTTCAGTTGGGTGTAGCACATGCCTGTGATTATGCATCCAGGAGGCTAAGGTAGGAGGACTCAGGACTCAAGGCCAGCTTTGGCTGTGAAAGTCAATAAGACCCTGTCTCAAAAACTTAACACCAAGGAAAGATTCCTCCTTCACAAGCTTTTTACACTGGCTCTTGAGTATGTAGGTCATCCCTATATCCATGAAGACCCTGGCCGGCCACCCCTGTGTCCGTGAAGACCCTGGCTGGCCACCCCTGTGTCCGTGAAGACCCTGGCTGGCCACCCCTGTGTCCGTGAAGACCCTGGATGGCCACCCCTGTGTCCGTGAAGACCCTGGAAAGCCACCCCTGTGTCCACCAAGGCCCTAGCTGGCAGCTGGGTCCTGCAGTCCCAGCTATTGGGAAGCTGAGAAAAGAAGATGAGTTGAGCTCAGAAATTCAGGGCCAGCCTAGGCACCATGGTAACAGTTCTTCCGAAGGGAAAAAGGGACATAAGACAAACGAATTTCAAACTGCAATAAACCAGCATTTTAGGGCAACTTTTGAGTTTCTCTGTATTGTTTTGGAGACTGTCCTGGAACTCACTCCGTAGACCAGGCTGGTCTCGAACTCACAGAGATCCACCTGCCTCTGCCTCCCAAGTGCTGGGATTAAAAGCGTGCGTCACCAATGCCCAGCAACTTTTGAGTTTTTAAAAACATGAATTCATCCAGGATAGTGGTGATGCATGTCTTTAATCCCATAATTTATGAGGCAGAGGCAGGAGGATCTCTTTGAGTTCAAGGCCAGCCTGGTCTACAGAGTGAGTTCCAGGACAGTCAGAGATACGCAGTGAAAACCTGTCTCGAAAAGCAAAAAAAAAAAAAAAGTTAATTTTTAATTTTTCAGGTGCTCACACCTTATCTAGGACAGCTAAATTGGGTAAGAAAAACCAACTCCCCACATGCCCCTGAATTTTAGCAGCAGATTCGTTCCTTGGTCATATTAGCCACATTTGTTGGACAAAACAGCACGCTCTTTAAGGTTGGTTTCTAAGGAATTCTCTGCAGTGCTCAGCCTTTCTTGGCTTGCATGGCAGACAGAGCAGGTTTGGTCTTGATGGACAGCGGAATTTCAGTATTGCTCCGAGTTCAAGGGTTTGACCTGTTTGCTCAGGGTCCCTGACGTTCATAACCACCTGTCTTGCTCTTCACTGTGGAGACTGTCAATCTTTTAATTAACTGTTCCTCACTCCAACCAATTGTTAACCCCACAGACCTAAATTTACATTCTCAAAAGGGATGACTCTGCTGTGATTGGCAAAGCCATTAATTAGAAGATTAGAAGGCCCTATTTTTTTTTCTTATTTTGGCTGGAATACTCTAGGGGAAAAACTTCGAAGCAGGCTTTGAAAGTAGCAATAGGAACACACACACACACACACACACACACACACACACACACACACACACATTTAATCCAGAGTACTGGGATTAAAGACTATGCCATCACACAAGTCTTTGCCCCTTGATTTAAAGAGCATATAGGAGCCAAGCATGGTGGCGACACTTGCCTGCAATCCAGCGCCTGAGAGGCTTAGACAGGAGGATCACCACAAGCTCCAGACCAGCCAAGGCTACATACTGACACCCTGCTCAGCCAGAGGTTACACAGAGAGACCCTGCCTCGAAAAAAAAAGAAAAAGAAAAGAAAACCCACAAAATTTAGAAACCCTAGCTTAGTATGGTGTAGCCCCAGAACTCAGGAAACTGAGGCAGGAGAATTACATTTAGCTATGCAGTGAGTTCCATACCACCTAAGAAGAGCAGCGTGAATCCCTAACTGCTCTCCAGCCCCACAAGAAAATAATTTTAAGTGGAAAAGGCACTTGTAGCCAGAGAACTCTATTGATTCTACTTTAAATTTCCTGAGGTTTTGGTGTGTGTGTGTGTGTGTGTGTGTGTGTGTGTGTGTGTGTGTGTGTGTGTGTGTGTGTTGGAAACAGAACTCAAGCCTTGGGCCTTGTATGCTAAACATGCCCCTGCCCTGAGCTATGGTCTCAACCCCAGTATCTACCTGACTAGATAACCTTTTAGAAGGTTCTTTTTAAGGAGCAATAGAGGTGGCTCAGTGGTTAAGGGCACTGGCTGCTCTTCCAGATGACCTGAGTTCGATTCCCAGCACCCACATGGTGGCTCAAACCTTCTAAAACTCCACTTCCAGGGGATACAATGCCCTCTTCTGGCCTCCATGGGCACACAGATGGTCCACAGACATTTTTGCAGGCAAAACACACATACACATTTTAAAAATCCTTTATTTCATTTCTATGTGTATGTGACCTTGACACAGCACGGGTGGGTCTTCTCCCCTAAATGGGTCCAGGGATCAAACTCAGGTAGTTGATCAAGGGCTCTTACCATTGCTGCACTGAACTGTCCTCTAAGCCAAACAGTCACTGACTTTAGGAGTTCAGCTGTGCCGGACTGCAAAAGATCATCCCAGCCGGGCTTGTCCGCTGCTTATACCTCACACAGAGGGGAGAGTCACAGACCCTCAACTAGGCATCCAACCACTCCCTACCGCTATTGGGTGCTGCTCTGCCCTAACCCCAGAGCCTCTGGGAGGGGCTAGAGGATCTAGGCCAGCGACGATTAGGGGAGGGGGCTCCCTGGCTGTGGCCGTGGGAAAATCACCATCCATGCTGGGTAAAGACTTTCCAGTTTGGTCTGTCAGGGTAGAAGGAGCACCCCTTCAACTGGGATGGGATTGCCCAGATGTGCGGTCACACCTGGCTTGCACTAGGTGTGCCCGTATCACTGTGATTACATGTGGTTCCTGACAGAAAGTACTGGAAGAAATTTTTTAAATATATTTTTTATTTTTAAATTTAAATTTAAATTAGAAACAAGGTTGCTTCACATGTCAATTCCAGGTCCCTCTCTGTTTCCCTCCCCTGTGCCCTCCCTCCTGGAAGAAAATTTTTACTTTGTCTCAATTTCAGCCCATCACAGAGCGGTCATGCCGGCGGGAGTGTGTGGCGCTGGCTATTCACATCGTAGCGGATCAGGAAGCAAAAAGAAGTTTAAAGGGAGGCAGGTATATAACCTTCAAGGGCAAGCCCTGTACAGTGACCTTTTTTACCAGCTAGGCCCCGCCTCTTAAAGGTCCCTCAGCCTGTCAAACAGCACCACCAAACAGGGACAAGTCTTCAGACCCGAGCCTGTGGGGGCTGTGCTTGTCTCCTGTCTTGTTGCTGTGACAAAAACTTGACTCATGCAGCAGGGAGCAGAGCACACCCCTTGGGGGGCTGCACAGTGAGTGAGACTCTGTCTCAAAACGAAATAGCAGGGAGCAAGGAATGCTTCTACTCATCACCCTTCTCCTTTAGTCTGGGACTTCGTGCAGGGAATGGTGCTGCCCACGTGTAGATCTCAGCCCCATTAGCTTAATCTAGAAAATGTGCCACAGCGACGTCCAGAGATTTGTTTCCCTGGTGACACAAAATCCCATCAAGCTGATGAGCAAAACTAGCCATCGCAGGCACATTTGAGAGTTAACCCACAGTGACCCACCTGGAGCAAAACTAGCCATCGCAGGCACATTTGAGAATTAACCCACAGTGACCCACCTGGAGCAAAACTAGCCATCGCAGGCACATTTGAGAATTAACCCACAGTGACCCACCTGGAGCAAAACTAGCCATCGCAGGCACATTTGAGAGTTAAACCACAGTGACCCACCTGGGTCCCAAAAGGCAGCTCCGAAGCTGCGTGTCCAGCATTTGGGACTTGTGGTAGCATCATCGGGACCCTAAGGGCTCGGGTGGTCCTTCTCATATCTCACTGCTGTTTGTAGCACACATTTCTCTTGGGCTGTCTCGTGCTCTTCCACGGCTCCAAGGGGACTAGAGAGGAAACAAAGAAAAGACAGACACATGATTGTGATGGAGAAGCCACAACCACAACCGCCAAACAGAGAGGTGGGTGTAAAGAGAAGCCTTCCCGCCAGCCTGGCTCCAGAGCCGCATCAGTCCCAAATAACACACAGGAGGCTGTATTAATTATGAAGTTGTTGGCCTTGCTTGTTTCTTACTGGATAGCTCTGACTTAAGTAATTGTTAATCTAAGTATTTCTCTTACCGGAGAACTTTCCGGGCTTCTTATCCCTATGGCAGTTACATCTTGACTCTCTGTGTTTCTTCTACCCAGAGTCCTCCTGGACTCCTAGTCCCACCTATCTTGCTTCCCTATTGGCCAACAGTGCTTTATTGACATATACACAGGACTTCCCCAACAGGTGGGGACATCACAAACAGCTCAACAGTGAGACAGAGAGGTGGGGTAAGTTGATACAGCTGAACAGGAGGCGGGGTCACTGTATAAAGATGGACAGGAGGCGGGGTCACTGCATACAGATGGACAGGAGGCGGGGTCACTGCATACAGATGGACAGGAGGCGGGGTCACTACATACAGATGGACAGGAGGCGGGGTCACTGCATACTGCTGATTAAGGAGGAAATCTCTGCAGAGAACAATCTTCAGGCCATAAACATTCAAGAAGAGAAAGCTATGGTGGACAGTTTCTGTATGCACTGTCAATATTCCCACTCAGACTCCTGAGAGAGGCTTTGCTGTTTGTCTGAACTGCAGGGGAGAAGGCTCTGCCACTCCCATAGGGCTGTGCTCAGCACTGAAATCCTTGACACAGCTGTGCCCATGTCAACAGCCCGCCTTCTTCCATACTTATTCACTCAGGGCTCACCCATGCCCCACAGGACTGGCTCTACTCATCGCTTGCAGGTCAGCAAATGCTCCATATTCCTGGTATCTTCAGCAGCCTAGAGTCCATCGTAACTTGTGCTTCATGGTGGTTTGACTAAGAGCCCCATGGGCTCATATATTTACACGCTTAGGTGGCACTATTTCAGAAGGACTAGGTTCTGTGTCCTTGTTGGAGTACGTGTGGCCTCATTGGAAGTTGTTTGGGGGTTTCAAAAACCCACATCAGGCCCAGTCTCTCTCTGCCTGCAGTTCAGGATGAGCTCTCTCTTTGCCTGCTCTGTCTCGGGAATATGTGTATACTGAAGACCAGCTGAGACATCCAGTCTCCTGCCTAACTATTGATCACTCAGCTTTTTATTCCACCAATCACAGCGATACATTTTCACACCGTGTACAAATATCCTGCTTTTCCACTGTGACTACAGTAACACGCTGTCAGAAATAATTTGTGGAAGAAAAAAAAGTGTATCTAGACCTCTTGTCCATCATGGCAAGGAAGGTGAAGAGTGACCGAGTAATTAATCGAGTAATTAATGGCAGCAGAAGCAGATGTGTTCATATCGAAGCTCAACAGGGAGCAGGAGCCGGGACTTGACAGGGTTCCGGTGACCTACATGGCGTCCCCAAATAGTGCCATTTCGTGAGCCTGGCTGGGCATAGTGGCTCACACCTGTAATTTTGTTACTTGGGAGGCTGAGACAGGAGAATTGCTATCGGTTAAAGTCCAACCTTGGCTGCACAGAGAGTTCCTAGTTAGCATAGGATACAGAGTAAGGCTGTCTCAAAAAACAAACAAACAAACAAAAAACCCTTGTAAACTTAAGACCTCCTAAGCAAACCACAGCGTCTCCACAATAACAGTTGTGCAGGAATGGCTCCGATCCCTGAGGAGCGATTTTTGGAACTTCATTCTGTTCCCTGGCTTTCCAGTATATCTTTAGGAACTGTAACGTACTAGGTTATGATTGGTTTTTCTGTTTATTGATCAGAGAGCTGCCTGTGTGTGTCACAAACAGCTTTAACTCTTGGGAACTGGACGGGAGTCCACGTGTGATGGATGTTTCCGGTTTTCCGAAGCCCCTCCCCTTTCAGTCTGAGGGATTCAGGAATGTTGGGTGTTTTGCTTTCATTTTTTTCTTTTGTATCCACTCTGGGGAAGGGCTGGGGCACAACCTCATATTTTGCAAGTGTGGGGTCTCTTTCTCTGAGGTTACTTCCGATGGCATCCGGAAGCCGATTCCATGGAGAGAAGGTGCTTTGGCCTTCACCAGAGCCTACCCAGCTGCCCAGACTAACATGCCATGCTGTGGGCGGAGGGCTTTTGTGCTGGCAGTACAGGACACTTTCCTCTAAGTCAGGGCTCGCCCTGTGTCAGGAGGCCCCAGAAGCCCACTTGTTCTGGGGAGTGTCAGTCTTTTCCCGTCCCTTTGTGTAAGCTGACCCTATGGGAGAGCACTGTCCCATCAGGCAAGGAATGGACACCCCTTTGCCCTCTTGTACACTTTGGGGACCATTATACAGTTTTCATAGATAAAGATTTACAAGGATATTTCAGATTCATCCAGATACTCTGGGCATTTGATAATGGGGGGATGAACTCATGTGTGTTTTGAAGCCGAAGTGCACTGTGGGCAAACATTCTTATGAGGTGATGCCAAGAGAGGCGATGTCAAGTCTGGCATGAGGTAGAGTCCGGCTCTGGCTCCGCCACTGATGTGTGAGGTGTTTGGCTTTTCTGTTGCTTCTCAGCTCCTGGCAGTGCTCAGCATCCTGGTGGTGGGGAGGAGGGCCCCTTGTCCTGGCCCCTGGGACGGCAGATGAGTCTAGCCAAATCTCCCACTGGGAACTTGGCCAAGCCAGATGTTTCCGCAGCCCCTCCCCTGGCTAGGCCTCCCCCACAGGCCTGTATCTCCAGCGCATTTTTCTCACTGTCCAGGCCCCTTCTCACAAGGACTGTTTTGCCCCGGCTTTCGCCTGGCTGGAGAGGGACAAGGCTCTGATTCTCACCTTGATTTCTCTGAGAATTGACATTTCTGGGTCTTTCCCACCCCACCTGGCCATTCTCAGAACAAAGCCAGCTTCTCGGGAGTGTCAGCTGTCAGGTCAGGACGCCCACAGATGAAGATGCTTCCCTCGCTCTGAGGCCTCGGGGCTGTATAGGGAACCACAGGAGGGCTAAGTCACACAGGTCATGGGGGTGGGCAGGGTATGATGGCAGCCAGCCACCTATTCCTGGGACACCCCAACCTAGGCTCCTATGAGTTGCTGAGTAACTGTTGGATCAGTGAAGCAGTGGGTAGGAGTCTGCCAAAGGGGATTTCCACTCCATGTGATGTAAAGGATGTGTTTTGAATGGGAACAAACATCCCACCCTTGTTTACAAGGCTGTGCTGTGGAATGGCAGGCCTTGTGTGTTTAAGGGACAATTTGTTTACAAACAAGTAGTCAGGACTGTGCCCAAAGAGCATCCCTCCCAAGAGACCTCCCTGATGACTTGGCTTTGTCCTGGGTCAATGTCACGGTATTCACTACAGGAGAAGGAATTCATGATGGGGCTCTCGGTGCGTTCCCTCCTTCAGCCAAAAGCTGCAGAGGGAGGAAGGAAGGCACTTGCCCCAGGAAGCCAGAAATGATGGAGCAGTTACAATTGATATGTTCCAGACCCATCGGAAGTAAACCCTCACATCGTCACATGCCTGTGAGGCCAGCCATCCCCATTTTACAGATGAGAAAAATATTAGAAGATATGACACTAGCCAGCACAGGAAGAGCTATTTTATTAATAATTTGCATTAAAATTCTTTAATAAATATCTGAAAATATTAGAAGACAAATACACAAGTAAGGGAAGCGTTCATCCCACCAGGGTCTTCTGACCCCAGGACCTCCCAGACAGACAGCCTCTGGGTCACCTGCCTGAGTGGCCTTATGGTTCTCCTCAGGATACTGGAGAATCTGTTTCTCAATTCTTTCAGGAAAACTGCTCTGCAGAAGAAAGTGACAAAGTCTGAGTGTTTAGGACACAGTTCAAAGTGGCATCCTGGGAATATTACTAGACTTTTAATTTATAATGTATGGTTTGCATTGTTATTTGGTAAAATACATCATAAACCTTAGCATCCTAACCAGTGTGCATGGGTGTGTGTGTGTGTGTGTGTGTGTGTGTGTGTGTGTGTGTGTGTGTAGTGTGTGTGGTATATGTGTGGTGTGTGTATAGTATATGTGTGCTGTGTGTGTACTGTGTGTGTTGTATGATATGTGTGTGGTATGTGTGTGATTTGTGTATAGTGTATGTGTGCTGTGTGGTGTGTGTGTGGTATGATGTGTGTAGTGAGTGTACTGTGTGTGGTATATGTGTGTGCTGTGTGTGTGCAGTGTGTGTGTTGTATGATATGATGTTTGTGGTATGTGTGTGTGTGTAGTGTATATGGTGTGTGTGTGTGTGTGTGCATGTGTGTACTACTAGGGACTACCCTCAGGACCTCATGCAGGAGAGACAAGCGCTGTACCACTGAGGTATATCCCTAGCCTATTTTTGCTTTTTATTTTGAAGCAAGGTTTCCTTAAGGCTGTGATAAAATATCGTGACCAAAGCCAGCCTGGGGAGGAAAGGGTTTATTTCATCTTATAGTGTGTAGTCCACCATCCAGCGAGGTCAGGACAGGAACCTGGAGGCGGGAACCCAGATCATCCAGCTTGATGGCAAGTGCCTTTACCTTTGGAGAATCTCAGTGACCCCTAGGTCTTGAATGTTTTGTTTGTATTTTCAGACAGGGTTTCACTGTGTAACCCCTGGAACTTGCCATGTAGACCAGGTTGGCCTTGAACTCATAGAGATCCACCTGCCTCTGCCTCCCGAGTGCTGGGGTTAAAGGTGTGGGACACTATGCCAGTTGCTGTGAACGTTCAGTGCCCTGCCTTAGACTCTGAGAAGCTAAAGTAACAGATCTGCCTCTCCTCCTTTTTAAATGTGCATGTACATGTATGTGTGTGTGTGTGCCTGTGATGTGGAGACGTAAGGCTGAGCTTGGGGGTCTCCCGCAGTCCACCCCACTCTACCTTACTAACTGAGGTGGTCTCCCAACTGAGCACAAAGTTACCAACCATGGCTAATGAAGTCAGCCAGCTTGCTCTAGCCTCCCCTACCCGCACCCCTGTCTCTGCTTTCCACCCAGCATTTCCATGGGGTTGGGGACCTGAACTGTCCACAAGCACTTTACTCACAGTATATAGTGTATGGTGCACAGTGTATAGTGCATAGTGTATATAGTGTACAGTGTACAGTATATAGCATATATTGTAGAGTGTACAGTGTATAGTGTATAGTGTACAGTGTATATAGTGTACAGTGTATATAGTGTACAGTGTATATAGTGTACAGTGTATATAGTGTACAGTGTATATAGTGTACAGTGTATATAGTGTACAGTGTATATAGTGTACAGTGTATATAGTATACAGTGTATATAGTATACAGTGTATATACTGTGCAGTGTACATAAGGTATAGTGTATACTCCCCCGCCCCACCTTGACCATCTTCAAGTTTGGGATTCAGAGGCATTGAGTGCATATGCAGCCATCACCCATGTCCACCTCTGGAAACCTTCTCCCTCCTGAGGAAGCAGCCCTGATATTTTCTCCCACCTTCTGCCAGGCTACTTTCTGACCCTGACTACTCCAAGGAGAGGAGACCTTTACGAGGATAAGTCTCTTTGTCATTGGTGACTGGTTTATTCCACTTAGCACATGTCCTCAAAGTCCATCTGCTGTACTTGTTTTCATAAACACACACACACACACACATGTGCACGCACACACGCACACACACATTGTCATCATCATAAACCAGTCATAATCTGAAAGCGGATGTTTCTAGAAACTGGGCTTTATGTGTTCAGTGTCTTCCTGCATCCCTAAGGCCACACACCCCAGTATAAGAAGCACCCACCAGCTAGCCCACAGCCCCAAGTTCTAGTCCATTGAAAGGATAGCCATGGCAGATGATCGAGGTTTGTTCTCAATGGAGGCTGGTGCTGGAGGGTCCGCATGGCCTGGGCCACTCCCTCCCTGAGAGTGTTATGCCCAGATTGTGAAACCCCAAAAAGACCGCCACCAAGGAGACGACTCACCGAATACAAGAACAAAGGCTTCTTTATTGAATCGAGCCGCAGCAAGGACACCACTTGTTCAGGAACAAGTGGAGTGCTGCTTTTTGGTTGAGGAGGTCCTTAAAGCAGAAAGTTCAAACGACTGGATGTCTTGAGATTACAAAGTTTTTACGGTTACACAGGATAAAACAATAACTATGTTTAGGCAGGATACAATTAAGCAGGAAGCTGTAGAGGAAATAAGTCTGTTAATTATCTCCTAGGCAGGGACCTTTACAACTACGAATTGACATCTCTCTGATCTTCTTTAGGACAGAGAAAAGTTGACCCAGCTGGGGGAGGGGTGCTATTTGTTCCCAGGCCTCGGTACCCAGTTCTTTGTTTAGCCTTGTCTGTCGGGCTGTCTTTTTGGGAACTCAGAGAGGCTTAAGAGTTTTTGTATTTGGACTTTGGAGTCCAAGTTTTAGACTTTTACTAGTTTTTCCCATTTTGCTCCTTTCAAGAGGAGGCTGCCTCCTTCTCCCTACCACTTGCTTTTGTTCTCAGCCTTTGGGGCTGTGGATTCTGAGGAACTTTCTTTCTTTCTTTCTTTCTTTCTTTTTTTTTTTTTGATTTTTCGAGACAGGGTTTCTCTGTGGCTTTGGAGGCTGTCCTGGAACTCACTTTGTAGACCAGGCTGGCCTTGAACTCACAGAGATCTACCTGCCTCTGCCTCCCAAGTGCTAGGATTAAAGGCGTGAGCCACCAACACCCGGCTCTGAGGAACTTTCTAGTTCACTATGCTTAACTTTTACATTGATTCCTTTTCTGAATGAGGTGATTGCCATCTGGGAAAGTTACCTTATCTAAAGTGTCCCAACCAGCAAGTAGTGACCTCGGACAGTGGCTAGACAGACTGGACTGCCCCGTGTCCCACCCCGGCCTCTGGCCCCGTGCTGGGGACACTGTGGCACCAGCCACAGAGAGACTGTAGCTCTTGAATGCGGTGCATCTGAATCCAGTTATTTTACAGTTGTGCAGCACTGAATTTGTACAGATAATTACAAAATTCAAAAGGCTCCGAAAATAGAAAACTTGGATTTTTAAAATGTTTTTTTCTTTAGACTTACAAACTATTTCTGGAATATTCTGTGTGAAAATTTCAGATCTTGACATGACAATTGACTGCCAGTAACTGAAACTACGGGGAGAGAGTGTGTGGGTGAGGTGACCAGGATGCACTTGAACAGCTTCCAGGGGCAGACAAGCTGTGGAGACAAAGATGGGAGGCGCGGGTTTGTCTTAAGGTCCACATCGTGCTCTGCGGTAGCAGTCCGTTACCCGTCTGTGTGTCTCTACTATGGACTTGGCATACTTTTATTATTTTTAGTAGTTTTCAGCGTCACACGTTTTGCAAGTCATTGTTTTAAGAAATGTTTGAGCCATGAGAATAATAGACTTGCTTGCTTAATCCTTTATCCAAAAGACTAAACGTTGAGAGATGGAAAGGAGGGCTGTGATATAGCCTGTTTGGCACAGTGCTTGTGTGACATTCACAAGGCCCTGTTTGATTCCCAGGATGGCACCGTGCTGGGCACGGTAGAACACTTGTAACCAGCGTGCAGGAAGTGGAGTCAGGAGGATCAAGAAGCCCAGAGTTGGAGTGGAGAGATGGCTCAGTGGCTAAGAGTGTGCACGGCTCTCCCAGAGGACCTGGGTTCAGATCTCAGCTCCCACGCTGGGCAGCTCACCCCTGCCTGTAACTCCAGTTTCAAGGGGTCCAGCACCTTTTTGTGGCCACTGTAAGCACCACGCTCATGTGCTTGGTTGTACACATCCTCCTGCCCCCTCCCCCCCCACAACTGCTTTTTAATGGTTGTACACATCCTCCTGCCCCCTCCCCCCCCACAACTGCTTTTTAATGGTTGTACACATCCTCCTGCCCCCTCCCCCCCCACAACTGCTTTTTAATGGTTGTACACATCCTCCTGCCCCCTCCCCCCCCACAACTGCTTTTTAATGGTTTGGGGGTTTGATTATGTGTTTATTGAATTGGTGTTTTGCTTGCATGTATGTCTGTGGGAGAATGTGGAATTCCCTGGAACTGGAGTTACAGACAGTTGTGAGCCACCATGTGGGTGCTGGGAATTGAACCCAGGTCCTCTGGAAGAACAGCCAGTGCTCCTATCTGCTGAGCCATCTCTCTAGCCCATACATAATTTCAAAAACATAATAAAATAAAACTTGTTTCTTGGGGGCTGGAGAGATGGCTCAGAGGTTAAGAGTGCTGACTGCTCTTGCAGAGGACCCAGGTTCAGCTCCCAGCAACCACATGATTACTCACAACCATCTGTAATGAGATCTAGTGCCCTCTTCTGTCATGCAGGCAGAACACTCTATACATAATAAATAAATCTTTATTTAAAAAAAAAACCTTGTTTCTTTCTTTTTTTAAAAGGAAGCTCGAAGTCATCCTTAGTTAATAGCAGTTCAAGGCCAGCCTGGAATCCATGAGACCCTGTCTCAAAAATGACCAATTAGCTAGGCGGTGGTAGTGGTAGCTCACGCCTTTAATCCCTGCACTTCAGAGGCAGAGGCAGGAGGATCTCTGTGAGTTCCAGGCCAGCCTATTCTACCGAGGTAGTTCCAGGACAGCTAGGACTACACAGAGGTAGTTCCAGGACAGCTAGGACTACACAGAGAAACCCTTTCTTGGGGAAAATAAACAAACAGGAGCAGGAGTGGTGAGTCGAGGGTTAAGAAAGAACATTTGCTGCTTTTGCAGAGAAATAAACAAACAGGAGCAGGAGTGGTGAGTCGAGGGTTAAGAAAGAACATTTGCTGCTTTTGCAGAGAACTTGGGTTTGCTTCCTAGCACCCACACGGCAGCTCACAGCTGGCTCTAATGCCAGTTCCAGGAGTTTCTGACGCCTTCTTCTGGCTTCTGTGGGCACCGCAGGAACATAGCACATAGACAGATGTTCAAGCACAACATATATACATAACAAATTTTCAAAACAAACAAAATAAATAACAAAGATTAAAAAATAGTCAGGGTGAAGCCAGTGGTGGAGCAAGCAATTCGCTGGATTGCTCAGGAACTAAAGTTTGACCTGCAGCACTACGAATAAACAAATGCATAAGTATGCACATACTTTAGGGTCCAGGGTAACAAATAAACAACTGCATAAGTATGCACATACAGTAGGGTCCAGGGTAACAAACAGATGTATAAGTATGCACATACTTTAGGGTCCAGGGTAACAAATAAACAACTGCATAAGTATGCACATACAGTAGGGTTCAGGGTAACAGGTTCCAATGATTCTAAAGTTAAAGAATATTTAGAAAGAAGAACGAGCTGGGTGTTGGTGGTGCACGCCTTTAATCCCAGCACTCGGGAGGCAGAGGCAGGCGGATCTCTGTGAGTTCGAGACCAGCCTGGACTACCAAGGGAGTTCCAGGACAGCCTCCAAAGCCACAGAGAAACCCTGTCTCGAAAAGAAAAAGGAAAAAAAAAAAAAAGAAGAACGAAGTCGGGCTGCAGCTGTAGCTCAGTGTAGAATCTGGGCTCCATCCCCAGAGCCCAGGAAGGAGGGGGGAGGAGGGGAGGGGCGTGGGAGGGAGGGAGAGAGAAGAAGCACAAAGACACTCAAGTTACTTTTGGGAATCGGGCAGAACTGCGAGTTTCTAAAAATATGGTAAGTGGAAGCTGTGTTTCCCATCCTATCCTCCCAGACATCTGGGTGCTCTGGCTTCATGATCCTGTGACTGCAGGGAGCTGAGGTTGGCATCTCCTGCCCAGCACGGGGAGGGCACAGCGGGTCCACAGTCGGCAGAAATGAGCAAGAGGCGAGGGATTAAGCTCAAAGTCTGGGGGTGGAGGGGATGGGGTGGAAGGAAAAGATTGGTTTTTGTTTTCCTTAAAATTTCAAGTTACATTTATTTATGTATTTATTTGTCGTGTGTGCATGCCTGTGTGTGCATGTGTATGTTTGTACACGTGTGGCCGGCAGAGGGTGACTTGAGGAGTGGGGTCCCTGCTCACTGCATGAGTTTCGGGGATTGAGCTGAGGAAAGCACCTTTAGCCACTGAGACCCAGCTAACGCTTTTTTCTCTCTTAGCAGCTAGTGTGAGCTTTGTGGAAGCCAGGTCTCCCTTCCTATTTCTTCCCCCTTGAGGGTCAAGGGGGAGCATTGCTGATGAAGTTGTAGCTCTGGGTGTCCCAACAGGCTGTTCGTTACCTGTGTGAAGCTCAAGAGGGGAGTGAGGAGACTAGAAGGGTTACTGAGTCACACACACTAGGAAATGGACCCCACAAAGGGGTATGTCCTCAGGGCTTTAACTGAGGGCTCCACTTTAAACAGAGGAAAGGCCGGGGTGGGACAGCAGCGCGCTTACTGGAGAGCCCCAGTCACAGCCAGGTCTTGGGACCATGATCTCAGATCGTCAGGACTGTACAATGAGCCCAGCCGTGGTGGCGTAAGCCTTTAATCCCAGCACTCGTGAGGCAGAGGCAGGAGGATCTCTGTGAGTTCGAGGCCAGCCTGGTCTTCAAAGAGAGTTCCAGGTGAGTTCGAGGCCAGGCTGGGCCGACAGCCTCCAAAACAATACAGAGAAACCCTGTCTCGTAAAACCAAAGAGAGTTCCAGGACAGCCTCCAAAACCACAGAGAAACCCTGTCTTGAAAAACCAAAAAAAAAAAAAAAAAAAAAAAAGTGTTCCTTCTCACTTGAGGTTCCATGAGAAATTCCAGCATAGGGCTCGCTATCCTTGAGAGCTGCCCCATCGAGGCTCCATCCTTCTTGTTAAGATAAGCGTAGGCTTAGGACACCTTTTGGGGGTGGGCAGTCTAGAACACGACACTATAAAATCTGATGTAAGGGGCCAGAGACATCGCTTTTGCTGCCAGGTACTCGCTGCCGGCCTGGTAACCTAAGTTCGACCCTGCGACCTGTCAGAATGCAGCCATGCAA
Source organism: Mesocricetus auratus (assembly GCF_017639785.1). Taxonomy (NCBI): domain Eukaryota; kingdom Metazoa; phylum Chordata; class Mammalia; order Rodentia; family Cricetidae; genus Mesocricetus; species Mesocricetus auratus. Next base: position 33,334,435 of record NW_024429186.1, on the reverse strand, counting down.
GGGGAATTCTGAGTGCTTGTGAGAAAACTGCATGAAACCAAGACAAGAGTCTTGTGACCTCAGTTTCTTCAAAATATGAAATTGAGCGAGGCGGTGGTGGGGTACACCTGTATTCCCAGTACTGGAGATAGAAGCAGGCAAATCTCTGAGTTCCAGGTCAGTCTGGACTACAGATCAAGTTCCAGGCCAGTTTTGAATAAACCCAAACAACCAACAACGTGCTTGTGTGAGCCTCCCTGGTGAAGCAGACGGGTGTGAATCTGCCTCAGGTCAATCTGTACAGCTGCCTATCATTACTTATGAGCCTCTTTGGAAAAGCATGTCTTTCCCATGTGCAGCTTGTCCTTGTGATTGGTTACACACAGCTTGAACTCATGAGGGCTTTGCCCAGGTGACCGTTCTTAACCCTTGGGGTATAAATTGTCTGATGCTCCGAATAAAGATGGCAAGTGCATGAAACTTTAGTCCATCTCATTTCCGCTTCATTCTCCCAGGTCCAGCCTCCTCAAGAGCAGTAAACAGAGACCCAGCTCCTGAAAGTTGTCCCCTGACCTCCACAGGCATGCTGTGATACCGGGTGAGTTTACACACACATACAATTAATGAATTTTTTTAAAAGTTGGTAGTAAAAACGCTGCATTTACGCTCATCTGTGGTTTTTAGGCCTTAATGGGATGGAATGAGCTCCCTGGGGCATCACTGGTGTTGAGACAAACACTCCTTAAGTGATGCCCACTCGCTTAAGCAAGCAAGAATTTGGGGCTGGAGAGATGGCCCAGCGGTTAAGAGCACTGACTGTTCTTCCAGAGGTCCTGAGTTCAATTCCCGGCAACCACATGGTGGCTCACAACCACCTTGAGTGAGATCTGGTGCCCTCTGCTTTGCATGCAGGCAGAAGACTGTATACACAATAAATAAAATATATAAGAAAGTAAGCAAGAATTTGACACAAAGTCAGGAGATAGGCTCAAAACAAAGGCAGAGGTGCCAACTTCTGTCCTAGGTTAGTACTTGTCAAAAGCACTTTGAGTGTTGGTCATATTGCCACTGAAGGAGGAGACTCGTCTTTCCCACAGTAACACACAGGCCATGTCACTGTTTGCCTGCCTCTCAGGCTACCCACTGCCACCCCAGGCTACCCACTGCCATCCCAGGCTACCCACTGCCATCCCGGGCTACCCTGCCAAGACAGAGGGGTCCAGGCGTTCCAGGGGGAGGCCTGGTGTTGGCGCATCGGGATTTAAAATGGTGAGGTGGGCTTTACACTTTCTCCGGGGATCTTTTCTTTGTGAATAGTGCAAGTGTGCGTGCGTGCACTCTCTGTGCAGATGGGTAGAGGCCGGAGACTGAGGGTCTCCTCCGCAGTTGCTCACCACCTCACTGAACCTGGAGCTCTCTGCTTCAGCTAGACTGGCTGGGCAGTGAACCCCCAGAATCCTCTGGTCTCTGTCCTCCAGTGCTGGAAGTTTCAGGCCCAAGTTTTGCATGTGGGTCCTGGGGTTTGAACTCAGAATCTCACCCTTAAGCACTTAGCCAGTGAGCTGCCTCCCCAGTCCCCTCTTCTGGAATCTTCATAAACATTATGTGCACCAGTTAACCCCAGGCTGAACACTGCTCCGTAGGTCTTGGTGACTTAGTAGGTCAGTTCTTCTCTACAACAGTGATTGGTTGGAGAGGCCACGCCCGCTCTTCGATTCTGCTCTGAACAGGCTCTGCTTTTGTAGCTCCAGAAGCCTCTACACAACAGAGGTGAGGGCCAGGAATCCAGACCTGGATTGGGGGGCGACAGCCGCACAGCATCTGGCACCATGTCTCGCACCATTTTGTCGGTACAGCCCAAGAGGCTAGAAGGCGGGACTCACACTAACTACGAATCTGTGCGCGAATGCATGAGAGGTGTTTGTAAATGTATGAAGAACACCTGGAGATATCCCAGCAGCCTCTCCACCACACACGTGGTTTCACTCAGTCATTTGACTTTATTGACGGCCTGGTAGGTCTCAGCTGTTTTATTTACTCAGTCGATGCACAGACTGCCGGGCGTTGGTGGCCCAGCACTCGGGAGGCAGAGGCAGGCGGATCTCTGTGAGTTCGAGGCCAGCCTGGTCTACAAGAGCTAGTTCCAGGACAGCCTCTAAAGCCACAGAGAAACCCTGTCTCGAAAAACAAAAACAAAAAAAAAAAAAAAAAAAGAGAGAGAGAAGACCTCCATGCTCCTTCGTTGACAAGACCAACAGGCTAGGAAGTAACTGAGTTGGAAGCATCAGGGGCTGGGGGTGGGCTTGGAACAGGTGCATACAGCGTGCTGTAGTGAACATTTTGTATGATAGTAATCCTGTTCAGGCTGGCCTAGAACTCAAAGATCCACCTGCCTCTGCCTCCCAAGTGCTGGGATTAGAGGTGCCACTATGCCCGGCTCAAAGTAGAAAATATACTGTTATTTTCTTAATTAGTGATGGATGGGGGAGGCAGCTCATTCTGTGTGGCTGGTGATCCTGGGTTCTGTAAAAAAAAAAAAAAAAAAAAAAAAAGCAGACTAAGCCGGGCGGTGGTGGTGCACACCTTTAATCCCAGCACTTGGGAGGCAGAGGCAGGCGGATCTCTGTGAGTTCGAGGCTGGGCTGGACCTCAAAAACAATACAAAGAAACCCTGTCTTGTAAAAACAAAAAAAACAGGGGCTGGAGAGGTGGCTCAGAGGTTAAGAGCACTGACTGCTCTTCCAGAGGTCCTGAGTTCAATTCCCAGCAACCACATGGTGGCTCACAACCATCTGTAATGAGATCTGGTGCCCTCTTCTGGTGTGCAGACATACATGGAGGCAGGATGTTGTGTTCATAATAAATAAATAAATCTTTAAAAAAAAAAACAAAAAGCCAAAGCGAAACAAAAGAGCCAAGTCCAGGCGTCTGAAAAGGGGCCAGAAAAGTAAACCAGAGGCAGGTTGCTCCTTAGCTGCCCTCAGGGGGAGGGGCGTTTCCCTCCCACACCACAAGGACTTTTGACCACATCCAGAAAGGTCCTGCTGATGGGGGCGGGGGAGTGGTGGGGATTTTTCAAGTGAAGAAACATTTTCCTTTTCTAGGGAGCATCTAAGTGGTCTCACTGTCTTTGCTGCTATGCTTCCTGGGGCCCTGAAACCTCTGCCCTACTCCTGCACTGGTGTATGTTTGTGCGTGTGCATGTGTATGTGTGCATGTGTATGTGCGTGTGTATAGAGCTTCATGCTTTACTCAGTCCAGTCTGAACACAGGACCAGTCCTGATTGAGATGGTGATCCCTGCACACGGGAGGCAGAGGCAGGCGGGTCTCTGTGAGTTCAAGACCAGCCTGGTCTACAGAGTGAGTTCCAGGACAGCCTCCAAAGCCACAGAGAAACCCTGTCTCGAAAAACAAACAAAAAGATGGAGATCTCTGTTGCAAACTGCTCTGTCTGTCTGAGCCCAGTGAAGTGACCATGTCAGTATTAGCAAAGGATCCCTGCTTCTGCGCCCTCCACAGGCCTGGAGTCAGGGCATTTTTCTAGGGGTGAGTGTACTCTTTAAGCTTTCAGGAAAGGAATATCTTAATTTGGGGGGCATGTAGGGGGAGTATAAAAGCAGGAGGAAATTAAATTCACCACAATTGAATTCGATAAGAGCCTCTACCTCAAAGTTAACTAGTGTCCAGGGTAGCAGCCACAATGGATACGCTGGCATTACCCAGCCCAACTCATAGCTAATTCCAGGTGACAGATTTTTACTCTGATTCTCCATTAGAACTGCAGCAGCAGCAGCACACCTTTAATCCAGCACTCGGAAGGCAGAGCAGGCAGATCTGAGTTCAAGGCCAGCCTGGTCTACAGAACAAGTTCCAGGACAGCCAGGGCTTCACAGTGAAACCCTGTCTTGAAAAAACAAAACAAAAAAGCCCCCTCCAATCCAACCAAAAACCTCAAACACACACACACACACACACACACAACCGCAGCAGCTGGAATCAGTGATGGAGTGGGTAGGGAGGCCTCAAAAGGTAAAGAGGGGTTTTTGTTTCTTTTTGTTGTTGTTGTTGTTTTTGGTTTTTGTTTATCAAGACAGGGTTTCTCTGTAACTTTGGAGCCTGTCCTGGAACTCTGTAGACCAGGCTGGCCTCAAACTCAGAGATCCACCTGCTTCTGCCTCCCAAGTGCTGGGATTAAAAGGCCACCATGCCAGCCCAGAGAGTTTTAAGGGATTAGTAGAACCTGGAGAAGTTTGGGGGGGGGCGGGTGTAAATTCAAACTGATAGGGAAAGCTGTGTGTGTGTGTGTGTGTGTGTGTGTGTGTGTGTGTGTGTGAAAACTGTAGCCCAAGTGTAGAATTCAGAAAGCAGCTGGACACCCAGGTGTGCCGGTGTGGGGTAGGTGTAGTGAGGAGGGGTTTTGGCAAAGATCTGGAGGGCTTAGACAAGGGGAAGTGGGGCTGAAAAGGTGGCTGGCACAGACCCAAGACCCGGAGCCCACAGAGTTGAGAATAAGCAAAGCCTTGGCAGGAACCCAAGAAGAGGAAACGGGGCAATCCTGGGCACCCGGGGCCTCTCGGTGGGGGCACTATGCTCCTTCGGGGATTGGAGGTGGGTGTCAGCAGACTGGGTGGGGGAAGACAGGGCGGGGAGGAAACCAGCGAGCAGAGCAGCGGGAAGGGAAAGTCCAGCCTCTCCTGGCTTTTGTCGGTCCTGGAAAGGTTGACCCAGTCTGAGCACTGACAGGGCAGCTCCCGGGCTCCTCCAGACAGGTAGGAAGGCAAGCGGGAGGCAAGCGGGCGCCTTGGGCAGGGCACACCCCGGGCATCTGCCTCTCCTGGCTCGGGCAGGTCGCGGTGGCATGGAAGTGAAAGGCCCACGGGAGACCCCGTCTCCATCTGTGCGGTGGCCTAGGTGGGCTCCGAGGAGGGTCTCAGCTCCATGTAGTGTCGGGCCCCGGGTGGCCAGGTCCCCTGCTATTCGACTGCTCACTCCTAGAACAGCGTTACAACCCACCCCACCCGCTCCGGGGCACAGTCCCGGTGAAGCCTGCAGACCACACGCACCCCCTGGGGACATGCTTCGGAGAGCCCAGCCTCAGCCAGCACCTGCCAGGCTCCCAGGGCCCCCAAGGAACTCTCAGGGCCTCTGGGGACAGCCAGGGGTGGGGATGCGACGTTTGGAGAGTCATCCTGCTGGACTCTGGGGTGGCTTTGATTTGCCAGAAGGAAATTGTCAATCTCTCAGGACTTTGGAATCAGGGTCACAGGCCAGGGCTGTGCCTGCAGTGAGTGGAACTCCTTAGTCCGTTCTTCAGCCTCCCTCTGGGGAAGCTCATCCACCTCCCCGCCCACTCACCAGCCCTTGATCGCGGCTGTGCCCACAAACCCTGGTCCCTCAGGAGGTGTTGCTGAATCCAGGAATCTGCTGATAAGAATGACTTGCTGTTTGTGCCAAATTAACCGAGGTTTACTTCCATCCGAGTACGGGGTAAACTTTGCTGAACGTGGCTTTTGTGTGCTGTACTTCACATAAAATGACCGCAAGTCATTTTATTCCAAAAGAATTCAGAACATCGGTAGCATTACAGATTTTAATATTAAACATACCTGTCAGCGCTTGTACTGAACTCCTCGCTGCTTACGTGTCTCTCATATAGAGACATGTGCACACATGTAAGCACGCCCGGCACTGCACACACGTGCGCATACCACTACCATGAACGCACATGTGTGTGCACACCCTGCATACAACTCTGGGTTGGGGGTGCACACACTTGTTGTGAAGACGGTGAAGGAAGCTTCCCTAGGTTGGCTTAGGTTTAAAAATGGAATACTGGGGGGGGGGGGGGTAGGAGGAGAGGGGGAAGGGGAGGGGGAAAGAGGGAACATGGTGGGTGCTGGGGATCCAAATAGGGGTCCCAGCATAGCTGAGCATGATCTGCATCCCAAGGCTTGCACTTAAATTTTAAAAGCAGTTGAATTTTGCTAGCCTTTTTGCTAGACTGGTCTTGGAGTCCTGGGCTCTAGTGGTATTCTTTCTTTCCTCAGCCTTCCAGTGGCTAGGATTACAAGGTGCACACCCTCCACCACATCTGGATAAGCAACTCTTTACTTAGCTTTGGTTGGTTCTATGTAGTGCTAGCTCTGCAGACCACCGCCAGGCTGCAATTGATTTTTTTTTAACGGAACATTGGTGTTTTGTCTGCACGTATGTTTGTGTGAGGGTGTTGGAGCCTCTGGAACTGGAGTTATGGACGGCTGTGAGCTGCCATGTGTATGCTGGGAGTTGAACCATAGTCTTCTGGAAGAACAGCCATCTCTCCAGCCCTGCAACTGAAATTTTAAACTATCCACAGACACAGTTTTCCCTGCACATATTTTCTGGTGAGGCTGGGAAGATGCCTTGTCAGTGACATGCTTGCTGTGCAAGCATGCAGGGCTGAACCCAGATCCTTATGACTTGGGTAAAGCGTGCTCTGTAACCCCCAGTCTGGGGGGAGGGGAGGGGAGGCGGATCCCTCCAGCCCATTGGCCAGTCAGCCTTGCAGAAAAAGCTGCAAGTTCAGAGAGACACTGTCTCAAAACATACGGTGGAGAGCAGCTGAAGAAGACACCCACCATCAACCTCTGATCTCCACACGCCTGCACACTCATGCACATGCTCACACACACACACACACACTTTGAGTGATGAAAACTGACAGCAAATCTATTTTCATTAGTCGTTTTTAAATGGGATGAAATGGCCTTTTAATTCCTTACGGAGTTTAACGGTCTGCTTACTTTGATTCCCAACTCACTTAGTTCAACAACATAGCAATATTTTTAACCATTCTTTCCCCCTCCGGAATTCCAAAACGACTTGTTCCTGTGCTTCTGCCTGCTGCCGACCAAGCCTTCTCTCCCTTGTGTGTGAGTTTCGTGACATGTTGTCACTGTGGTGCTCCCAGCAGACCCAGTCTCCGTGGGAGGAACATCCCGCCCACGTAGCAGGAGTCACCACTTTGGGCAGCTGTGGTGGCCGCTCTGGCTCTAACCCGTGACTTCTCCTGCAGGCAGGGATGCAGCTGTTCCTTCTCCTACTGCTGGTCTCCACCCCAGGGTCTTGGGTGAGTGCAACCCCATCAGGCCCTGGGAAGCTCCTTTATTTAGGAGTTGTGGGGGAGGGGGGTAGGAGATAGGCAGTTGTGTGTGGCAGGAGGGGGTGAGGTGGGGTGGATGGGTGGGGAAGACTAGGCATAGGAGAGTTGAGCCTGCAGAGCTCCTGCTCCTTCACAAACCCAGGGCATCTGCCTGGGGTGCTTAGTTTCTTAAAGGGGCAGTCTGCAGGATTGGGTACAGTCCTGGGCCTGGCTGACACCACAAAATACTTACTGCCACTCCTCCCTTTTAAAGAGAAAAGACCAGCCCACTACAATCCTGCCTGAAGGAGGTGGCTGGGATGTTCCCTGTCTCTCTGAAGTTCAGTGGGCCACTGCTATGTTTATGTGCCTATTACACGCTTGAAATGTGGCTAGCATAACCCAGGGGCTTTTCATGTCCATCTGGGCTTGATTTGAGCTACAGGTGACAGTGGCCGTCAGGTGGGTGCAGGTCTAGAAGGTGGGTTCTGGAAACTGAGGGGTAATCAGGTCACTGTTTGGTGAGGGAGCTCCAGGGATGGGACTCCCTGGATTCCTAAGGATAGGCAGAGACCCTTGGGGAGCAGAGGACTTGCAGAGCTGGGTGTTGGGCAGAACAGAGAGCACAGAGGTAATCCACCCTGAAATCTCTGTACCAGGGAGACCACAGCCCTGCCCATCCCCCGAGAAGGACGCTGCCTTGGGAAGGAAAGGGGGCAGTGCCTCCTCTGTGGTGATATGGGCAGAGAATGAGGAAGGCAGGCAGGGTGGGTATCAGTGGTAGACACTGGGCAGTCCCCCAAAAGCTTGTTCTTTGACACATAGGCATGCCAGGCAGCTGGCGGACCGAAGCCCCTTCCTGGTTCCCTTTTCACACGCCACCTGTGCCAGCCTGGGGGGGGGTCTCCATGACTACATCAAAACCCCAGGGTAAAATCCCAGAGTCCTAGAGCCGCTCCATTCATTCCGCTTGCTTGATTCCAACCCATTCCCCAAGCCAAAGATGGACCACCCAAGTCACCTGAATCTAATGTCCACCATGCCACAGGGCGTCTCACAGATGAACCAATGATTGTAAAGTACACTGGATCCTGTAAGCTCCCTTCTTCCTTGTGGCTGAGTGGCCGTCTGCCTCCAGCATGAAAGGCCAAGATGAGGTCTTTCCCTGACCTCTGTGTGATGGAGAGGTGTGATCCAGACTCCCAGCTCAGCTCCCTCTACCGTGGCAGGATCCGCCTCGGGTCCTGATCGGGGCTGACTAGACAGAGTGACCAGATGAATGGTTAAAGGCGCAGCTGTGAGTCCTGGTCTCAGTCTCCTTCCCGCACACCCTGGTGCACAGCAGGCACCGAGTCTTCTGGAATGGGCAGGAAAGGGACTCCTGAGCCTGGAGTGGGAGCTGGAGACAGAAGGGTGGGGAGCTGAGAGCAGCAGCAGGAGGCAGGCGGGAACAGGCCCCGGGCAGGGCCGGGCCACACCAGCTCCTGGCTTCCTACCGCCACACAGCTTGGAGTTTAGATAATTACGGAGAACAGAATGTGCTCACACTGCTCGTGACCCGATGTGTGTGGAAGGGTGCCGGGAGCGTGGTTCAGTATTGTACAGACCAGGCTTTACCCATGCACTGGTAGGAGACCTCTGGCTACAGGTGCCGGTCTGTAAAGGCGCATGGCAGCAGTGTGGCCCTAAATTCAGACATCCTAGAATGCCTCCATGGCCAGAGCACCCCCAACTCTGGACACATGGGCTGTCCCTGCCTTGTCTCCAGAAGAGCTGGATTTCTGGGGACTGTTGCACCAAGGGGCCTAGACAAGCATCCAAACCAGACCCCGGAGGGCCAACACTCGACAGGCATGTGAGGGCGGCAGGCCCACGGGGGCCACACCCTTGTACTTACCACAGGGTAGCAAGGCTTAGGGTCACATGGGCCAGAATCCCAGCCTGGGAATTTACCGCAACACCTACCACACAGTAAGTAGCTCTCCCCTTCAAGAAAGAAACTCAAGCCGAATAAATCCAGTTTACATTTTGTTGCCAGAATACCTGAGCATTTTGGTTCACTGGTTTGGAAAGCCTAGAGGTTCTGTTCCAGCTAGAACTGGAGGAGTGATGATTTACAGCGAGAGGTGAGGCCTCTGGTCTGGCTGACCTGTGCTTGGCTCTGTGTGTGGTTAGCAAGTTTGATGCGGTCTGCTCTGCTTCTGAATCGTGGTGTATAAAAACAAGGGTAATAAGGTATTTGGTGTTAGACATCAGCAAACTTCCCTGCTCACCTCAGACTGGCTAGCTGTGAGGCTCCAAGTTGGGGAAGGGCTTGTTTTTCTTTGTTCGCACTTGACCTCTTTCTAAATAATGGGAGTTAAATTTCCCGAAGGTTCCTGTGGTGACACCTCTAAATAAAGTCCCTTTCAGCACATGGGACATGTTTACAGTGCCTCTCTGTACCCTTGTCTAGCTCCTTGGCATCCAGTGTCTCATTTGGCTGCCTGCTTCCCCAGGCAGGTGGGGACACAGCCCTAGGATGAGTGCTCCTGTCTATAGCGTATGGGGCCATGCCCTTTCCGGCTTGTTCCTTGGGAGTTATCAGGCTATGAGGGTTAGACAGAGAATGTGTGTACCATGTGGCCATATGCTGGCTGCAAGGTGTCATGCCCATAGTGAATTCCCATTGTATAATTTCTTTTTTTGTTGTTTGTTTGTTTGTTTTTTGAGACAGGGTTTTTCTGTAGCTTTGGAGGCTGTCCTAGAACTCACTCTGTAGACCAGGCTGGCCTCGAACTCACAGAGATCCGCCTGCCTCTGCCTCCCCAGTGCTGGGATTAAAGGCGTGTGCCACCATCGTACAGCCCATTGTGTAATTTCATCAAGGCAGGTTAGGTCTAACCCTTCTACCTCTCGTGCGAACACTCTGGGATCAGAAGTTCAGGGCTGTTCTCATTTCACGAAGTCCTCACAGTTTGAGGCCTTTATTCCACTTCCCAGGCTAAGCAGCTGTTCCTTTCCAGCCGTTACATCCCGTTTTCCAGCAGAAAGAGTGACGAGGAAGACAGATGCCCATTCACACAGCCTCTTCTCAGAGTACTAGAGACTGCCGCCAGCACTCGTGGATTATGTCCATGAAAACTTAGGGATGGGGCCAGGGAGCTACAGGAAACTAAGCACTGAGCTAGAAGCCAAGATTTCAGATTCTCTTATCGGGGTCAGGGGACCCTTGGGAGTCTCTGCCTCTGATGAACCCCGATACTATAGTCCCACCCCAAACTACACTAAATTCTAGTTTAATAGGTCAGAACGATAAAAGTTTCTGGAAGTGAGCTCACATCCAGAGCAGAAGAGAGACAATTAGACTTGGGGTGGCTTTCCTCCAGGGAAGCCAACTGGAGTTCCATCGTGGCTACACTCCCTGAACAGACAGAGGTCCACTTACCTGACGACCTGCCATGATCTGTCCCATCCCTTAGAGGTCTTCCTTAAAAAGGATGGGCCTGCTGATCCACAGGCTCCAGTCAAGGGACACCAAGCCAGGCTCTGCACTTGTCACAGCCAGCATAGCATAGTCAGGGGAGACAGCCTCTTCCTGGCCACGCCCTCCCCGAGGCGACTGGCAGACACCCAGAACACATGGCCACCAAGCTAGAGGAGTAGGCCACCGCTGAGCACTGCCCAGTGCGATGCCTGGGGGTACCCTTGCCCTAGGTTCCTTCCCCTTTTTCTTCGGAGTTTTCTACCACCGCATTGGAGTCGACCCACAAATGCCTGCACTGGAACTGCAGGCTCTCCCACTCCTAAAGAGGGCAGGTTAAGTTGCAACGGACATTTCCGAGTACCCGGTGGTACTTCTGGGTCCTAAACAGGCAGTACTGAAGCCCCAGGCTCTTTGAACTGGTGGGGAGCATCTCTGCAGGGAAGGTTCTGGATTCAAGTCGTGTGTGTGTGTGTGTGTGTGTGTGTGTGTGTGTGTGTGTGTATCTGTGTGTGGTGATGGCGAGTCACAACCAGAGCATGTCTTTCACAGGCTCAAAATGTGAGGCGCCAGAGTGACACCTGGGGCGCCTGGGGCGAGTGGAGCCCCTGCAGCCGAACCTGTGGGGGAGGCATCAGCTTCCGGGAGCGCCCCTGCTACTCCCAGAGGTAGGGAGAGGAGGCATACAGCCTGCCAGCCGCTTAAAAGAGGGCAAGTGAGGACGGCTGGCTGCTGGGTGGGAGGCTGTCATCGGGGCCATTATGTGACAGATTCATTGTGGAAGAGTAATGGTGCGCATAGGAAAACAAATATTTCCCATGTACTCACCTCGGATTCCAACACAGCCTAGATCAAGAGAGCTGGGCTGTGTCTGCTTCCTCTGCCCTAAGCCTGTGGTGCCTGGCGCAAGGGGGGCAGGGCGGGGCCGGGTGGGGTGGGGCTTCATTTGCAGAGTTAATGTGTTGTGGCATTTGAATCCACTGGGAGAAACCAAGACTTAGACTCAATTCAAATTTAGATAGATGAGTTTCTTCTTACTGCTAACAGAAGGGCAACAGTCTCAGAGCCAATACAGCATGCGGAGTGGAAGGGGAGGGGTTTGACCAGAGGTTTTAAGGTGGACATCAGGGAGGTGCACATTACAACGATCCGTGGGATCCACAGCTGGGCAGGAACATTGTTTCACTTCCCTCAGATGTTTCTGACGTTCCGCATTGTAGTAACAGAGAGACCATGTCACCCCTTTCCCACAGCAATGGCGGGTTTTACAGAAGCAAAGGCAGCTGAGTACCTCACAGACCAGCATCCTGTTCTCAACTCTCCTGCAGGCCGCTAGGATCCACAGGCATTCCAGGGCAAAAGGTCAATGGCCCTTAAGGGATGCCTGGCTCCCTGTTAGTTTCTTTAGCCACCACAGGGGACCTGTGTGAATTGTTACTCGGGTCTGAGCACTCTAATGACTGGGACAGAGCAGAGCCATCAGGCTAGGGCTGGCTGTCCCTCAGCCGGCAGTTCCTGGTTGCTGTGATTCCTCTGCCTCAGCTACTTTGTCGAGCAGAGAGGACCCTCTCCCACCGTGACTTGGGAATTTACTAGGTGCACTGTTTTCCGGTGGACTCTGGGGTGGGGATGGGGCATCGGGTACAAAGGAAAGGTAACGAGGCGCCTCCTGCTGGCGGGTTTGTGAACTGTTTCCTGAGAGCCTATGGAGTAAGGCACCAGGAAAGTGGAGGCAGGGTGGTCAGAAGTTCAAGGTCGTCTTCAGCTACAGAGTCAACCTGGGACCTTGTCTCACAAAACAAACCCAAACTCCAAACATCTGGGTTAGTTAAGGAGTATTTTTTTATGCAGATTGAACCCACAGGTAGGGGTATAGTATGTAAAATTCAAGGACCTTTTATGGCCAGGAGTCAGGTCAAGGGTAGGGACAGTCAGCCTAAGAGTGCAAACATGGTCCGGTTACACCCACCCAAGGGATTTGGTTCCGAGTGTACCCCCTCCCCACCTTGGACTCTGGTCTAGCCTTACCCATCAGTGCACTCGGTGGAGAGGCCAGGTGAGCCTGGGAGCGGGTGGGGCTGTTGGGGTCTTCTCAGTGCTCTCGCCCCATAGGAGAGATGGAGGCGCCAGCTGCGTGGGCCCCGCGCGCAGCCACCGCACCTGCCACACCGAGGTAAAACCTGAGTGACCCCCCTCACCGCCCCGCCTCCAAGCCACACCCTCAGCCTGCCTGGGGCCCCGGCACTTGAGGGGAGCTGGTAACCCCTCCTGGGACCTGGGTGGGTGGGTGGGACAGAGGCACAGGACCTCAGGGCTCCAGGACACAGAGGGTGGATAGCGCCGAATGGCAACTCCCCAGCACCCACGCTGGCACCCACGTTCCCACTCAGAACTGCCCAGATGGCGTGCGGGACTTCCGGGCCGAGCAGTGCGCGGAGTTTGATGGCACCGATTTCCAGGGCCGGCGCTACCAGTGGCTGCCCTACTATGCGGGTAAGCGTGCTACCCTGCTCGCTGGCTCTGCAGGCGCAGCTCCGTTCCGGGTCATCCATCAAAGCAGCACACTGAAAGTTCTTATCACCGCTCAAAGATGCCTTGACCTAGTCCCTAGAGCGCCCACTTTAACCCAGGAACAGGCTGGTTCTGGGCTCTTTCTGGCCTTTTCTCCTCCATATGCATTTTCAAAATCAAAGCCCTGTTGTGTCTGTCTCCAGCCTGGCTTGTTAGTTCTGAGGCTTCCCCACTGTTGCCCAGAGGCGTGGAATGAGGGGCCCCATGCAGGCGGGGTGCTGCTTGGGGCCAACAGTGCCAAAGGCAGGAAAGAGCTTAGGCCAACTGTATCCATCTACCCAGTCCTGCACGGGGAATGCTGGATGGGGCTCGGGAAAAGAACACCACTGTGTATGAATCTACATCATTTTGGAATAGCCAGGTGACGTCTTAGGAGCTAGGGTTTTGACTCCATGGTAGAGTGTGTGCCTAGCATGTACAAGACCCCAGCACAACCACAACCTAAAAAAAAAAAAAAGAAAAAAAGCTGGTAGTGTGGCGGTGCATACCTGCAATCTCAGTGCTTGTGTCAGGAGTTTAAGGCTACCCTGGACTACAGGAGTTTAAGCCAGCCTGGTCTGTTTGGTGATACTCTGCCTAAAAATAAATTAAAGGTAAAGAATCAAGCCTCAGGAAAAGTCTGGGGTGTTGCTTTTCTCTGCAAATGATTAGAGACATTGCACACTGATTTCCAACACTAAGCACACACACACTCGTGCACACTAATAACAGTGGTGGTGGTGTTGGTGGTGGTGATGATGATGGTGATGATGATGATGATGGTGATGATGATGATACCGGGGCGGTGGAAAGGTGGGTCAGTAGTTAAACACTTGCTCTTAACTTCCAGAGGACCTGAGTTTGGTTCCCAGCACCCACGTTAGGTGGCTCACAACCCCCTGTAACTCCTGTTCCAGGGAATCCCAAGCCCCCAACCCCCTTATGACCTCCGTGGCACCTGTGTTCATATGAACATGTATGCACACATGTAAACAAATACTTAATCTTTTGTTGGGAGGGATTTTGAGACAGGGTTTCTCTGTGTAGCTTTGGAGCCTGTCCTGGAACTTGCTTTGTAGACTAAGCTGGCCTCAAACTCACCTGCCTGGCTGATCTTTTTTTTTTTTTATTAAAAGATTATAGGACTTGGCTGTCTTGTAGACACTATCATGATCTTGTTAGCACTTTGGGGCTATTTCAGGTCATTCAGCCATACAGGGAATTTAAGGCCAGCCTGGTTTGTGATTTATTTTGGGGGAGGTGGGAGGGTAGAGTCTTGCTATGTATACATAGTTTTGGCTGTCCTGGAACTCACTACATAAACCAGGCTGGCTTCCAACTCTGAGACTGATTTCTGGGATCAAAGGTGTGCACCACCATGCCCATCCCTTAAGACTGACCTGGGATAGAGACCTACCTCAAAATAAAGCAACAAAATTGCAGGGCAGTGGTGGTACATGCCTTTAATCCCAGCACTCGGGAGGCAGAGGTAGGCAGATCTCCGAGTTCGATGCCAGCCTGGTCTACAGAGAAAGTTCCAGGATGGCCAGGGCTACATAGAGAAACCCTGTCTTGAAAACAAAACAAAGCAACCAAATGAAGAACGGAGGTTTGTAGAGGTTGCTGTTTGACTTGGTACCCCAAGATACAAATCAATTCACAGGGAATATCCCTTCTCCCTGGGAGAGGGAGTGGGAATTTGTGCCGTTTTGGGAGCTGGCTATAAGAGCTTTCTCTCCTGGCGAGAGGGCACTCTTGGCTGCTGCCCACGCCTCCCTTGGCGGCTCTTAGAAGACCATGTGTTTTCCCCTCTTGCCTGCCCAGCCCCCAACAGATGTTCAGGCATTAGTTCCTTTTTCGTTGCTGTAGTAAAATACGGTGAAAGGTAGCTTGTAAAGGTTGTTTATTTGGGCTTGTGATTCCAGAGGGAGAGTCCGTAATGACTGGCAGCTGGAGTGGGGATCCGGCTGATCGTATTTCAGCCACACCCAAAAATAGAGTGTGAGTGGGAAAGGCTCTAAGCTTTAAAGCCTTCCCCAGTGAAGTGCTGCCTCCAGGTTTCAGAACCCCTCTGCACAGCTCTGCTAGCTGGGGACCAGGGGCTCAAATGCATGAGCCTACGGCCACATTTTTCATCCAACCACCACTTGTTGTGTCGAGATGTCAGCTTTTTCCTCTTGCCCACCCAGCCCCAAACAAGTGCGAACTGAACTGCATCCCCAAGGGGGAGAACTTCTACTACAAACACAGGGAGGCCGTGGCGGATGGGACAGCCTGCGAGCCTGGCAAGCGGGACATCTGTGTGGATGGTGTCTGCAGAGTGAGTTACACCCCTCCTGGCCCCCAAGCCGGCTGGGGATTGCTGTGGCTGGGGCCTTATAGCACCAGCACCACCAAGTGGCTTTCAGGAGCTTAGTGGCTTCTTAAGTCACTAGCTCCCAGAATGCAATGCAGTCATTACAGATATTCTCTGACTACCTCAGCTTTGCCCTGGAGAGCACTAACCCCGTGAAAGAAACTCTCTAGATGGCTAAAGCTGACTTTAACCAAACCCGATCAAATGTGAGGGGATGGCTATAGGCGATGGAAAGATGCTAAACTCCTCTCTCCAACTCTCTTCTCCTCTGAGGCGGCTTCAGGCTCATGTAGGCTCTTCTCACGAGCCTGTGACAACATGGCAGCTCCAGGCCTCTACCACACCAGCCTGTGGGCTCCCAGGAGTCCCAACTCTCAGACCTGTCAGCCTGGGCTCACCTGAGTCACTCTCTGAGGAAAGGAGGGAGCAACCCCCCTCCGGCATGCCCAAAGCCACGTTTATGGAGTTCCATCTAACCTGGGAGAGACATGACCTCCAGAGGGGAGGCTGGGAGTGGTTAGCAGGAGCGGTATGGGCCCGAGCAGGCAGACGAGCGGAAGCCGGCCACTCTGTTCCCTGCTGTCCGGCCAGGGACATTGGAACCATGTCCATGTCCCTTCTCTCTCATCTTGCCCTCATTTCCCTACCCCTCCCTGAAGGCTGTTGGCTGCGATCACAAGTTGGACTCCACCAAGGAGGAGGACAAGTGTCTGCAGTGTGGGGGGGATGGCTCAGCCTGCTATCCTGTCACAGGAACCTTTGATGCCAACGATCTCAGCAGAGGTAGGGGCCACACAGGGGGCTCTGGAGGGGTCTGTTGCCTGCCTGGGCTTGCCTGTCACCTTCTCTGACCAAGGAAGGCTTGAGGCCAAGCGATCCCTGGCACTCAGGTCGTGCGACTGCAAGGGTCTGGCTCAGGTCACGTGACTGCTGTACCCCGCACGCGAGTCTCTCGTGTGCCCGGGCTTGGTTGGGCCCTCACCCCCTTGTGCAGTCTGATCTCACACTGTGGACACTGGATGCCTGCTCTCATCCCTCCCCACCTCGTCCTGGTCGCCATGCTGCTTCCTCTTCCTCCGAAGATGTCCCAGTGACTAGAGCTTACTCCCGGGCCCCACCCCGCCTCTGTAACGCTAGTTCCTCTGCCAAAAGCACTCTCCCCAAGAAGTCCCACCAGTTCCAAACCAGCACCCCTCACTGGCATCTTGTCCCAATCAGGCTACAACCAAATCTTCATCATTCCTGCTGGGGCCACCAGTATCCGCATCGAAGAAGCTGCAGCCAGCAGGAATTTCCTGGGTGAGAGATGGTTTGGAGCTGGGCAGCCTGGGGCTCCGAGAGGCAACCGGCTGCCCCACATTCCCTGACAAGCTGGGTCTCCACAGCTGTGAAGAGTGTCCACGGAGAGTACTATCTCAACGGGCGCTGGACCATTGAGGCAGCCCAGGCTCTGCCGGTGGCCAGCACGGTCCTACAGTACGAACGCGGTGTGGAGGGGGACCTGGCCCCCGAGCGGCTCCATGCACGGGGCCCCACCTCAGAGCCCCTGGTCATCGAGGTGAGTGGGCCAGAGGGGAGGGTGGGCTGCCCAGGCTACCGCGAGCCAGGCACGGGGGCTTCAGCCAAGACTCTCCGCAGCTCATCAGCCAGGAGCCCAACCCCGGAGTGCACTACGAGTATTACCTGCCCTTGAATGACCCCAGCCAGGGCTTCAGCTGGAGCCACGGCTCCTGGAGTGACTGCAGCGCTGAGTGCAGTGGAGGTGAACACTGGGGCCTGGGGAGGACAAATGGGTGACTGGTAGTTACAGTCCTGCTCTCAAGGCAGCACTAGCGGGGAGGGGCACCTCCATGTGAGGGAAAAGTTAGATGTCCCCACGAAGAGCCGCGAGCTTTGCTGGGATGAGGGAGACCCCCAGGATGAGGCGCCCACTGTGGTTGGAGACTGAGCCTCCTGACCATGGTCTGTCCCTCACACCGAAGACTCTTTGAGCCTCTCTCAGCCTTCTGTAAGTTGGTTACGATGGCGGCATCTGTCACAGGACACACAGGACTTAGTCAGGGTGAGCTGTGGGTCAGGTCCGGAAGGTGCCTGACTAGCGAGTCCATTTGGAGAGTCCCGGCCCACTAGCCAGCAGCTCTGTGTGGCTCTGCCCCCACAGGCCATCAGTCTCGCCTGGTATTCTGCACCTTTGACAATGAGGTCTACCCAGACCACATGTGCCAACACCAGCCTCGGCCAGCACACCGACGTTCCTGCAATCCTCACCCTTGTCCAAAGTCCAAGCGGTGAGGCCTTGCAAGCCCCTCCCACCTATGCTGAAGCCCAAAACGTGGGTGGGAGCGGAGGGGGGTCCCTAAACTGTTTTAGGCATAGGCCAAAGAAGCTGGGGTCAGGGGTCTTCACATCAGGAGGAACTGTCACGGAGGGAGGCAGGGAATGGGCCTGAGCACGAGGCCCGGGACAGTTCTCTCCTCGCAGAATCGAGATGCGTAGGCTGGGAGCAGGAGGATTGGGGACAGTGCCAGAAGGTCCCTGTCTTGAGGCATCAGGGGGCTCAAACAGATGCTTAGGGGTTGAGGCAGGAATTTGGCCAGAGGGTCGGTAGACTTTGGCAAATGCCTTTGTTCGTGTACAAAGGATCTCTTTCCTGCACCGGCCGGGAGCGTGGCGCCACTCTGGGGCCCAGCATGTGTGTGGGAACAGGTAATCTGTGGGCCAGGGGGTTCCTGGAGGTCTGGTGTCGGTACCCTCACCCTCCTGGCCTGGTGAGGCGGTGGTGGGCTTGGCTTTGCATGGTGTGTCTGGGCTTCCCTTTCTTTGTTCCGTGTACTCTCAGCCAAGCAGGGCTTCTCCACATACAAGGGGCAGACCTTTCTGGAGATGCCCCCACGCAGGATGGCAAGGGATGGGTCTGACTGGGATGCCAGGACCCGGTGAGAGGAGAAAGGGAGAGGCGAGGGCCAGCAGCCTGCAGCCTGTTACATAATGAAGGCCCGTCAGGGGCCAGTGAGCCATTGGGAATGGTGGGGAGGGTCAGAGTTCTTGGGGAGCAGTGGGGCGGGCCCTCAGCGCACTCCGCACTGGGGAGCTGTAGCCTCCTGTGCCAATCTTACCTGTTTCTATTTCTTGTCAGCTGGAAGGTAGGACCGTGGACACCCTGCTCAGTCTCCTGTGGGGGTGGATTCCAGTCTCGTCCTGTCTACTGCATATCCTCAGATGGGGCTGGTGGCCAGGAAGCTGCTGAGGAGACCCAGTGCGCTGGTCTACCTGGGAAGCCCCCTGCCAAGCAGGCTTGTAACCTGCAGCGCTGTGCAGCCTGGAGCGTGGAACCCTGGGGAGAGGTGAGGCCCTGCCTAAGACAGGGAGCTGTGTCTTGGGCCTGGGTCACAGCAGGCCTGGGTCGCAGCAGGCCTGGGCTTGTCTTCTGCTGGGGAAGGAAGCTTGGGCCCTCAGAGGGTAAGGGAACCTAGCTGGTCATTGTAGAAGATGCGGCCAAAGCTGGAATGAGATGCAACATTTAGGCTCTGGTCCAGGGTTCTCCTGTCTTTAGCATCCCAGGGCTGGATGGGAAAGGGTTTGTTTTGGCTCGAAGACAGAGCTGGATGTGTTTGTGGGTGAGGGAGGCATTGCGTCCTGCACCCAAGCTACAGATTCAGGGCCTGGAGGCTACGGAGACAGCTCAGTGGTTAAGAACACTTGCTGTTCTTCCAGAAGGGCCTGAATTTGATTCCCAGCACCTGTATCAGGTTTTTCACAACTGCCTATAACTGCAGCTCCAGGGGATCTGACTCCCTCTTCTGGTCTCACAGACACCCCCACACTAGTCTCACACACACACACACACACACACACACACACACACACACACACACACAGAGAGAGAGAGAGAGAGAGAGAGAGAGAGAGAGATGCCCATAAACTAACATAACAAAGGAGGAGTGTGAAAAGAGGTCTTTCAGCCAGTTTTTACTTCAGAGCAGTGACTCATCCTCTCTGGGCTTAGCAGTGAGTAAGGGCAACAGAACCATCTGCCCTCTAAGCCAGGCTGGTAGGGCTCCATCGGTCCCAGCTGACATACACCCTGGGGGACATGCCTGCTGACAGCCTGTCCTTACAGTGTTCTGTTACCTGTGGAGCTGGCATCAGGAAGAGGAGTGTCACCTGCCAGGGGGCTGAGGAGTCCCTGGTCCATGCCACAGCGTGCTCCTTGAAGGACCGGCCAACCTCCACTGAGCCCTGTGTGCAAGAGGCCTGTCCTGTGCTCCGTGGCCAGGCCTGGCACGTGGGTGCCTGGAGTTTAGTAAGTGTCTGTCCCCTCCCGACACCTGCTGTCCAGCCCTGGTTTCTGGGGCCCTAGAAGGTTCCACAGGCACCCGCAAAGAGCACTAGCCCCCCACTTCTTCTACGGTGTCTCTGGCCTCAGGGTCTTTCTCTCCACTCTCACCCTGGGCCCTCAGTGCTCCAAAAGCTGTGGTGTGGGTACTCGGAGGCGACGTGTCACCTGTGCCATTGGGCCGCCCGGTCACTGTGGGGACCTGCAGCCGTCCAGGCCCGCTGAGGTGGAACCCTGCAACAGACAGCCTTGCCATCTTCCTCAGGGTGAGGATAGGGCAGGGCAGGTGCACCCCCTTTCTCCCTGGCTGCCTGCTTAGTGTGCACCCCGTTTGGGGCCTTTCCCTGGCTGCTTTCCCACATCTCTGGCCTCTTCTGCCTCTGCTGTTGCCAAATCCATCTACGGAACCCTATGAGCCTCAAACTCACCCAGCGTGTTGTCTTATCTGCCATCTTTACGTAGTTTCCTTGTTCTGCATGGCCCAACATGGCTTCTTTCTCTTTTTTTTTTTTTTTTTTTTTTTTTTTTTTGGTTTTTATGAGACAGGGTTTTTCTGTATTGTTTTGGAGGCTGTCGGTCCATCCCGGCCTCGAACTCACAGAGATCCGCCTGCCTCTGCCTCCCGAGTGCTGGGATTAAAGGTGTGCGCCACCAACGCCCGGCTTCCAACATGGCTTCATATACCTGCTAGCTCTTAGCTTCCCGAGGGCTGGGCCAATGGCTCCCCGTTCCTCTCTCTGCTCTCCCCAGGGTACCGAGTATTGTACCTGTCCCCCATTGTCTAGCACCTATGCCCAGCTGCTTGCTGAGCAGCTGAATGAATGGAGAGAGAAGGCAAACGCTGCTTCTGCCTGTCTGCCTCTCCCTCACCCCTTCACCCCGTCCCTCTGGGGAAGGCTTCTCAGGCATTCAGACTACAGACGAAGGGCTTGCTGTGTGGGTGTGAGGAAGACAGGGTCGTGGCTGAGCTAGGATGGCAGGACAGGTTTGCCCTTGAAACGCTGGTTTGTGGGGACTCTGAGGTGGGCACCTCCATGCGGAGACAGCAGGGTTCCAACGGAGGAGTGTGCCGGGGCCTCAGGGGAGCGGCAGGCTTGGTTCAGACACCAGCACGCTGACTACAGTGTGGCGGCCCTGGGCAAGCGTGGTTCCTTTCTCCTGGACAAGGTCAGCAAGGATGACTGTCTAGCCTGTGGCTGTCATATGGGAGTCCTGGGGGGGAGCGCTGAGAGGCAAATTTGGCCCCCACACAGGGGACAGTCTGAAGTACAAGTGAGATGCACGAGCCTCAGGGAGCAGAAGGCAGGAATCCATGGGCTAAAGGGCGATGGCACCTAGTGTGTCCAATGCCCTGGACACTGGAAAAGGGGGATGGGCAGAGTTATGGTTTATTATTATCATTATTGGTTTATTGAGACAGGGTGCAATGTAGCTTAGGCTGGCCTCAAACTCCTGTAGCTAAGGATGCCTTTGACCCCCTGTCTCCACCTCCCAAGGACTGGGATACAGGTGTGTACCGCCACACCAGACTTAGAGATGTCTCTTAAAAAATCATAACTCTTATTGTATGTGTATGGTATTTTGCTTCCATGTACACCTATGCATCTTGTGTACACACGGTACCTGCAGAGGCCAGAAGAAAGCACTGGACCCCTGGAGCTGGAGTTACATGTGGTTATAAACCACCATGTGCGCTCTGGGACCGGAACCCCCGGGTTCTTGGGAAGAGTAGTTAATGCTCTCAACTGCCCAGTGATCTTTCCAGCTTCCCCACAATTATATTTTTAATTATCCCTTTTTTGTTTGTTTGGTTTTTCGAGATAGGGTTTCTCTGTGTTGTTTTGGAGGCTGTCTTGGAACTCGCTCTTGTAGATCAGGCTGGCCTCAAACTCACAGAGATCTGCCTGCCTCTGCCTCCTGAGTGCTGGGATTAAAGGCGTACCGCCCGGCTTAATTATTAAAAAGGGATTTATTTATGATGTATTATCACGTAGCCCTGGCTGGCCTTGAACTCTCGGATCACTTGTGGGTTCTGGGACTGCCGCCCTCAGCCTGTGGAGCACACTTTCTCTGTGGCCCCGCCTCCCTCTGTAGTGTCCTTCGGTCACCCCTGCTAACTGTGCCATCAGCACCACACTTACCGTGGAAGAGCAGGGAAGGCCCCACTCCACTAAGAAGCGCTGTTTTGGGGGAGTACTCTGCTAGTTTCCTTTCTTCTCTTCATTGAAAAAAGTCCAATTTCTCTGACTTTTTCATGATTAAAAAAAGATCTGGCAATTTGATTAAGACTATTAACTACTGAAAGCCATGAAAATTCATTTTTTCTCTTTGGGGTGTTGGGGCCCAAACCCAGGGCCTGGCTCATGCTAGGCAAGTGTCCTGTTAGCTCAGCTGGCATGGCCCCCTAGTCACCCAGTCTAAAAGGATCCTCTAAATTCTACCAGATTGAAAAAAGTGTCAGGGAGCTGGAGAGATGGCTCAGCAGTTAAGAGTGCTGGCTGTTTTTCCAGAAGACCTGGGTTCAGTTCCCAGCAACCACATGGTGGCTCATAGCCATTTGTAATGAGATCTAGTGCCCTCTTCTGGCCTGCAGGTAAACATGCAGGCAGAACACTGTTTGCATAATAAGTAAATATTTTTTAAAAATTCATACCAGGTGCTGGTGGTGCACGCCTTTAGTCCCAGCGCTCCAGAGGCAGGCAGATCTCTGAGTTCAAGGCCAGCCTGGACCCCAGAGCGAGTTCCAGGACAGTTTAGGGCTGTTACACAAAAAAACTCTGTCTTGAAAAACCTAAACAAACAAACAAATAAACATTCAAAAAAGTAGAAAAGCTGAAAGAAATCTTTGAGCCAGGTGTGTGGATACATACTCACAATCCCTGCTCCTGAGAGGCCGAGGCAGGAGGATTCTTGTGACTTTAAGGCCGACACAGGCACAAAGCCTCTGCTGGGCTGTGTTTTCAGGGGTTGGGCTGCTGATTTTCATCTCTGGTTCTGCTCTCCACACCCATTACTTGGTTCTCCACAGAGGTCCCTAGCATACAGGACTCACGGACTCACCCTCCAGGCCCCAGGATGCCTTTAGAGCCTCAAGTGTCCCCAGGTGAGGAGCTGGGTGCCTGCCCCAGGGCCCTATCATCTATGAGGCCTGGTGGCCTGGCTTGGGTCTAGAGGGAGTGGAGGCCTACGAAGGTGGTTTGAAGGTAGACTTGGGATGAGGGTGAGGAGCATGTGGGTGCATCAGTGATTTTTTTTTTCTTCCTATTCAGATGCTAGAGACCAGCGATGGGCTGTCCAGGAGCCACCCAGGGCCCAGAGTAACCCCAGGGAGAGCCAGGACCCCCACCGGTCAGCTGTAGGCCAGGCCCCCACTCTGCAGCACCCTCCACACGGGGCACCCCCGAGGCCTAGCTCAGGGCCCCGTGACTGCAGACACTACCCCCATGGGTGCTGCCCTGATGGCCACACACCATCTCTTGGGCCGCAGTGGCAAGGCTGTCCCCTGGCTGGGGCCTCGTGTCTTCAGAGCAGGTGGGTTGGACAGCTCTTCTTCCTCAGAAGGCCAAGAGAAGGAAGGTGGGACTTGGCCACACTGGGCAGGGCCAGCATCCCTGACCGGGGTGGGCTTGCCCAGCCTAGAATTCCTGAGGCACCCTGACTGTGCTGATTTTTATGGGTGTGTGGGTGGGGCTCTCTTCCCCCTGACAGGCTTCTAATGCACCCAGCCTGTGGAGAGGTAGCCTGAAGCCTGGAGCAGGCACAAAAGGTGATTTCAGCTCTCAGGTCCATGCTAAGATTAGGAGCGCAGCGTGAAGCTGGCTGAATCTGGAGTCTTCTACCAACACACTCCTTCAGTCTCATAGTGAGGGGTTGAGTTACCCTACTCTGCCAAATGCCTTCTCTGCAGTTCTCCTGAGGCTGCCCTTGCACGGGCCCCCTGAGGGACTGCACTGCTAGGGGTCTGGGATTTAGGGCCAGGGACTTCCAGCTGTTTGCTGGATATCAAGGTCAGCGACTTTTCTGTCCATGGCTTCTCTTCTGAGGTTGGGGAACAATGGCCGCTGTTGAGGGAGATGGCCCTCCCTTCACCTTGCTTCGGAACCTCTGGTTGGTGGAAAGTCAATGATGGACTGGGAATTTTCGGGAGCTCCCGGGAGCCCCAAGTTTGTGCAGGCTCAGATGCATCCCCCTTCTGGTTTTGGACAGGCGGTGCGCCATGCGTCAAGCTGAGGTGCACCGTCATGGCTGTAGCTGCAGTTTGCTTACCGCTGTCTTCCCTGGCAGCTGCTGGCTGGCAGCGGGAGTGAGCAGAGCCTGGGCGTGAAGAATGGCATGCCCCGCACTGGACAGGCTTTACCCAGACAGCCGGCCTCAGGGCCTCTCCCACCCTGGAGGTTTAGGTGCCAGGGCCCGCGGGAGAGCAGGGGCAGGGCTGGGCATGCACAGAGAGTCTGGATCTGTATGGTGATGTGTAGTACTCTCTAGGTACGGATGCTGCCCTGATGGGGTGTCTGCAGCTGAGGGGCCCCAGCAGGCTGGCTGCTCCAGGCCTCACGGCAGTGACAGTTCTGGGAACAGGCCAGGGTCCAGGGCAGTGGCTTCCAAGGTAAGTGGCTCTTGTGGCAGGAACACAGCTCAGTGCTACTGGGATCTTTGCAGCTTCAGCCTTGGGAAAGGGAGGACCCTACAAGCCTGGTAACCTAGGCCGTTGTTTTAAAGAGCGGTCTTCAGAGGTGGCCTCCAATCTCCACCGAGCCTGGGTGGGGTTCTCTATCTCTGACTCACAGCTGTGCCCCTTCCCTTTTCCTGTCATCCTTTCTCTGGGCAGCCCAAGCTCCCCGCTGAAAACAAGATTTTACTCCTAGTTTCCCAACCTCTTGCTTCCTCTCCAGGTCCCCAAGATCCACCAACCCCAGGCTCATCAGAGCGAACCCAGCGACTGCCGTGGCTCCCAGTTTGGCTGTTGCTATGACAACATGGCTTCTGCAGCTGGTCCCCTAGGGGAAGGCTGTGTGGGTCAGCCCAGCTACGGTGAGAGGGGGCTCGCTGGGTCCTCATTCCCTTCCCACAGGCAAAGACCTCATTGTCCCCAATACCTGAGCATGCACTAGATACCAGACCGGAGGATTTTGATATTGTTCCTGCACCTACGATGTTTGCATTTGACTGAGAAGGGTTATCAATGGAGCTCCCAGAGCTGTGGGTGTGCCTCCGTTGGTAGTGTTTGCTTAGCATGCATGAAGCCCTGGGTTCAATCCTCAGTGTCACATAAGCCTGATATGGTGGTACAGGTCTGCCATCCCAGTACTCGAGAGGTAGAGACAGGATGATTGGAAGCCCAAGGTCATCTTCAGCTCCATGTTCAAGGCTAGCCTGAGATAAGTAAGATTCTGTCTCAGACAGTAAAATAAGCCCAGGCAGGAAGGAAGGTGGGCGGTGCTGTAGGGCTTGCCCCTGCGAGAGATGGGGTGTGTGTCATCGGGAGCAGAAGCTGAGTTTTACATCGAGGTGGGGGCTGGAGCAGGGTGGCCGATAGGTGAAGCTTCAGGGTCTGTCACGGGAATACGCACATGAAGTCTGACAGGCTGGGGACCCAGGGCTCTGCAGAAGGGTGGCTAGCAGGACGGGCAGCCGTAGCCACTTGGAATGTGGAGAGATGGAGCAGGCTATCCATGCTGGCCAGCAGGGCTGTGAGGACAAGCAGGCTACAGGCCGGTACATGGTCCCGGGGATGAGGACAAGGGCGGGTCTCCTGCTGGGCACGTTCACAGCCCCTCAGGGGAGGGCACTGCGAAGTCAAACTCTGGCTGGTCTGTGTGTGTGCACACCAAGAGGCCCGGGCTGGAAGAGACAGGAGAGAGGGAGAGAGCTAGCTCGAGGTCTTCCCTGGGGACTCTGGTTTGGTATGGATGAAGGGTGAAGTCTAGGACAGACCCTGAAGTGTCCTGGGCTCCTAGGGGAGGTCAGGGGCCCTGGCAAGAGTGGTGCTATGCTCCTAAGACAGGTATGTTCCTTAAGACTGAGGGGAGAGGGAAGTGTTAGCACTGGCCACCTGGGTGACGTGTTCCATCCACAATCCACAGCCTATCCAGTGAGGTGTCTGCTGCCCAGTGCTCCTGGGTCGTGTGGAGACTGGGCTGCTCGCTGGTACTTTGTGGCATCAGTGGGCCGGTGTAACCGCTTTTGGTATGGTGGCTGCCACGGCAATGCCAATAACTTTGCATCGGAGCAGGAATGCATGAACAGTTGCCGGGGACACCATGGGCCCCACCATCCTGAGGCAGGAGCCTCTGGCCACCGTGTCCACATGGATGGTGGCCAGCGTGGTCCTGGAGGCCAGCAGGAACCTGATTGGCACAGGGCAAGAGCCACAGTTCCGAGACTGCCCTCACCTGGAAGCCCTTGGCGAAGAGAACCAGAGCCAGGGCCAGAGGAAGTACCCCATCCCCCAGCCTATGGAAAACGACCCGGAGATCAGGAACCCCGGTCCAGAGCCCATGGCCTGGGTAGAGATGCTAGACCACCAGTGTTGCCCACACATAGCTCCTCCTACAGGTGAGGCCTGCTTCCCAGGTAAGGGCTATGGATGCCCAGGTCAGGGCTGAGCTCTAGACAGACAGCCTCGCTAGGTGGGTCTTGTCACCATCACACTACAAACAGGGACGCTGAGGCTCTGGAGATGTAGGTTTAGCTGAGGTTATCTACTCCCAGATTCTCTGTCTGCTCTGGCTACTGTGCCCTGAGGTCTGTGTCTAGATAGAAAAGCTTGATAGATCCCAGTCTCAGTTCCTTGACCTGTAAAATGGGGGTAGTGTTCTATTCATTGACTAAATCACACGTCTTGACATGGACTGTTACTTATCACCCTTGTTTCGTCATATTAACAAGGGGCTTGGGGAAATAAACAGAATTAAGAAACCGAAGCACATGCTTCAGGGGATGAGCCTCTTGGTCGACTCCCCACATGTGCCGTCATGTGTGGCCCTCCTCGGCCTCTCCTTCCTCCCGTGGGTGGGCTGCCTGTCTTGCTCTGTTGCACAGCTGCCTGGGGGGCAATGCCTGGGGGTGTGGCAGGGCTAGGAAGGCTGGAGTCACCCATGGGACTCTAGCCCTGCAAATACCTACAGGAGACGGTTTCCCAGTGGCCTGCTCCTGTGCTGGGAGGCAGACACACACCCCTCACCTCTCTAGGGTCAGCGTGGCAGGCTCGGAGCCCTCCCTGGTCCAAGCAGCGGTCGGGCAGGCGGTACAGCTCTTTTGCCCTGACAACACCTCCCCGGAGTTCCAGGCAGGGTGGCAGAAAGATGGCCAGACCATCTCCTCTGACAGGTGGGTGTAAAAGCACAATCCCATCTCTGAGAGGCTCTGAGAGCGTGGTGAGCAATAGCTACCCTCCGTTTCCTGTATGTGCAATGTCCTCTCTTGTGGAGGCCCCCTCTGGCGTTCCTAGGGAGAGCGAGAGGGTTCCGAGGGCTGTGGGGCTATGTGGTCTTCTTTGGTAGTGTGGGCTTCAGAGGACTCACACTGCCCTCAGGAGCCCAGAGATATGTCCCTCCTCCTCCATCAGGTACCAGCTACAGTCAGATGGCTCCCTCATCATCAGCCCCTTGAGGCCAGAAGACACCGGCGACTATAGCTGTGGCAGCCACAGGCCAGGCCACGAGCCTCAGAAAATCCAGCTTCGAGTCACAGGTTTCTGTCCCATCCTTTCTACCCCCACCTCCCAGGGTCTCACAAAACAGTAGGGTGAGGGAGGGTGGCCAGGCCTACAGAGGCCCAAGTTCTTCTGGTCACTTCTTCCTGGGGCGGGGACAACACCTCATTGTCCTCTTCTCTCCACTCTCTTTGCTGGACTTACGGCTTCTCCTTCAGTCCCTTCCCCTCAAAGCTCATACCTGCTGCTTTTGGCCTCATGACAGGGGGTGACATGGCAGTGCTGTCTGAGGCCCAGGCAAGGCCGTTCCCTCAGCCCAGGCACCCAGACCCTGGCCATGGTCCTCGGGACTCTGGAATAGGAGCAGAAGCTGGGGGCCGAGGGGTTATGTCTTCCCCACACTCCAGGCCTGCCAGCAGGTAACAGCACAGTGTGCACACATGCCTTAATGCTCTCTGAACAGGTCACAATAGATTCAGGGTCTTTCAGGGTTCCTGGTCTCAACGGGGATAAGGGAAAGCATGTGCAGTGGTTGAGTTTTCACCAGCCAGTGCCCTGGGCTTGGGGAGGTGGCAGTTAGAAAATCCAGGCTCCTTGAGTTGGCCTCGAGGGGGGTGGCTCCATCTCGGGGGATTTGGGGGCAGAGGGGGCACCTGTCTGGGTCTGGTGGCAGATTATGAAGGGCATGAGAAGGCAGTCAGAGACACTGGTGTGTTTAGCCTAGGTGGCCGCCAGCCCTGGGCCTTTCCTGCAGTCCTTAACAAGTGCTGGTGTCCTCTCTGGACTAAAGGATAATTTTAGGATCCAACCCTGACCAGAGAGGGAGACAGGGGACTATGTTATGAGAAGTAGCAGCCAGGACCCCTTAGTTATGCACAATTTGTTGTGTAGGCTGCGTTTGGACCGGACTCAGCCTGGAGTGGTGGATGCCAGTCCTGGCCAGCGGACCCGGCTGACCTGCTATGCTGAAGGCTCCCCGCCCCCCACCATCGAGTGGCAAAGAGATGGGCAGCTGGTCTCTTCTCCCAGGTACATTCAGCCCCTCACCTGTCGACCCAGCTCCAGCCACACATCCTATGGAGGCCAGAGCAGGACTCCAGGCTTGGAGAAATGGGGTTGGAGCCTTCTAGGCATTTCCAAAGTACGGCTGATGGAAATGAGAGGCCACCCAGGGGAGATAGATTCTGCACGGCCCTGGATGATCCCCATTGCTGACACGTACTGAGGCCGGTTCACTGTTGTCTAAGCTGCAGGGAGCCATATTGAAGCATGTGTTTCTTGTCAGCGGTTTACACATAGGAGCTTAGTATCACACAGTTCGTTACTGAATCAGGGTTCAACTCTACTTTGTATATGGCAAGCACTAGAAGTCTAAGCCTTTAATTCCAGCACCCTGGAGGTGAGGTTGGTGGACTTCTGTGAGTTCGAGGACAGTCAGTACACATGGTGAGTCTGTCTCAAAAAGCAAACTAGAAATCAAATCTAAAATTGTGTTGCATGCTCATGTGCACTTCTGTACAGAGGCCAGAAGTCAACTTTAGACATCATTCTTAGGGACCGTCCACCTTGTTTCTTTGAGACGGGGTTCCTCATTGACCTGGAGCTTGCCAAGTTACTAGGCTGGCTGACCAGCAAGCCCAGGAATCCTTTCTGCTTCCCCAGAGTTGGGATTACAAGCATGTCTCACCATGCCTGTCCTTCCCCCCCCTACCCCTGCCCCAACTGTGGATTCTGGGGTTGAACTCAGTCCTCATGCTTGTAAGGCAGGCACTTTACCAACTGTGGTCTCTCTAATCCCCTTTTGTTTTTATTCTTTGGGCTTTTTGTTTGTTTGAAACAGAGTTTCTCTGTGTAGCCCTAGCTGTCCTGGAACTAGGTCCTGTAGACCAGACTGGCCTCGAACTCACAAGAGATCCGCCTGCCTCTGCCTCCCGAGTGCTGGGATTAAAGGCATGTGCCACCACCGCCCGGCTCCCCTTTTTGTTTTTTGACACAGGGCAGGCACCACACTGTAGCTCAGGCTGACCTGGAAGTCACTATGTATACATTGGCATCAAACTCATGGCAATCCTCCTGCTTTCCAGTTCCCGAGTGCTGGGATTAAAGGCGTGCGCCTCCACTGCCCGGCTCCCCTTTTTGTTTTTTGACACAGGGCAGGCACCACACTGTAGCTCAGGCTGACCTGGAATTCACTATGTATACCAGGTTGGCATCAAACTCATGGCAATCCTCCTGCTTTCCAGTTCCTGAGTGCTGGGATTACAGGCACGAGCTACCACACCTGGTCTCAAATAGTTTTTAAATCAGAAAACATGAAATGATGTGTTATTGAGTTTAAAAGTCAGGTGTTGTCAAGTAAACTAGAGTGTTGGCAGCTGAACTATGTGAGGGGCTGAGGCCAGCAGCTCTTTCGTTAGACATTTTTGACAGGGACCCTGCTCAGCCCTCCTCCCCATTCCTGCCTCTCTTGATCCCAGCTCAGGCCCTACATGGGTCAAAGCCAACTGGCTGTATTTGGTCCGCAGGCACCAGCTGCAGCCTGATGGCTCTCTGGTCATCAGCCGAGTGGCTGTGGAAGATGGTGGCTTCTACACCTGTGTTGCTTTTAATGGGCAGGACCGCGACCAGCGCTGGGTCCAGCTCCGAGTTCTGGGTAAGAGAGGAAGTGCCGAGTGGGGTGGGATGGG
This sequence comes from Mesocricetus auratus, assembly GCF_017639785.1. Lineage (NCBI taxonomy): Eukaryota > Metazoa > Chordata > Mammalia > Rodentia > Cricetidae > Mesocricetus > Mesocricetus auratus. The sequence goes on along the minus strand of NW_024429186.1, from coordinate 33,304,289 downwards.
AGAGGGGTCTGTGTTAGCCACTGACAATGTCTTCTTGTGTCTAGGGGAGCTGACAATCACAGGCCTGCCTCCTTCTGTGACAGTGCCAGAGGGTGACACAGCCAGGCTTCTGTGTGTGGTGGCTGGAGAAAGTGTGACCATCAGGTGGTCCAGGTAAAGTGCTGTTTTAGTAGTACATGTCCTTGTGGCCTCATTCCGTCAGAAATGTCACTGTCGCCACTATGCCACCGTCTGCTAAGGCCTGCTGCCAGAAGCACCCTCTCCTATGCCATGAACCCCATGGGTGACACAATTTCCTTTTTTGTATGTGGAGGAGATTGAAACAGGATTTCTCTGTGTAGCCCTGGCTGTCCTGAAACTTGTTCTGTAGACTAGGCTGGCCTCAAATGATCTGCCTGCCTCTGCCTCCAGAGGGCTGGGCCTAAAGGCGTGCACAACCACCTGGCTAACTTCTATCTATCTATCTATCTATCTATCTATCTATCTATCTATCTATCTATCATTTTCAAGACACAGGGTCTCACTATATAGCTCTGGCTGGCTCTCACTGTGTAGACCAGGCTGGTTTCAAACTCATGGAGATCCACCTGCCTCTGCCTCCCAAGTGCTGGGATGAAGGGTGTACACCACCATACCCAGGAACTACAGTTTCTTTTTTTTTTTTTTTTTTTTTTTGGTTTTTAGAGACAGGGTTTCTCTGTGGCTTTGGAGGCTGTCCTGGAACTCGCTCTGTAGACCAGGCTGGCCTCGAACTCACAGAGATCTGCCTGCCTCTGCCTCCCGAGTGCTGGGATTAAAGGCGTGCGCCACCAACGCCCGGCTGCAACTACAGTTTCTTAATCTTAGCATCATTGAAATATTGGGCCAGCAAGACTGCTGTTTTAGGCCTGTTCATGGTAGGGTATTTAGCAACATCCACCTGCTAAAGCCAGTAATAAGTAGCATCTTCCCTGCCCAGGGAAACAGTAAACAGTATTCAGACATGGTTCTGTCTCCTCCATATTGAGAATCACAGGGCTGCATGCAGCCTGGGAGACTTCAGTGTTTTTCTTTTTTTTCAAATGTACTTATTTGTGTGAGTGTTTTGCCTGCATGTGTATCTGTGTAAAACACATGCATGCCTGGTGCCTGTGGAGGTCAGAAACAGGAGGGTGGTTGGATCTCCTGGACCTGGAGTTACAGACAATTGTGAGTCACCATGCGGTTGCTACAAACGGAACCCTGGTCCTCGGCAGGGACACGTTCTTAACTGCTTAAGCCACCTCTGCAGCCCCAACTCCAGTGTACCGATCCCAGAGCAGCTGATCTCTTTAAACTCAGTGCCTGTCTTTTGTCTCTACCTCTTTAGAATGTCAGAATCTACGTTAGTGTCTGAGATTTGGGGGTCACTTGAGCCCCGGGGCACTGTGAGCTGAGGTATCCCCCAAGTGCTGGCTGTGCACAGAAGAAAGGGAGGCCCTGGATGCGAGAGTCAGGGACGAGGCCAGGGAGGGGAAGGAGAGGGAGGGAGGGATGCTCTTGGGAGAAGTGGTCAAAGGCAGTGCTTCCTGGAGGGAGGCACTCGTGGTGATGGCGACAGCTGCCTCTTCGGTGGCTTTGATTCCAGGGGCTTCAGTGCTCACAGTGTCCCCTTCGCAGTGTGGTTGTACATCTTGTTGTCTGTCCTGATCACTGCTCTCTCTACATCCTGCTCCAGGGGACATTCACCGGAGAGGCCACCAATCACCACCCTACCCCTACTACCACAGAACAGTCTGTCTTCACCTGATCTATGCTGGCATCCTACTGGCCATGTGACCTTTCTCAAAACACTCCCTTCCCATGGCTTCCGGACTGTCCTCAGAGCTGTTCCCCTGGACAGCTTTGGAAATGTGCTCTTCTAGAGGTCATTCTATGCTGACACACTCTGGGCCTGGACTTCCCGCTCCAGATCTCACAGGCACCCCAGATTCAAAACACCCCACTATACATTCCTTTCCACTTGGGAGGGCTTCAGTGAGCCAAGACCTGGTCACCTGTCTGCCCTCACGGCTGGACCTAGAGCCACCATCCGCTCCACCCCCCACACCCAAGCTTCACCTGTATCTACTTCACCAACTATCCCTCCCCCTTTCTCTTCCAGGCCACCCCAGCCAGTCCCCACCCCCCTCAAGCCCTAGTCACTCCCAGAGCCTCTTAACCCTTTCTGGGAACCTCGAGAGTTCTGCCCGGCTCCCTCCTGCTCTCTTTGCTCTGGCTGTGGCTTGTCTTCAGGTTCCCAAATCCCTAGTTTCCTCTTCCGTTGGCCAACCCTGCTGCTACCTTCCCTCCTCAGGTCAGCTAGCCCCTTTCTTGTGGAAGGTTCCCTGGACACCTGCACCCTCCCCTGTGCCATGAAGGTTCATGTACGTTTCCCTGACACAGGGCCTGGCATTTGTCACTGATAAGTTGGAGTGGGTTCCTTTGTGGACCCAAGGCAAATTGATAACTTGGTGCTTAGTTGTGCCACTGGGCTTTGGTAATGGCCTGCTAATTTAGTGCACCCGTACCCACTTCCCTGAGGCGGCATCTACTTGCCCTCATGGGGAGAGAAGGTTGGCTTTGGGATAGCGTTAGCTAATGTCTTATCTCCCAGACCTCCTAGGGCATATATCCATGGTTCTGAGCGACTCTCCCAATGTCCTCCCCTCTCCAGGAATGGACTCCCAGTACAGGCAGATGGCCACCGTGTGCACCAATCCCCGGATGGCACACTGCTGATTCACAACTTGCAGCCCAGGGACGAGGGATCTTACACATGCAGCGCCTACCGTGGGAGCCAGGCTGTGAGCCGCAGCACTGAGGTGAAGGTGGCCCTGCCAGGTGAGAGAGGCTTGTCCCTGGGTTTTTCCGTCCTGAAGGCCAGCTGAGCACTGAAGGTCACAGGCTAGTGACCTCATTCTCACCTTCTAGTGTCTGGTATTGAATGGGAGATAGGCATTTACTATCACCCCAGAACACTTACTTACCTGGGGCTACCCCACTACCCGAGGCCGAGGTGAAGATTTGGGTAGTGTTCAGGCTGGCACCGCAAATGCCTCAGAACTCTGCCATTCAGACTTAGCAGTCTTACTCTTGAAAGTAAGACTGGCTGGAATAATGCTTAAGACGGATGGACCCCTAAAATCTGTGCATTCTATCCGTGTGGCAGAAGGGCCTGTGGGGCTGGGCCCTGTCTCCAGCACCAAGACAAACAATTGCACACGCACAGAAATAAAAGACCTTGCTCTTAAGGACAGGATCAATGTTTGCTACAAGCTCTTTGTATTAAAAATGGCTCTAGGATGGAGAAGTGCCTCTTAGATCATCTAGGCATGTGACAGAGGGCAGGGCACCCTCAGAGAGCTTCAGGGATGCCCTCACCATCCACACGGCAGATGTGTGCACAGCTGGGAACCAAAGCCAGCCTTTTTTTTTTTTTGAACTTCTGGTTTCATGTATTTACTTATGCAGCCCAAGCTGGCCTTGAGTTTGCTATGTAGCCAAGACTAGTCTCTAATCTCCCAGTCTGTTTCCCAGGTGCTACCATGCCTGTTTTTTAAGGTGAAACAGGACTGTTTTGAAGTTCAAGCTCACAGGAGCTCCATGTTTAAGTGACAAGGCTAAGGCAGGAAGGGTCCACTCTGCTCTCCATAGGTCTTAGTTTCAGGGAGGGACGGAACAGCAGGGCAGAGCCTCTGGCCAAGCAGGCAGTTCTCATAGACCTGAGGCAGATCTGGCTTGGAGGAGACGGGGCACTAACTGTGCAGTCTGCACGAACATTCCTGACAAACAGAGTTGCAGTGTCAATCGGTCAGTCGATACTGGCCGTCTTCCTGGCTGCGAGGCTGTGTGTGGAAACTGTTCAGAGGTTGAAGGCGTGTGCTGAAGTGTTGCTTCACTTTGGGGCTGACACTCACTCTGAGTCCCCTAAGCAGTGTCTGGGACCCCAGCCCAGTGCTCTGCAACCAGGGATAGCTGGTGGCTCAGTGTGCCTGTGTGAACAAGAGCACCCTGGTGAAATGATGGCAGGACTTCCACCTTTGATGTTTCTAGAAAATCTATCTCATCTGTACACTAACCAAATGAACAAGAGCAAGATTGCAGACTTCGATGGTCGGGAGAGCAATCGTCGCGAGGATTGGGTAACAGAGGCAGGTTGCTAGTTTGAGTCCAGTGAGAGTGACATCCCTGTTAAAAGCCAAACAAATAAAACCCACCTCAAAGACAGACCACCCAAGGGGATCTGGACTTTTGTATTTGTGATCAGCTGTAGGTGTGTCTACCGGGAGGGAGACCAGACGATCATCAGAAGCTTGTCCAACAATGGAGGCTAGTGAGTTTCTAGTGACATGTAGCTCCCGCACTCAGCTTCCAGACCCCACTCAGGGCTGCAGCGAGGCCTCCTCTTGTCCTCTGCTGGATGCTGCAGCCTTTACATATTTTGGAGGCTCTGCTCCAGAATTCCAGCTGTCCCCTTCCTGTCTGTATTCCTTCCATTGAGCAGCCTGCAGATTACATAGTTACATAGTGACTAGATCTCATGCTGCCCAAGTCATGGCTTGGTGGCACTGGAGTTAGTGTTAGCATGGGAAGGTGGCTTAGGCTTCTCACGCGCTGGGGTAAAATCTGAATTGTTTTGCCTATGAGGGCTGAGTAAAGAGCAGAAAATACTGTGGGAATGGAAGGCAGTCTGACACCATTCTGTCCCTACTCACGAGAAAGAACTGCTGCGGGGTCAAGACAGCAGTAAGCTCTCCAGTTTCTGCCTTTTTTTTTTTTTTTTTTTTTGGTTTTCTCTGTATTGTTTGGAGGCTGTCCTGGAACTCGCTCTGTAGACCAGGCTGGCCTCGAACTCACAGAGATCCACCTGCCTCTGCCTCCTGAGTGCTGGAATTAAAGGCGTGAGCCACCAACGCCCGGCTCTGACATGGTTTTTACATGCTCTGGGTGCTGTTGTGAGTGGGTTTTGTATGTTATAAACAAGCACTCTATACTCTACCACCAAACTATACTTTTTTTTTTTGTTTTTGGAGACAGGGTTTCTCTGTGGCTTTGGAGCCTATCCTGGAACTCGCTCTTGTAGACCAGGCTGGTCTCGAACTTACAGAGATCCACCTACCTCTGCCTCCTGACTGCTGGGATTAAAGGCATGCGCTGCCAACGCCTGGCTCAAATGCCTCTCTTTAGTGTGAGATAGGGCCTCACTGAGTTGCCCCGGCTGGCCTTGAAGCCGTGGTCTGCCTAGGGTCCCAAGTAGAGATTACAGGCCTGTGCCACCAGGCCCAGCTTTTTTAAGTCCTTAGAAACAACTCTTAAAGGCAGCCACTATTTCCTCTCCATTTCACAGAGAAGGAAGCAGAGGCTCCAGGAGCTCTAGAAATTAATTTGCCCAAGGGAACTCAGTGGGGAAGGGATTGTCTTGACACCGTACAGAGTACCTATCATGATAGGTTGGGGCCGCAGCAGCTGATAGTTGAAATCAAGGTTTCAGATTTTGAAAACAGAGCGTGCACACATGGGTTTGCTCCCATGCACACGCAGGGAGCCAGTGCTGTGGTTACACTGGTAAGAATGCCAAACCTTTCTAAGGCCACTCGGCTGGTCTGGTCCTTCCATGGTGTCTTCTAAAGGAACAGGGACGGGAAGATGCTCAGCCCTGCATGCCTGGCTGTAGGGACAGTGCTGCAGAGCTTGCAGAGAGGATAACTAGGATGAGGCAGTGGCCTGAATCTTCACTGGAAGGTGGAGGGTGGCACACGGGCTATGCCCTCGGTGTAACCCTAGAACCATAGCTAACAGGGCTTTGAAGACCTGTTGCTTTCTCAGGCGGAAACCACGAAAGATGGGGCTGGGAGACAGGCAAGCTGGGGAGGCTGGAGGACGGAGGGAGCAGCACCAGGGAGGGTGACAGCTATCACTGACTTCCAGCTTTCCTAGGATTGGCCCTACCCGTTCTTCCTCCTAATCCGGCAACACTGCTGTCACGTGGCTTTCGGCTCTGGACAGTAGAGGCAGGGAGGTAGCTACCCTGGAAGAGCTATCTGATGGTCCAGTCAGTCAGTGGGGGTCTGGGAAAGGCTGTGCACTGGGCGGAGGCCACAGATACCCACGAGTAAACCAGCAGGGGTGGAAGCCAGCAGGGGTGGAAGCCGTAGTCCCTTCTGGCTGATCAAGCGTGTGTGGCCCAGGTGAGAGCCGCAGCAGGAGTGCTGCCTCACCCCTCCGTCTTCTCTTGCTCCACAGCACCAGACCCTCAGTCCAGGGACCCGGGCAGGGAGTGCATCGACCAGCCGGAGCTGGCCAACTGCGCCTTGATCCTGAAGGCCCAGCTCTGTGGCAATGAGTATTACTCCAGCTTCTGCTGTGCCAGCTGCTCCCGCTTCCAGCCCAACGCTCAGCCTGTCTGGCAGCAGGGGTGAAGGCTGGCGGTGGCGCCCGTTCCGGATAGTTTGCTGGGGAGCCGGGATGGTAAGATATGGCTTGCAGAGGGAGGCACCTGTCAGAGAACCCCTCTCGGAGATCCAGGGTTAAGGCCTAGCAGCTGCCACCCTCCCCCTGCAGTGCTCGGCAGGGTCTGTCTGATGTGACCTCAGGCTGCTGTCAAGAGGAACCCGCCTAGAAGAACTGTTCCCTCACACCTTCTCTCTAGTCTCTGCTGCCTTGAGGATCGTTTATCTGAGATGCTTGAGACCACAGTGTTTTAAATGCTTAAATATTTGCAGACTTTACTAATTGAGCATCCCTATCTAAAAATCTGAAATGTTCTGAAGCTGGGAACACCCACATGCCATGTCAGCCTTCAAAAATGTCTGAATGTTTGATTTTGAGTGAGGGATGCCCAGTCTGTACAGGGGATCCACTCGAAACACTGCAGAGCAGGCTGGGGGGGAGATGTGACAGTAGGGGCAGTGACAACTGCTCAGTCACAAGTGTTCTGTGCTAGAATCCAAAGCCACTGGGTCAGATGGTGAGCTGCCATGTAGGCCTTTTCCTCGGTGGGGGATGAAAAAGCCAGGTAGCATTGTACTCTGAGTGCGAAACAATTGGGAAGGAACTACATTGCATAGATGGGCCCTGAAGCCCCCCTGGGGTTGCTCCACAAAGCGGGCTGGGAAGGTTCATGTGCCTCCTCCTTTACACAGTTCACTGGGCTGCTCTGAGCAGCAGAGAGGAGCCAGGCTTCCTTAAGTGGGAATCTGTGGATCAGAGTATCTGATGCTAAAACAGCAGCTGGGGCTGGTGAGATGGCTCAGGGGTGAAGATGCCAAGCCTGATGACCTGAGTTTGTGCCTTGGAACCCATACCTAGTGGAAGGCAGAACAGACTCAGGCAAATTGTCCTCTGACCGCCATGCACGCACACACAAAACTGGTAATGGTCAGCCAGCCTGGGCCACAGAGTGAAACCCTGTCTCAAAACAACCCCAAACCCACCAAACCCAGTATTAGCAGGATGGGATCCCTCACCTTTCCAAGCCTCTAAATTCCTAATAATAACGAAGAGGCCTGCACTTAGTGAGCTTTAACTCCTATGACAATCCTAGAACCCTGTCTATACCAAAGCTAGAAAACAAAGCTTCATGTGTAAGTACAGGTGTCTCAGGCCATCCTGCTCAAAAAGGAAAGAGGCAGAGCCTCTTTGAGAGCTGAGAAACATCTAGGTGACAGCTGTTTTCAGGAACAAGTAGGGGATTGAGAGGTGAGGGATAAACTACTCTAGATGTAGGATTAGTTAGCCTGCTATTTAGAGCAAAACAAATCACCAAAGACAAACTCAAGACCTAAAGCACAACTTGATACCCTCCCTACTGAAATTCCGATTTAATTGACCTGGTGAATAGGCCAGTTGTTACAGGTGTTGTGTGTGTGTGCGCACATGTGTGTGTGTGTGGGGGGGGGTCCTCAGGCATGCTGAGCACACATTCCACTGAGGTACACCTCAGAGGATTCCAATATACAGGTAGTGCTAAGAAGCAGTGCTGTCAGACAGTGGAGGTGCACTCCTTTAATCCCAGCACTTGTGAGGCAGAGGTAAGCAGATCTCTGTGAGTTTGAAGCCAGCCAGGGCTACATAGTGAGACCCTGTTTCTACACATACCGCACTATGACCCCACCCCTGGGGCTAAGAGTCCCAGCTTCTGGGTATAGTCCATGCTGTTGCTGCAGATTTTGTGAGTAAAGAGAATCACAGATGCACCCATGTTGACAGTAGAGAATTAAATAAAACAGAACTATAAACTCATTTGCAAATAAGAACAGCCCTTCACGGGCAAAAGCTTCTACCACGAACATTTATTTTTGTTAAAGCAGATTATAAATTTTCATCAGTACAAATATATATATGTATATATAACGTACATCTGATTGTAAGGCCAACGTTCAAAAGTGGAAATGAGATGGGGTCTCACGTTGTTACCCGAGGTCAAGTAGCTGCAACTGGCATGGGATGTTCTGTTTATGGCGGGGAGGAAGGGAAAATGGACACACAGAGCAGATAAATCCAGAATCCTCATCCCTATAAAGCTTACGGGGAACGAAACTTCAAGGACAAAAGCCATTAAGACCCATACTACAAACCAACACAATAGCCTGCGTTCCCTTTTCTGGATATGATTATGTCATTGCCACCTTAATGATAAAGGATTAACAAAAGGAAATTGCAATGATACACAAAATACATTCTCTACAGTATAGATTGATTCCATTAAAATAATGACATTAGAGTTTCACCATAGGTTTAAAACAAGGACAACACTGCTTTCATTTTATTTAAAACTACAATCTAGTGACTGTACTGGTCATCAATATGATTGCTGTTGCAATGTGCTAGTTACAATGAATGATCACAGACAAGCCAGGGCTCCTGCCTACAATTCCCAACCCTCTTTTCTTCAATAGGCATCAATGATAAATCAATCTTATGTACAATTTCTTACAACTAACCTGCTCACTTTTGGCAAGATTACTTACAACTCATACAACTTTTTAATATTGAGAACTATTTAAAATATTCTAGGTGCATAAAAATAAAGATTTTGGCTTTTTTGATATATATATATATTTATAATATTTATTCTGTTACTCAAAATGGAAGCTCAGCTTTATCTGCAGAATGCAGCTCTGCTGGGCAGCTGCTGATGAGCTCTCCTGTGAACCCGGAGCATGGCCTGCCTTGCTTCCTAGCCTGCACAAGCCACACTGTTCTCCATCGAGCTCTCTAAGACAGGCCAGCACTGGAAGGAATGGGTGCCTGGCCTGAAAAGTAAAGGGAGACTGTTTTGCTTACTGTTGTGTTTTATATTCCAGTAAATGTGCTTTGAATACAGGTTCCTCTTCAGATACTTCTGCCTCTCTGTTGCCAGAGATTTGTAAGGAAGAGAGGGGCCAAAAGGCAACATTTCCTTGACTTCTCTCGCACAGCTGCAGGGCGGTCCTCTCCAGGACTGCCTTCCTCACTCTGTGGACATCACCCCTCAGTGTACTGTGCTTGGACTTGCTCCTTGGGACCTTTGGGATTAGTGAAAAGTGTACTGATCAGGAAAGCCAAGTCCCCTTTGCTGCTCTGCCCCCTGCCCTTGCCTAAGTACAGAAAAGACGCGTCACAGAGATGGTCTAAAGTTCTATTTCAAATGTCTTCTGTAAGTCACTGGAGAAAGGGTTGGTAGGGGAGGGGTTAGTGCGCTGCTTTGATTTGTTTTCTAATGCGGCCCATTGGGCTTCGAAAGGATCCACCGGGCAGCTGCCTGCAGGGACGTCTGCATACCTGCTTCCTGAGGCCAGCCTGCCATCGTCTATACCATTGAAAGCTGCAGAACCATTGAGGTGCTGAGCAGGAGGCTTAAAGAAGGGACTGGTGGTAGCACTAGTTGTCTCATACTGAGGGAATGTCTGCTGCCTGGCCAGGCTTGGTGACTGATGGGGATGAGTGGCCTGAGGATGGCCCGCAGTGCCAAACACATTGGCTACCATCTGGGATGGGGTAATGCCCACCACAGGCACATTAGAGGCTGGATAGGGCATCCCGTTGGCCACAGGGTAGGACTGGGCAGGGACAAAGGCTGGCTGTAGGGGTGGGACCACACCCACTGGCACAGGCTGAGAGGCGAGGAATGCGTTTCCTTGGATAGGTGGTGCTTGGGGCGGGGCGATGGCTGGAGGAGCGATGGCTGGAGGAGGCTGGAGAACTGGCTGCAGAGGGGCAGCAGAGGCCTGTGGCTGCTGGGCCCGGACGCTCTTTGATACTTCTTCTAACCAGCGGTCAGCCTCAGACGGAGTACGTCTATGACCAGCCTGGAAGAGACCTGGAGAGGCAGCACCCGAGGACTGACCCCACTCAGTCCCTAGAACCAACAAGATGGAGACAGGAAGGAAGGATTAGAGGCTGTTCTCCCTTGGTAACACTGGTTATGTGAATGATCCTAAGACACAAAACACGCTCCATGAGGGGACACCTGTGATTCTGGCAGTAGGACTGAAGTGTCACCAGCAAGCAGCTCCGTTTTGGTAGGAGAAGCTGAACCTGTCTCTGCTGTCTTATAGCATGCCGTGGCTGTTCAGCTATAGCTCAGATGCCCTGAACCAAGGCAGCTGCCCGGCGAAAAAACCGTGTCATGCTGCCACAGTGGAGAAACTGGCTTATCACACTCTGGTGGCCACAATGGTGCATGACTGCACCCCAGGAAAGGGAACTGGAAGCAGTGCACCAAGAGTTTAAGCACGACTGTCTCAAAACACTAAAAACATGAATGATAAAGAAAGAAAAAACACATAAAGCCAGGACTGGTGGTGCACGCCTTTAATCCCAGTACTCAGAGGCAGAGGTAGGCGGATCTCTGTGAGTTTAAGGCCGGGCTGGACCGATAGCCTCCAAAACAATACAGAGAAACCCTGTCTCATAAATCCAAAACAAAACAAAACAAAAAAACAAAAAAACCCAGAAAACACAAAGCCAGGACTGGTGGTGGACACCTTTAATCTCAGCACACAGACACAGGCATCTCTGAGTTTGAGGCCAGCCTGGTCTGCAGAGTGAGTTCCAGCCTGAGTTAAATAGTGAGACCCTGCCTCAAAACACCCCAGAAAAGCTAGTAAATATACATAAAAAAAAAAAAGAAAGGAAAAAAAGTGCTCTTTGTGGCACTTTTGGTAGGCTTACCATGCAGGGTGACTTTATAGGCAGCTGTGTGTGCTGCAAAAGCCAGTAACAAGGTTCTGGGGGGGAGCTTACTAAAATTCTATGGTAGCCAGGTTCTACAGTTCTGAGAAGCTCCCATCTAATCCTTTTATCCCAGCTTTAGAACCTTTTTTTCACAGCCACTTCTGTCTGGGAAGGAATATATTTTTTAGTGTTCACCAGGTAACTGGCTCATTTTAGAACCTGCTCCCAGAATCCACTTCAGCATCTGTTGCTACCTTCCTTACCCGGACGTATGGCTGCAATTTCCTTGTTAGCAGCATCAGGGGCATGGGCCCAAGGGTTGGTTTCACGCACAGGCATTGCTACAGGTGCTAGAGCAGTATTGGCTGGCTTAGCAGTAAGCACATGGAAGGCTGAGTCAGTGCCATTAGCTATAATGGGAGCAGACAACATTGATGGAGTTAATTCATGCAGGGTGTCAAAGCTAACCCCATGGAGATGGTCAGTCAGGCCAATGTACAGTGCTGGTGGGAGAGATAAGCAGAGCAGCAGGTAATGGGATGATCATGCTGTCCTACAGTGGACACACACACCTTTTGACAAAGAGCAGATTGTATCAATGACTGCTGTACAAAAATGTGTATGAGAGAGGAAATGAAGCCCAACTAACACAATTTCAAATTAAGTTGCGTATGACTATTCCTATAACTAGGCTTTGGATTAATTAAGTAGATAAAGCATACTTCGTTCTTCTACACTTTTCCAAAGGATCAAATCAGGCCAACAATAATAGCTGGTTAAGTATAATTTTTTAGTATGTTGTGGGCACCAAACTAATAATGTTTTATACACATCATCAAATTTAATTCTCTCAAAATCCCCTGTAACTCTGGGATTGGGAAATAAGTTTCCAGATGTTCTACAGATACCTAAAACTGTACTATGCTTTTACCTATGCATCCATACTATGATAAAATTTAATTTATAAGCTAGCCACACTGAGAGTTTAATCACAATTATTGTAAGAATGTATTGTAATAAATTTACTTAAAGCATGAATTCTTTATCTCTGGAATTTCTTATTTAATATTTTGAGATAGCGGTTAACCACAGGCAATTGAAACTTCAGAAACAGACACTATGAATAAGGGGGTCAACTACAGTATATCTATACAACAGGTGAGAAACCAAATGGTATGTGTTTTACTTTAATACAGTTGTCATTTACTACAAAACTGACCTTATATCTTTAAGTGTTTTCCCCCATGTAATATTTATAGTATCCCAAAGTGCTGATCATTTCCTTTTACTCAAAGCTCCTTCCTCACCTGCTCCTTTGACTTTTTATCAGTTTCTAGTCTGTGTTCTCCACTATACTAGCATGGAGCAGACAAGTCTTTCGCCTGCCCTATGATAAACTCCGCTTCTTTAGGAGTGGACAGCCGCACCTAGGGTTATAGTACTGTTTACCTGGGACTGAACAAAAACAAAACCACCTTAGCCATAGACTAAGGTTTTCCACCCAGGGCCCTGTAAGCAGATAGGGTCAGTGGGATGTAATTGGTTCAGGAAGATCTGAGTTTAAATCCCAGCTGTACAGTGCGGGCAACTCAGTCTCTCTTGGGCCTCAATTTTCTTTTCTTTTCCAAGACAGGGTTTCTTTATGTAGCCTGGCTGGCCTGGAACTCAGAGATCTACCTGCCTCTGCCTCCCGAGTGCTGGGATTAAAGGCGTGTGCTATCGCCACCCAATCATTTTTCTTATTTGTAATGCCTACCTCAAGGAGCTATCTGAGACTTAAAGAAGATAATGTGTGAGGATTATCTGTGCAGGCGCTGCTAAGTGCTCAATTAGGTCAAGCTTATTTTTTCTAATACTACAAATGCCTGTCAGATGGAAAGAAAAGCTATGATATAAGTCACATATGCTGATGGCATTTCTTCAAAAGACAGCAGAGATCGAAACCTAGACCCAAAGCAAAGGTGCATGGGAGCATCTCCCAGGGCAATGGCACTGTCCCGCAGGGCAGCCCTGTCTCTGCACTCTCAAAAGAAACGGTGAAGGGCAATCCACTGGAGCTTTACTTCACAAGTTATTGATTTAGGTCAACAAAAAATTTATGTAACTCATGAGTGAGAACTTTATTTAGCACGGAGGAGGGGTACCTCCAACCCTGAAGTAATAACTCTGTTGTCACAAAGGCCAATTTTAGGATACTTGTTATAGACCATAAAATGATCCAATGAGCCAGAAAAAGGCTTCTACTTTATGAGCCTCTCAGGTCTCCTCAACTTTAACACCACTCACATTTTGGAATGGCTAATTCTTTGCTGTAGGAGCTGCCCCGTACATTGAAGGATGTTTGGCAGGATTTTGGATACTGTAATTAGCGTCCCCTCCCAAAATGTCTCCATACAATGAATGCTAAATTTTCCCTGAGGAGGCAGAATTATCAGGCACAGAGCCTGAACCAATCCTGATAGCTGATTTTGTAAAGCTGGCTGGCTGCTCTGACCCTTAAAGCCAAGAGGCAAATGAAGTGGGGGGCTGAGGTTACAGAAACTCTTAGCAGGACATGATGAAAGCGGACAACTTAGACGGACACACACACACACACACATATACACACACACACACACACACACACACACACACACACACATACACACACACACAAAGAGGTGGCTGGGCAGGGAGATGAGGATAATGGCAAGCTCAGATGCCAACTTCCAGCTCACAAGCAGCATGCCAACAGGGTTAGTTTTAAAGAGAACTGTGAACAGAGGTCACCAACCTTGTAAGACAGGAGACTGTGGTGCCACCAGTGTCACTGGCTTGGTCATTGGGGCAGAGGAGAAGGGGTCCTCGGAGGGTGTGCTGAAGGCACTAGTGATCTGTGAGCACAGGGAGCTGATGCTCTCTGCCTCTCCTTCCACCTCTGGCACTGCAAGGCAAACAACATGGTTCTAGACAGGAAACAGAAAACCCTGAAATACGACAGAACGGTGTAAACAGCTGTTTTTCTCTTTCTCTCTCTCCTTTGCAGAAGGACGAGTGTCTACAGTCAGGCTACACAATCAGTTTCAGTAAATTGATTGATGAACACTTCAATTTTCAGACAGAAAAGCAGAAAATGTCAGTAAAGTATGCACTATGATAGAGCATCTTTCTCTGCAAATCCCTAAATGTCTCTATTCTTATGACCTTGTTGGAAATTTGCTTTTTTTTTTGTTTGTTTGTGTTTTTTTTAAATGTGAGGGTGTGTTGGGGAAGTCCTGTGTATATGTCAATAAAGCACTGTTGGCCAATAGGGAAGCAAGATAGGTGGGACTAGGAGTCCAGGAGGACTCTGGGTAGGAGAAACACAGGAGTCAAGATGTAACTGCCATAGGGATAAGAAGCCCAGAAACTTCTCTGGTAAGAGAAATACTTAGATTAACAATTATGGGATAAATACTTAAGTCAGAGCTAGCCAGTAAGAAACAAGCAAGGCCAACAGCTTCATAATTAATACAGCCTCCTGTGTGTTTATTTAGGACTGATGCGGCTCTGGAACCAAGCTGGCAGGAAGGCTTCTCTTTACAAGGGTGTTTGTAATATCTGAATCTTTCTGGAAGATGTCTGCAATCTATTACAAGTTGACCCAATCAGGTTCTAGAGCCACCAAGAAATTTTATCTTAAAACAAAGGGGGATACAAAAGCTTTTTCCTGAATCAATTACGACATGTCACCACTCTCATTTCCTTTAAAGTTTCTAGTACATGAACTGTGATATCCAAGAAAAGAGAACTGAAATGTAGGATGCTAAAGACTCCTTCATACTAATTCTGGAAAGCCAAGCAGGAAGATTGCTTTCACCTAGAGTTTGGGTCCAAGCAAGTTTGAGATCCTGTGTGGGGAAGAAAAGACTCTGAGACTACTTCCTTACCCTGAGCAAATAAATGATGTGTACTGCACTTTGTTCTTGTGGGAAGAGAGACTTCTATGCCTCATCTGCCCCAGAGGGAGAGTACACAGAGGTACCTGAAGCATCTGCAGTTTGTTTTTGAGAGTTCTGAAAAGACTTCCTGTTCTTTAAGCCTAGTTTTATTTGTCCACAGTTCTCACCTCTCTGTACTTCATACTGTTGTCCGTAGAAGTACCTACTGAGCCAGAACTTCCTCGTGTTCAGTTATAGAGACAGCATGTCTCACAGGGAAGTATTATAGGGTCCAAAAAAGCACCAGCCACATCTAACACTTTAGCTCTAGAGCACATGATAAGGATACAGCTCACAGGCTGGTTCAGAGGAACAGAGGACACACAGGTGAGGAATCACTGTGAGCAATCTCCTGCTTCTGCTTCTGCTCAATAATAGACCTTAGATTTGTATAGGAGAGCCATTTACAGTGTGTTCCCAATGAAGTCAACCTCCCACAAACACAAGGAACATTTACCCATCTCTTCTGTTCCTTTGACAGTGATACTATTAACCTGTAAATGCTTCTAAAGCCTCTTTAATTCCTATGTAACACAGGAAGAATGGGAATTTGGAACCTTTGATGTTTTGGGAAACAGGCTGACTAGGAGAGTACATCTATACCAGGACAAACAGACCTGTTGTTCTGTCTGTCAACTACTTATGGACCCTAGTTTCCTTTCAACTATAATGACACACAGTATAGCTAACAGCTTCAGATAGGAGGCTAACTTAGAGGGACTTGTGTTGTTACTAAAGGTGACAGCACTTCAGAGCTGGAGCATATTACCTGCGTTTTTTATTGGGAAATCAGTCTTCCTCTGCACAGTGGAAGGCAACTCGTTGATGCGCAGGGACAGCTGGCGTTTGAAGGGTGACATCTTCTGGCTAAGAGCAGGAAATCCCCGGAAGGAGCCTTGGCGAGCAAGCTGTTCAATTGGTGCATGCCGGCGTGGTATGGCATGAGGGTTGTTCATCTCCAGAGAAACAGTAGTATCCAAAGTGGGAGAGGTGGGGGAGGATGGGGATGGAGCAGGGTTGCCAGGAGCCACTGACGGACCAACAACTGCCTTATCTTGCTCTGCTCAAGAAGAAGAAAGACCTTAGACCTCAGCAGTGACCTTCAAATACCCTGAGTTCCAGAGCCGAGAGCACAGAAGTCCTCTTGTTCTTTTCTTTTCACATGGGAAGGAAGTTTTATTGGGGGAAGGGAAGGGAATCGGGCAGGAAGAAGAGAGAAACAGAGACAGAGAGAGAAAAAGAGAGACAGACCTGCCTCCTCAGAAATGGCAGAGAGAAAGAGCAGTCCTCTTGTTCTTTACCTCACCCACATCCCATGTCTTACAGAAGACAGGCTGGAAAATGGTTCAGGGTTCCTACACTCCGACACATGAAGATTTTGCAACATCTGTTTGTTTAATCCTCTATTAAGACTGAACAGACAGGACTGGAGACATGCTCAGTGGTTAAGAGCATTGGCTGTTCTTCCAGAGGGCCCAAATTCAATTCCCAGCACCTACATGATGGCTCACAACAATCAATAACTTTAGTCCCATGGGATCAGATACCCTCTTCTGGTGTGCAGATATATAAGAAACATACATAAATTAAGTAAATAATCTTACAAATGGCTTAAAAAAGAAAAGACTGAACAGACATAAATAACCTGGCTCCAATGGAGTTCTCATGCAATGTCTTTGAAAGAATGGTGGTTTGGGGACTAGAGAGATGACACTGTGGTTAAGAGTATTTGCTGCTCTTCCAGAGGGCCCAGGTTCAATTCCCAGCACCCCCATGGCAGCTCACAGGGGATCCAGACACACTCTTCTAACTACACAGGTACTTGCAAATATGTATGCACATACCCCCATGTACAAATGTTTAAAAAAAGGAGAAAATGATGGGTCATTTGGATGGTAAAACCTTATAGTCAAAAACACATGCTTTGGTGTAGGACACAGAAATCAGGTTAGAATTGTGCTGGCCAGCCTTCATAGCACAAGATGCTATGTAAGCTGCTGGAGGAAACTGTTATACACTCAGCAAGATGTGCCCACTGGTGCAACGGTATGAGGTCTATTGTGGGAGTAACCAACTACTGTCTAATTAGATTTGGGGCTTACTCTGAAGGGGGTTCATGTCTGGTACAGTAAACCTAGTAAAAAAAAAAAACTGTGGCTGAGAGCTAAGGAGATGGCTCAGAGGATAAAGTGCTTTCTGTGCAAATTTGATGACTGGAGCTTGGATCCCTAGGATCCATGTAATGCTGCCTGGGCATGGTGGTCCACCTGAGATTCCAGCACTCAAGAGGAGGCAAGGGATCCCTGAAACAAGCTGGCTAGTTACACTGTCCAAAAACAGTGAGCTCTAGGTTCAACTGAGACCTGGTCTTAATGAATAAGGTGGATGGGACTGCAGAGAGGGCTCAGTGGTTAAGAATACTGGCTGCTAGCATTACTAATAATAGCCAGAACCTGGAAACAACCTAGATGCCCCTGAACCGAATAATAGATAAGGAAAATGTGGTACATTTACACAATGGAATATTACTCAGCGGTAAAAAACAATGACATCTTGAAATTTGCAGGCAAATGGACAGAACTAGAAAATCCATCCTGAGTGAGGTAGGCGAGACCCAGAAAGACAAATATAATATGATAATATGTGGATATTAGACATAAAGCAAAGGATAACCACCTTACAGGCCCACGACCCCAGAGAACCTAGGTAACAAAGAGGAACCTAAGAGAGATATGCATGGATTTACCTAGGAAGGGAAAGACAAGGTGGGGGGGTATGTACAGCTCAATAACACACACACACACACACACACACACACACACACACACACACACACACACACACACACACACACACACACACACAGAGGCTGCTCTTCCAGAGGTTCTGAGTACAATTCCCAGCAATCACATGGTGGCTCACAAACATCTATGAGATCTGATGCCCTATTCTGACCTGCAGGCATACATACAGGCAGAAAACTGTACACATAATAAGAAAGTAGCGCTACTGAAAAAGACTTGATGTTGGCCCTGGGTTTCTGCATACTATCTCACACAGACAAGCATTCATACAAAAGTAAAACACCAACACATAAGCACTCAAGATTATAGCAGTATCTAATCAGCCCAGTATCATCATTAACTCTCTGCAGCATCATAGCCAGTGTTTCTTTGTGTCTCTAAACCCTGGGGCTCATGCTTCATCCTCCAAGATGGTGTGTTTTGATTGTATTTGTGTCATAGAGACAGACACATCAGAATTAAACATGTTCTCTGCAGCTTCTTCAACTGCTCTTCACCTTCCCTTGAGGAGCTTACTATAAGAATATGGAAAGAATATGGTTTTTAGGACACTCTAAAGAAAGCACTTTTATAAGATTTTTAGTTTTGTTCTTAAAGTCTTCACACATTGCTGAGTGATCTCTCTTTGAATGTTTGGTGTGGGTGGGGGATAAGGAGTGATAAAATAGAACCCATATTAGGAACACTCTATCACTGGGCTACATCTGCAATCCCAGAGTTCTTTTTGTCTAAGGAAACTTGTCTCTGATAGCTTCAAATATAAACCTGTTGGGAAAATCTGAATTAAATAAACACACCACAGTAGAACTCACTGTACCTTTCTTAGCATCTTGCAACTGCTTCATGATCTCCTCTCTTTCTGCTTGTTCAGTGGCAGTTGTGACTCTGAATGATCCTTCTCTTGTAAAAGTGGTTCTACTGGCATCAAAAGTAGCAGTGACTCCACACTCCTTCTCCCGTTTCTGCTTCCGCTCTAAACAGGCTGCAAAAGCACAGCCCACAGCATGGCTCAGTCTTTCCCCCTGCAGAGAGCAGGTTTTGAAAGCTCTATGAGAGTTACAGCACCAATAACTACATACACATACAGATGTTGTAAATTCCAGTTTAAAGTTAACATGCAAAATGAACTGTCTTTGTATTCAAGCTTACAGCTTTCCGTGTGTGTGTGTGTGTGTGTGTGTGTGTGTGTGTGTGTGTGTGTGTGTGTGTGTGTGTGTGTGTGTGTGTGTGTGTGTGTGTGTGCGCCTCAGAGACCAGAGGGGTGATGGATCCCCCTGGAGCTGAAGTTTCAGAAGGTTGTGAGATGCTTAAAGTGGTGCTGGGGACAGAACTTGGAGGCTCTCTGCCATAGTAGTGCTGTTCACTGCTGAGCCATCCATTTCTCCAGCCCTCCAGGTGCTTTATAAAAGGGGAATAGCAGGAATATTTGGCAGACATTTCTAAGAAAACTCCAGAGAGGCAGGAATTTCGGGAGCTTGACTGCACTGCCACCATTTTGGGGGTAGGGTGTTTACAAACCTAAAAACAACTCCCTATTAAAAGGGACTCAAGGAGAACTTTGCTCTGTCTCCCTCATACCTAGCTCTCTCACTCACAACTGCACCTCCCAACTACACAAAGGCAGAAGTACAAACATTTTCATCTATGCCCTACTTAGAAATGGAACTGATTTGCTTGTGTGTGGCAAGAGAACGGAGTTAGATAAATTGATCATTTTATAGATACATTCAATTACCCAGAGTCAAGTTACCAACCCAAGGGATTATTTTTTGTTAGGGCTACTGTTATTTTATTTTTTAGTTTTTCAAGACAGGGTTTCTCTGTGGCTTTGGAGGCTGTCCTGGAACTAGCTCTTGTAGACCAGGCTGGTCTCGAACTCACAGAGATCCACCTGCCTCTGCCTCCTGAGTGCTGGGATTAAAGGCGTGAGCCACCAACGCCCAGCGCTACTGTTATTTTAAACCATGTTCTACTATAGAATAAAGAAGTTAAGAGCTGGTAATAATAAATGTAGAGGTGAGCCCACAATACTGTCCACGCATGGAGCTCTGCTCTCTGGGAACTCCCCTCCCAGCTTGGGGAGGGCCTGGTTAGGGCCTCAGGAGACCCCAGTCTCAGACCTTCCCAGGAGCTGGGGAGTGACGGGCACTCAGCACGTGGCCCCGCTGATGAGTTTCCTCTGTCCACCCTTTTGGGGCATGGACAATATTTATTATGGGCTCACCCTTTCAAATAACTGCTGATATCATTTATAGTGGGAACAGTTCTCTTGTAACAGAGAAGTTTTTGTGGTATTTTCAAAATCATATTATGTAGGCAGCTGCGAACAAGCTAGTTCGCTGGATTTTAATGTTAGCTATGCTAAGGGGAGGCGATGTTTACAATGTTCCCTGTGTGTAAGATATTACATAACTGTGGACCCCTGGCTGCTCATTTAAAGACAGGCAGACTTATTCTAACTCTAGGAAGATGATGTAAGACCAGGGTGTTAAACCATGAAAGGGGAGTGAACTGGGGTGCATATGTTCCCAAGTTCTTAGACCTACAAGCATCTAAGCACAGCAATTACAAGGACAAAAATGGTCTCTCCTTCCATCTCTCCTCTCTCCATGTTTATCACTTGCATGTCTTTAAGAACTTAAAACTTTTCAGGTTGGGTGTTGTGGCACATGCCTTTAATGCTAGCACTCAGGAGGCAGAAGCAGTCAGATCTCTGAGTTTAAGACTGGCCTGGTTTACAGAGTAAGTTCCAGGACAGCCAGGGCTGTTAGACAGAGAAACCATGTCTAGAAAAACCAAAATCAAAACCCACCCAAACCAAGCAAACAAACAAACAAACCCCCAAAACTCAGAGATGAGCCAGGAATGATGGCTCATACATGTATGAACCATGCATGCATACATACACCCCCTCATTGGGAGGTGGGTGCTAGAGGGCCAAGAATTAAAGCTCATCTTTGGATACATAGCAGGTGTGAGGCAAGCCTGGCTACATAAGACTATCAAAATAGCTATTGTTTTTTCAAGACAGGATCTCACTCTGTAGCCCTGGCTGTCCTGGAATTCACTATGTAGACCAGGCTGGCCTTGAACTCACAGAGGTCCAAATACCTCCCAAATGCTGGAATTAAAAGAGTGAGCCACCTAGTTTTATGTTAGACTTTTTGATTATTTACATGAAAGATGAAATTATTCCTTTCTATCCTATTTTCCCACCTCTCCTTCTCCCTATTTAGTCTAGGCTGCTTTCACTTTAATTATCCTGCCTCTGTGTCCCAGTGCTGGGATGTCAGGCACAAGTTTGGATGTTTTCCCTTACTATGTGGATCAGGCTGGCCTTCACATTGTAGTGACTCCCCTGCCTCTGTTTCAGATGGATGCCATCATAGTTGGTTTTGTGGTGGATTGAGTGAGAATGACCCCCTAGCTCACATATTTGAATACTTGGTCTTCAGTAGGTTGAATTGTTTGGGAAGAAGTAGGAGGTGTGATCACGTTGGAGGAGGTGCGTCACTTGGGGAAGTATTTGAGGTTTCAGAAGACATGGGCCATTTACAATGCTCTGTCTCTGCCATCAGGGACTCTAACCCTCTGAAACCGTAAACCAACTTACGGCTTTCTTTCTATAATTTGCCTTGGTCTTTTTTTGTTTATTTTTTAGAGACAGGGTTTCTCTGTGTAGCCCTGGATGTCCTGAAACTTGCTCTGTAGACCAGGTTGGTGCTGGCCTTGAATTCAGAGATCCACCTGCCTCTGCCTCTCAAGTGCTGGGATTAAAGGTGTGTAACACTATCCAGATATAAACTCTATTTTTTTTTAATGTTTATGGATCGTTTGCCTGTATGTATGTCTGTAAACCACAGTCTATGCCTGGTACCCAAAGAGGCCAGAAGAGGACATTGGGTCACTGGGACTGAAGCTTAGATGGTTATGAGCCAGAGAGTGTTGGGAATCGAATCCGGGTCCTTTGGAAGAGCAGCCAGTGCTCTTAGTTATCTCTTCTGCCCCCAAACTCTATTCTAAAAACAAACAAAAAAAACCTGCAAGCACTTTACTGATGAAAAGCTCCAACTAAAGTTTAGTAACCTTGGCAACATGTTTTCCTCCTCCACCCCCATTCTTTGCTTTCTTCCTTTCTTTGTGATGCTGAGGAATGAGCCATGGTATCAGTCAATCAGCTCACCAGGGCATCTCTGCTTCCCTTTAATGACTGGATCTTAGCCAACTGCTTGGCTTTGTGACTTCCCACTCGCAGGCTCAGACCAAGAGTGAGAATTACTTGAATAAAAGAAGTAAGATATTACAAAGAAGGCACTTTGATGACTACTTACTAAAAGTACAGTGGAACTGCCTGGCTGACACTAGCTGAAAGCAGCTCAGCTAGACTCCTCATGATGGCACATACCATGTTGGACTTACCGTGTCCTTGACAGCCATGAAACAGTGACAGATCCAGCGACGAGTGGTGCCATCCCGGCATATATAAGAAAAGGCTCTGTCAAAATTCCTATCTGGGGCACAGAAAGAAACTTTCTCTATCGTCTGGTCAACTATGAGGTCCTAGGAAATGGAAGCAGAGAGCAAGAAAAAGGCTTATGAGTTAGTTGCCTGATCTTCTCAGAAGCATCACTGGGTGTTCATTCTGCAGTGCAGAATCCTTACATAGGTTGCAGCTGAGCTAGGAATAGCTGTATCCAGTAGCTGCATCCTGTAGTTGGAAGAGTTTCACCTTGCTCAAACGGTCCCTTACTTCATCTCCATAGTCTAAAGTGTGTGTCACTTGGTCCTCGCTTGGAACTCTTTCACAGTAATTGCCATGTTCAATTTGACAGTACGCATACATAAGTCAATGTTAAATCTTACTCTTAGTTTACTTGCAAATATAGAAAAAACTTATGATAGATGAGTTCCCAGTACCTTTGGTATGTAAATGAGACTGATACAAATGTTCTATACTTTCCCTTTTTTCAACCAACTGTATCTCTATCCAGTGGATTTCTTTTCACTTCAAGTACTGTATTTTTGAGATATACAATGTTCTCTTCCAGCCCTATGATTCTGCTTATTTTTCATAATTTCTGAGATTTTCTAGTTGTTTATTCGATAGTAGGTAGCATTTTTTTCTTTTCCATTCCTCAGTGCAGTTGGAATGCCTGTTTTACAAGTTTTGTCTGCTGCTTCTAACACCTAGATTATTTTAGAGTTGGGTTTCTGCTTTCTCTGTGAGAATGAAGTGTATTTTGTTTCTTTGAATGCTAGAGATTTGTACGTCACAACATAGTTTCTTGCTCAAAGAAAGATTAGGGACTTGAAATTCAGACTGTATCTATATTAATTTGTGCAGATCATGGCATGGCCTTGTCACAGCACCAATTCCAACACTGTGTTTAGTCCCTGACAATAGGTAAAATATAAAGGTGGGAAATGGGTCCAGTGGTGGCAAGTCACCTATTAACAGTATGCATAGTGGCTCATGCCAGCACTTAGGAGGCTAGGGCAAGAGAACTGATGCAAATTCAAGGCCAAACTGGGTTGGTGCGTAGTGAATTCCAGATAAAACTAGGCTTTGGGCTCTCTAGGGCTACACAGAGACCCTGTCTCTACTGACCCATTCAACCACCAATCACTATCATCAGTCAATGTAGAAAGAACAAAATTCATATATGCAGGCACTACAAGTAGTCACCAAGGGGAAATATCAATTCCCAACAATAGTAAAAAACAAATACACAGTCACAAGCATGACAAATTTGCCTGGTATGGCACTACAAACCTGCAATCCCAGCACTTGGTAGGCTGAGGCAAAAGATTGTTAGATCAAAGACAGCAAGACCCCTTCTCAAAAAAAAAAAAAAAGTCATCCAAAACATGAATTAAAATAATACAAGTTTTAAAAGCTACTTAAATTATTGTTTTAAAAATATCAAAATTTAAGCCTATTAGTATTTTGGACTTAAAAAAAAAAAAAGGTCAGCTGGGAGGCGGTGGCACATGCCTAGTCTACAAAGCAACTTCCAGGACAGACAGGGCTACACACAGAAACCCTGTCCTGGAAAAAAAGGCTGAAGAGATGGCTCACAGGTTAGGAGTACTGACTATTTTTCCAGAGAACCTGGGTTCAAGTCCCTGCAACCACATGGTGGCTCACAACCATCTGTAATGAGATCTGGTGCCCTCTTCTGGTCTGCAGGCATACATGAAGACAGGATACTCTATACATAATAAATAAATAAATCTTAAAAAAAAGCTCAAAATTCTGAAATGCACTTAAAAATTACCAGACATAGCTGGGTATGGTGGTGCATGCCTTTAATCCCAGCACTCAGGAGGCAGAGGCAGGGGGATCTCTGAGTTTGAGGTCAGCCTGGTCTAGAGAGAGTTCTAAGACAGTCAGGGCTGATATACAGAGAAAGCCTGTCTTGAAAAACAAACCAAACAAACAAACAAAAAAAAAAATCAGATAAATTGCTCATCAAATCTGTTCTTTTTCTGCCCAAACTTACCCACTTCCAAATTTTAAAAAACGTTAGAAACGTTTCCTGGTTTTAGGTCTCAAGAAAATTTAGTAATTATTAAGTGTCCTTATATATCTTGAACATTTGAACATTCAGGGTCACTTTCTATTAAATACAAAATGATACCCAGAATATTGCTTGAATCCTAAATAAATTCTCACCTCTAATGCTTAAAATTCACTTCAATTGAGCCTTGAGTTGGCTAATTCATTTATCCCTTTCTAACATATGTTTTAACAAGGGCAAATTTAAGATGTGGCCTGTCATCTAAACAATAACAGCAGAAGATACATCACTTTATATATTCATGGATCTGAAAAAAATTAAACATGGAACAAAAATAGAACTCATATCTTAGCATTAAACATTAATGCTTGATACATGAAATATGCTATATTATATAGAACAAAATATTGAGTTTTTTTATTTTCATAAAGTAAATGAGTTACTAAATTAGTTTCCTGGACATTGAAACAGTCCCTCAAATAAGTAGCAGGATATTATAGTGCTACTACAACAACTTTATGGCATTTTATCATTAGAGATTAAAAAAACAACAAAACAAAAACCACACAAGCAGTAATCTGAACTCATAAAACTCTTACCTTAGTTTTTTCATCCACAACCCTGAGTCCATCCGCTGACACCCACAGAACAGCCTTCACTGCTTTCTTTCCCGTCTTTTAAAAGATAAGGGGTAGGGGGAGACACATATATACATAATGTTAAAAGGAAAGCAAAACTCATCTTCTAAAGAAAACACTGTTTTCTGTCTTCCAAAAGTCCCAAGGAGAGAGGAAGTCCAAGCTCAGGAAGGATGCCCAAAGCCAGATATTCAACCAAACTTCATGAACATTCAGGAAAAAACAAGCCAAAGCAATTACTTCAGAAACACATCAAAAAACCATAAGATAAAATAAGTAAGGGAGAAGGGACAGATAGAACTAAAACCAAGATAACACATTCCATAAAGGGCAAAGAATTTACAACTAGATTCCTCAGCCATTTAAAAATATCAGTCCAGAAAACTAAGAGTCAGGTAAATATTAAACACGTAAGGAGTTACACCACAAGAACTTCTACAGGTATAGTGTAGACAGTAACAGATAAACCTGAGTCATTATGCTGACCATTCCACTATCCTAAAAACCAGTGTGACCCTTGGCCACCTGAAATTTTCATGTTAAAAATGGCAAGAAACCAGGCTGGAGAGATGGCTCAGCGGTTAAGAGCATTGGCTGCTCTTCCAGAGAACCGGGGTTCAATTCCCAGCACCCACATGGCAGCTCACAACTGTCTGAAACTCTAGTTCCAGGGGATCTGATACATTCACACCAATGCACATAAAATAAAGTTAAATGAATTATTAAAAAAAAAGAATGTTTACCTTTAAAAAAAATGGCAAGAAACCTTCACTACTCTAGGAACAATCTTTAAAATCCATTAATTATCCCCTCAAGATTAGCACCACTTCAGCTTAGTTTTTTTAAATATTGATTTATGTATATGGGTGTTTTGATTACGTCAATATCTGCACAGCAGAAGAGGGCACCACATCTCATTATGGGTGGTTGTGACCAGTCATGTGGGTGCTGGGAATTGAACTCAGGACCTCTGGAAGAACAGCCAGAGCTCTTAACTGCTGAGTCATTGCTTCAGCTCTGATTTAGTTTTATTTGTTTGTTTGTTCGTTCATTCATTCATTCATTCATTCATTCATTTTTTTTGAGACAGGGTTTCTCTGTGGCTTTGGAGGCTATCCTGGAACTCGATCTGTAGACCAGGCCGGTCTTGAACTCACAGAGATCCGCCTGCCTCTGCCTCCTGAGTGCTGGGGTTAAAGGTATGCAAGACCACCACCGCCTGGCCCTGATTTAGTTTTTATTTTGACAGTAAATGCATGGAAACATTCTGGGGCATGGGAAGATATAAAAACTACTGTGTTGCAGGAGTTCTTTCAGCCAATAGTCTTTGAGATGCCAGCCCCTTTAGGGCGGGGTCTTAGGTACTACCTAGTGCTTGCTCTCTAAGGTTGTGCGCAGAAGGCGATGGCAGCATCCAGTGACCAAGGTCAAAGACCTAAGAGGCTCTCTACCTTCCCTTGTCATTTGTGAGTGATTCTCCAATAAAATACCTGACTTCCCTTTATTCTGGGCTCTTGTGGACTCCCTAAATACATCCTCACTACTGAGAAAATAAAGGGTTGTTTTGTTGTTGCTTTCATCTGGTTGGTTGGTTTTTTTGAGGCAGGGGTTTTCTGTGTAGCTCTCTCTGGCTGTCCTGGAACTCCTCCTGTAGACCAGGCTGGTGATTTGCCTGCCTCTGCAAGTGCTAGGATTAAAGGTGTGAGTCACTATGCCCCAGCTTTCTCTTTCTCTCTCTCCTTCCCCCCCTCCCTAACTGGCTGCAAAAAGACCTTTCTCTGGGTTGCTACCCAAACACGAATTACTGAGAACAATTAGTAATTTATATGCAATAGTACTCGATGTCCTATTATTTCTCTCTCTTTTTGCCTTGGCTGTCCTGGAACTCACTCTGTAGACCAGGCTGATCTTGAACTCAGAGAGATCTGTCTGCCTTGGCCTCTTGAGTGCTGGGTTAAAGGTATGTGTCACCACCACCACCTGACTTAATGCCCTTTCTTAACTTGTCTATGGATATAAGCAAATTAAAACAAACAAAGGCTGAGCTGTGGGTATCAGATTGTCATAGAAGGGAATCTAGAGCAGCAACTTCTAGAAGGGACAAGGAATAAGACGACTGTAATTCTCCTTCCCATGTCCCCAAGCCCAGGAATCCTGGTTGTGAAAGCATGCTTTTAAACAAGCTGCTAGAACCCACTCCAGGCTCATCATCTCCACTGCTACCATCACATGCCAGGCGAGTGTCTACAACTTTCTAGACACTGCAAATGCATGAAGGCCTCACAGACCACTGAAAAGCAACACTCCAAGAAAACATAATAAAGTAATAAGTGCTAGAGATGAGTGGAAAACACGGTACAATGATGCAGAAAGAGACAGTCAATCTATTTGTGGGACTGGGGAAGGCTATCCCAACAAGATAGAACTCAGCCCAGCCCTGAGATATTTTTCTCAATGCTCTAAAATAGAGCTAAGGAGGCAGAGAAATGGCATGCCAGGCAGAAGACAGTAGTCCAAGACATCAAGGCAAATGGTACAAAAGTCTGGGACCCTGAAAATATTTCAGTATGGGTTGAAAGTAGGCTGGGCAAGAAGCAATGGTAGATAATCAAGAGGGAAGGCCTCCTCATGCAGGACCTGTATGCCTTCTAGAGAATTCCGTGGGCAATTGAAAGCTACTGAAAGAATTAAACACAATGAAGTCAGTTTCCATTTCTATTCTTACCTATCGTGTCCGATTATGTGTGTGCATGTGTGTGCAATCAAAGAACAACTTGCTGGAGTCAGCTCTTTCCTCCCATGGTGTGGACCTGGAGACTGAGCTCAGGTCACCAGGCTTGGCAGCAAGGGCCTTTACCCATTGAGCCATCTCACTGCCCTATGTTTGCATTTAAAAAATTAATTCTTATTTTTAATTACGTCTGTGTCTGTGCATGGGACTGTGCCTGTGAGTGCAACATCTGTGTGTGTCAGAAGGGGTGTTGGGTTCTGTGGAGCTGCGGTTCCAGGTGGGTGTGAGCTGTCTTTTGTGGGTGCTAAGGATAAACTTGGTTCCTCTGGAAGAGCAACAAACCGCTCTTAACTGCTGAGTCATCTCTCTAGTTTCTAGATTTGCATTTTGAAACATCACTTTGCAGCAGTGTACACGAGGTCAGAAAGAGATCAACAAGCAAGATTCCAGGCTGGGGGGAAATCAGGGCTGAGCTAACTTGACTAAGATAGAAAAGGAGGTTTTACATAGTATGGGGGAAAGGATGGGTCTTGTGTTATGAGTGGAAAGTAACACTGGGTAAGATAGATAAGAGATGCAAAATACATTTTAGAGGAGATTGCAGATAGTCTGAGGTGTCTAGCTAGGCTGATGTCAGCAGACAACTGAATATATAGGACTGATGCCAAAAAGAATTCTTATTTTGGGAGGGACAGGGTCTCTCTACAGCCCTGGCTGTCCCTTAACTCACAGAGATCCTATCTCTGCTTCCCAAGTGCTGGGACTAAAGGCGTGCGCCACCAACGCCCAGCTGAAAGAAAATTTCTTAAGAGAATTATCTATTTTATGTATATGGATGTTTTATCTGTGTATGCATCTGTCTATACACCAGCAGAGAGCACTGGATACCCTGGGACAAGTTATGGATGGAAGTGAGCTGTCATGTGGGTGTTGGGAATTGAATTCAAGACCTCTGGAAAAGCAGCTGGTGCTCTTAACTGCTGAGCTAATCTCCAGCACTAAGAGATAATCTTAAAATAAAATTCTAGATTGGGAGACAAGAGAGAAAGATACCAGAGACCATCAATAATTAAAGAGTTGGGAGGAGATAAGCAATTCCTTGAAATATAGTCAATGGGACAGAACAATGGGAGATGAATATCATTAAAATTAAAGGAGAAGGGTTTCAAAAGTAATGGATGGCTGTGTCAGATGTACTGTACCGACCAAGTGAGGGAAGGTACATGTTCAGAGAGTCCCCTGGGTTTCGCAATGAAGACACAGCAGAAATTGTGATGGTAAAATTTACATGTCGCTGCAGCTAGGCCTGCCTGCAATCCCAGCACACAGGAGGCTGAGGAACGATCACGATGAGCTTGAGCCAGATGGAGAACATAATGGACTCCAGGCCGGTCCAATGGACAAGGAATGCCTGTATTTTTGTTTTTCCTCCCTCTTTCTTGAGACAGGTTTTATCTGTACAACAGCCCCCAGAACTTTCTCTGTAGACCAGGCAGGTCTCGAATTCAGAGAGCTGACTGATTCTGCCTCCTCAGCACTAGTATGAGAGGCATGCACGAACATGCCCCGCAGAAGACTGTATCTTAAAGGAACAAACAAGGGCAAGAGGGATGGCTTTAGTGGTTAAGAGCACTTGATTTTTCAGAACTGAAATTCAGTTCCCATCCCTCAAGTCAAGTGGATCACAACCATCTGTAACTCCAAGTTTCAGCAGACCCAGGATGTAATATGTAATACCCTCTTCTGGCCTCTCAGGGCATAGCATGTAGGCAGACACACTAACTACTAACTAAATAAATAAATAGTAACTAATTTTAGATAATGGAGATTAGCTTCTAACATTTGGGCAGGTCCTGTACAACCAGTAAAGAAAGTCTACCTTGTTTGAGTTTCCAGCCTACTAGCCTCAAATTTTAGACTTCCCACATCCATAAACTCATGCCAACTCCTAAAATAATCTATCTCACATGCACATGCACGTGTCCAAAAGCACGTGTGCACCCACGTTCACCTATCAGGTGGACATCTCTGGAGAACCTGACTGACAGTGAAGAGGAGGTTAGATTACAATGGGCTGAGAAATAAATAAAAGGCAAGAAGATTTTATGAATATTAAACACACTCTTTAAAAGGCTTTATGAGCTGAGCACGGTGTCGCATTCCTTTGATTCCAACACTTTAGAGGCAGAGGCAGGCAAATCTCTTTGAGGTCAAGGCCAACCTGAGCTCTCCTGTCTCAAAACAAACAATAGCCTTTACCATGAGGTTAGTTGTGGTGCTGCATGTTTGTAATTCCAACACTAAGAGGCTAAGGCTGGAGGCATACATAGCAAGACTAAGCTTTAAAAAGCTCTTCCAGAGCTGGGCAGTGGTGGCACATGCCTTTAATCCCAGCACTCAGGAGGCAGAGGCAGGCGGATCTCTGTGAGTTCAGAGACCAGCCTGGTCTAAAGAGCTAGTTCCAGGACAGCCTCCAAAACCACAGAGAAACCTTGTCTGGAAAAATCAAAAAGAAAAAAAGCATTTTCCATAAATGCATTGTATACATGTATGAAGTTGTCAAAGAACAAACCCATTAATAAAAAAGGTAATTCCGAATAAGCATGTAGGACTTGATTGTGGTAGAAACGCACATACTTTAGACACTAATAAAACTGTGGTAGTGATGATACACATGTAAGAAATTAAGAATGAGTTCATGACTATTGCTACAACACCTTCTGGCTTGGTCATCATTTCAAGGTTACAGGTGGAATTCCTACTGACTAATGCTAATGTCAAGACGAGTTCCACACTAAAGATTACTATTTTTCAAAGAAAGAAAATGGACCTAACACAGACCAAATTTTAGCAATTTAGAATTTAGTGACAGCTGAACAGAAGCTAACTTGTGACTAGTTAAAATTGTAACTTTCAAGTCACTACTTTCTTTTTTCTTCATGTGGAATGTTTATTGGAGGAAGATAGGGGAGTGAGGAAAGGGAAGAGAGAAGGGGGGCTGCCTCCTCAGAGAAATGGCAGGAAGAGTCATGTCACTCGCTACGTCCTAAATATCCACCTTGGAATTAAGAAATTAATTTGCTTGAAATTTCTTTTATTATGAGTAAATCTTTTAAATTTTAATATCTCCCCCCCCCAACAAGGCTTTACTATATAGCCTAGGCTGGCCTCAAACTCTTTGTTAATGTAAACCCACATGACTTCTGGAATTACAGAAGTGTGCTATGATGTATGCCTGGTGTATGGCGTGTTGGGACTGAACCTCATGCATGCTAGTCAAGCACTGTGCCCATTGGGCCAACTGAACTACATTCCTATCCCTTCAGAGTGATTAAGCAGAAATAACTTTTTAAAATAAATTGAAAACCAATGAACATAACAGGTTGGTGATAGTCTTTGTAGATTAGAGTAGCCTTACATTGCTTTCATTTTATATACTAAATCTAAGCTGGAAGAAATGAGATACATTTATAGGTATGAGTTTTTAAATTGTTTAAATCTGGGATTGGCACTTTCTCTGTGAAGGACCTACTACCAAATACTTGGGGCATTGCCAGTCATCTAATCTGCACGGCAACTACTCAACTGTCATCATAGCACAAAAGAAGCCACAGACAACATGTGAACAAATAGGAATGGTCTTGTTCCCATAAAACTTGATTTTCAAAAACAAATATGGTGGGCTATGCTCTGAAGATTTTTCTAGAATGTAGCCATTAACTGACTCTTTTAAAATATTCATTATTTTGTACCCACATTTTAAAAATTATTTAGCTTTTTATTTTATGTGCATGAAGGTATCAGATCCCCTGAATTGGAGTTACAGACAGCTGTGAGCTGCCACGTGGGTTCTGGGAACTGAACCCAGGGCCTCTGGAAGAGCAGCCAGTGCTCTTAACCACTGAGCCATCTCTCCAGCCCTGTACCTCCCATTTTTATACCCTATCCAATATTATCAGACTGACTCACATTTTAGGTTCTGTCTAAATCTAAAATTCTATGATTCCCAGAATCACTAATGAGGTAAGAACACACATCACCATAAACGGAACAAGATGGTTTGGGTAACATATGACAGCTAACAGTAAGAAGGGTAAGCAGATGTTCTCAAGGAAGTCAAAATAAGGAAATGTCACAAAGGCCAGGAAAACAAATGTGACACAGCTATAAAATCCCCAGGAGCAGCACTTACACTCACAGATGACTCTGTTACCAGAGTAATAATGACACACTAGCCAGGTAATCATGATGCAGTGTGCCTTGTAATAAATAAAGACGAGCAGAATGGTGGCGCACGCCTTTAATCCCAGTGCTGGGGAGGCAGAGGCAGGCGGATCTCTGTGAATTCAAGGCCAGCCTGGTCTACAAAGTGAGTTCCAGGAAAGACTCCAAAGCTACATAGAGAAACCATGTCCCAAAAAAACTAAACTAAAATAAATAAAAATAAATAAATAAAAAGAAAGAGAACTTTTTCCCTGCAGGGAGCTTAGATTTGGTTTTTGTTTTAAATTTTATTTAAAATATGAGGAAAAAGGACTGTGTCCATAACTCAGTATTTGAATTTCTGAGGAGAAAGACATGCTGAACAAATATATTCATATTCTTCAAAGCAATAAAGAGACAGAAACATAACTTCCCCAATGGCTGCCTTATTAAAAGTCTCTTTCTTTTCAAACCTAATTAGCCAAAATTTAGCTTGAAATCTCAGTCTAAGTGTTATCTCCAGAAAGTCTTCATTATACTTTCTCACATTTAAATTTCTGTTCTATTCTAACAGCATTTGTTATTATTGAACAATTTGGTAGTATTTAATTAGTAATAACAGATTCTTTAATTACAGAGTAAACTTGAGAATATATATTTCATATATTCATTCACCAAACTCGAATATTGTAGAGTAGAAACTTTAGACCACATAGCACTGTAGGTACTGAGGGTTCCACCACAAACAAAGTGAAGATCCGTGTCCTCTGAGAGCTTACCTTACAGTGACAGACACACAAACAAGTAAGTAAAGGTATGGAATGACATGAGACAATAGAAAAATAAGGCTAGGGAAGAAACAGGGAACATGTACATAGACAGCGGGGTGGGGGTTTAAGACAGTTGTAAACAAATGTGTCATTTAGATAAGTCTTTTAAGCAAAGAAAGATGGGGAAGTGGGTCATAGATATGTGTCTGGATTGGTATGTGTTCCATATTATAATAAGTTATAGTAAATATAAAGGCCCTGACATAGGAGCATTCCTGGTGTCTTTTAAGGAATTATTAGTGAAGACAGTAGGATGAGATGAGAGGAACAACCTGCCAGGTCCTAAAGATGCTTTAGTAAAGACATTTTACTGAGGTAGGTATTAACTCAGATCTTCTAAGGGCACCGGTGGAATTAAACACAAGTGGCTCCAGAACCTGTCTTTGGTCCTATGCTATACCATTTCTATGATAGAAATGCCAGCACAAAGTTCAGAATGCCTGGCTTGTTACAGCACTGGGTGACATCACCTAGAGAGAAAATCCATGCAGAGAAAATCCACAACTAAGAAGTATTTAGACAGAGGCATAAGGAAAGCTAGGAGTATATTGTTCCCTATACTCAAGATGAACAATGCTTTAAGGAGAGCCAGACTGTCAAATCCTGATACAGTCTGGGATCAGGGTGACAGACTCATTGCAATAGATTGAAAGACTTGAAAGGAGCAGTTTTAGGGTAAAGACAGAAGCCAGGGCAGTGGTGGTTATTAAATATCAAAAGACAGGATGGCAGAACAGAAGACACCAAGAAGCTTTTCTAAAAATGTGTTTCATTTTTAGGACAATCTACTGAAGAAAAAAAATTGATGAAAGAGGGAATTGGAATAAGAGTTGAAATGGTAAAAAACTAATGGAAGTTGGACATTAAGGAGCATACTTGTCAATCGAAGCAGCCAGGGGGCAGAGGCAAGAGAATTCCAAGAGGCCAGTTTGCCCTACCTGGGGAAGCCCTGTCTCAAAATCAAAATCAAACCAAAGGAAAGAACAAGGACATACAGGCACAGATGACAGGCAGGCAGGTGGGTGTGACACCCAGACTGGAGCCACAACTGCGCTCACACCAGGCAAGTGCTCAACTACAAAGTTACAAGCTTCAGCCCTTCTGGGTCAGTTTGATTTTCTCAGTGAAGTATGAAGCAGGCTGAAAAAAAGAATAGTGTAAGAAACCCTGGGGACTGGAGACATGGTTCAGCAATTAAGAACACTGGCTGCTCTTCCAGAGGACCCAGGTTCCATTTATATGACAGCTCACAACGGTCTATAATTCAGCTCCAAGTGATTTGACACTCACATAAAATTAATTAAATAAATAAATTCTGAAAGGGTGTTGTTGTTGTTTGTTTTTTTGAGACAGGGTCTTACTATGTAGCTCTGGCTGTCTTGGAACTGAGTATGTAGACCAGGTGGCTTCAAACTCACAGAGATCCACCTGCCTCTGCCTCCTGAGTGCTGCAAAATTCTGAAAGCTTAAGGAAAAAAGAAGCATAAAAGTTGTATAAAAAAAGAGAGTAACTGTGCTATGAAAATCAAGACATCTTATATGTCTTTGACTAGGGATGGAGAGCACATTTTATATACTAATACTGACTTGAGAACCATTGAAATGCTATAGTGTATATGTGAAGACCAGCTTCCAAAATTAATAATTTATCCCCCCAAATATAGAAAAGGTCAGTGACCAAGACCTTTAAAAGACCAACTGATCACTGTACTAAGAAAAAAGGACACAAAGGGTGAATATAAAAACCTTGTGGTTACTTGCTTTTTGTTCCTTCTCTCTCAAGGATTTGTCCTAATACTAATATACTTTTGTGTGTGTGTGTGTGCGCGCGCACACTTACGCACATGTAGAGGCCAGAAGACAGTTCCAGGTATCATCCTCAGAAACAGTTTGCTTACTCTGAGACAAGATCTGGAACTCAGCAATCAGGCCAGACTGTCTGACCCGTGAGCCCAGGGGTTCTGTCGCGTCTTTGGCACTGGGATAGAGTGTGTGTGTGTGTGTGTGTGTGTGTGTGTGTGTGTGAGAGAGAGAGAGAGAGAGAGAGAGAGAGAGAGAGAGAGAGAGAGAGAGAGATCACACCTGGCCCAATGTTTTTATACGTTAGGTACTGGGGTTCACATTCAGATCTCGTACTTGCTTTACTAAGCTACCTTCCCAATCCCTGTAATGTACTTTCAAAAGGAAACATAAAGAAAATCCTAAAAATTATCTAAGAAGAAACTGAAGAATATAAAATTAATGTTAGGAAGAGTTCAGGAATTTAAAAAGCAAAAAGGAAGAAAAGGACCCAGAGGCTGGGGAGATATAGCTCATGGTCAATTTACAACTAACTTGCACAAATGTAATAATCTTAATAATTTTCATGCATCAGAAATAAATGACACAACAGCCTAGATAAGTTCACAAACTTAAATTCCTACAGAGTTCAAGGCAGACAAGACAACTGAGTGACAATAGCATGAGCTGCTGGGACTGTGAGGAACAGCAGTCAAGGGCACAGCTGCTCAGTACAAGCTGCCTTTCACACACTGTACTTGCTGCTTTCTCTGTGATAACCTGGCTTTCATGTTAGAGTACTCGATATCTGGAATATCTGCAAGCAGTGCAGTCCGTGTCTATGGAGCTGTGTGCACCCTCGAGCTGCCTAGTGCCCTCTGTGTTACACACTTCTTCTCCATTCACTCTAACTAAAGTAGACCCAAGGAGAGCAGGTCAGTGCTTTTGAATGAGATGATATCCACATGGAGTAGGTCAAAGATAGCTGCACCAAGTTTTAAAAAAAATCTGATTTTAGCATGCGGTAAAATGTACTAAGCAGGAGACCTTTTGAGCTTGTCTCCATGTGCTTGTACAACGCAGTCTCGTGCAGTCAATTCACCAGCTGAAGTATAAAAGCTGAGTATACTATGGACCGCAGAGAACAATTAGCTAGTCTGGAAAACATTAGGCTGAGGTCCAGTTCCCTCCCTCTCTTTTTAGATGTCCACAGTACAGTTCTGTAACCATCAGATGTCTATGGTTTCATTACTGTAGTCTCTGCAGGCACTGCTGTCACCATGGAGGCAAACATGAGTGGTTGGACCAAATGCTGAAATCTGAGATGATGAAGGCAGCTTCTCGGCTATGACTAATGAATTTGAAATAAAGACTAACTTCTTTCACCTACTTACTTTAACATTTAACAGTGTAGTGTAACAATTTACAATTGTTCTCTTTTTCATGGCCCATTAAACAATACAGGCTCAAAGACTAGTATAGCATCATAATTTATGAGATGTACCGATAAAAGCAACACCTGCTGGGCTGTGGTGGTGCACATCTGAAATCCCAGCACCTGGGAGGCAGAGACAGGCAGATCTCTGTGAGTTGGAGGCCAGTCTGGCCAACAAAGTGAATTCCCGGACAGCCAGGACTGTTTACGCAGAGAAACGCTGTCTCAAAAACAAAATCAACCAACCACCAAATAAAAACTCCTTAAACCTGCTATTTGTGTTTTTTTTGAGATAGAGGCTCATTAGCCCAGGCTGGCCTCAATCTTAATATGTAGATGAGCCCTGAACTCCTGATTCTTTGGCTTCTACCTCTACATGCAAGAATTAAAGATGGACATATACTACTATCCCCCTACAAGAGAGAGAGAGACAGATAGAGAGAGACAGAGAGACAGAGACAGAGAGAGACAGAGACACAGAGAGAGACAGAGACATAGAGACAAAGAGAGAGACAAACACAGAGAGAGACAGAGACAGAGTTAGTTTGAAGACTGACTCCACAAAGAGGCAGGGAAAAGAAAGACAACGGACAGACACCACCAGGAAGATAGGACATCTGGGTATTTTTGGTAAGATAAAGCCACATAGAGGTACGCAGATGAATAGTTATAGGTTAATAATTAAGAGAGAGCTAGCCAGTAAAAAGCCATGGCTAAACAATTATAAATACATTATTAAGTCTCTGAGTGGTTATGTCATTAAGCAGCTATGGGATCTGGTGGTGGGTGAAGAGAAAATGGGTCCAGTGGGAACCAGACTAGACTGGAAAATCTCTATTTACAACACACACACACACAGACACACACACCATACACACTCTACATGTAATAAAAAATTAAAAACATTCACATTCAGCTTTCATTAAACAATACCTCAGCTCACAAATTCAATACATCAAGTCTTTTTATTCTGTTTCTTAAAGATTAATGTAGAGAAGAATGATGACAACTGGAAAGTCAAAGAGGCTCAAAATTAAAGAAAAGTGTTTCAATTAAAGTGCATTGCTGGTGATGTTATAAGTAGTAGTTTTGTTTGTTTGGTTTTTCTTCTTTCCCTGGACTCACTGAATGAAACCTGACTTACTGAATTTTATAAATTACTTAACAAAATTGTCCTACTGTAAAAGGACCCCTCCTCCCCATAACATAAAAATTATTTAGAGACAGAATCTGTTATATAGCTTTGGCTGTCCCAGAACTGGAACACGGCCTCAAAAAGGACTAAAAAAAAAAAAAAAACTTCAAAGGTTTATTTTTATTAAATGCATGTGAATGCTTTGCCTGCATGTATGTCTATGTCTATGCACCATAATGAGTGTCTAGTGTCTGCAGAGGCCAGAAGAGAGCATCAGGTCCCATGGAACTGGAGTTACAGACAGTTGTGAGCTACTATGTATGTACAGAGAACTGAACCATGGCCTTGAAAGAACAAGGACTCTTAACTGCTGAGCCATCTCTTTAGATCAAGAGAATAATTCTTACAGTCATATATATTCATGGATGTAATACTAAGATTGCTTAGTGTTTTTTTGTTTCTTATAAAATACTGTGGGAGTAAAAGTCACTAGTAGGACGGATTTGTTTTTATTTCTTGAAGCTGTGCCTTAATGTGTAGCCCTAACTAGTCTAGAACTCACTATATGGTCCAGGCTAGCTTTAAATTTATGGTAATTCTCCTGCCTCAGCTTCTTAAGGTACTCAACACCTGAGTACTATTTAAAAATCTCCAAATAAGCTGAGTGTCTTTAATGCCAGAACTTAGGAGGTAGCAGCAGGGAGATCTCTGTGAGTTCAAGGCCAGCCTGGTCTACATAACAAATTCCAGGACAGCCAGGGCTACATAATAGAGACCCTTTTTCAATAAACAAACAAATAAATAAAAATCCCTAAACTAAAATGAAGTGTTAGAGCCGGGCATGGTGATGTACAGAAAGCAAGAGAGAAGACTAGGCTCTATACGTGTTTAAGGCCTGACGATTAACTAGAAAGACACCGTCTTAGAGAGGGAGGGAGAGAGGGAGAGAGGGAGGGAGGAAGAGAGGGAGAGAGGGAGGGAGGGAGGGAGAGAGAGAGGGATACAGCTCAAGCTCATGCCACCTATCACTCTCTAGGCCCTAATTTAAACCACTGAGGAAAACTATAATAAAATAGTTTACTAGAAATAAAATCCAAAGATAACTATTACCTCTTTAAAAGGAAGTCAGATAGTTAAGGATGTAGCTCAGCTGGTTGAGTGCTTGCCTAACAAGCACTAGGCATAGTGGTACACGCCTGTAACCACAGAACTTCTAGAGAGGGTCAGGTGATCCTCAGGTAGAAAGCAAGTTCTAGGCCATCCCAGGATGCATGAGACCTTGTCTCAAAAACCCAAAATATAGCTCTCTACCCCCACACACAGCAGACTGGAAGCCTGGTAGCACAGGCCTGTAATTCCATCTATTTAGGATGCTGAGGTAGCAGAAATACTAAATTCAAGGCCAGCAAATTAATAGGATCATGCCTCAAAAGAGAAAGTAAAAAAAAAAAAAAGCCTATGGATACAGTTCATGGTAGAACACTGTGCAAGTCCCAGCATTACAAAAGAAAAATAGAAAAACAAAAGTGATTGTGTATAGTACAGTGTTTAAGAGCACAGACTCAGTGCCGGGCACTGGTGGTGTACATCTTTCTTTAATCCCAGCACTTGGGATGCAGAGGCAGGCCATCTCTATGAGGCCAGCCTGGTCTATAGATGGAGTGCCAGGATAGGTTCCAAAGCTACACAGAGAAACCCTGTCTGGAAAAACCTAAAATATATATATATATGTAGACAGACAGACTCAGGAGACAGATTGGTTCAAATCCAAGCTCCTATCACTTATTGGACCTGGGATTAAGGAGACCACTTAACCTCTGAAACCTTAGCTTCCTCACCATATAAAGAAAAACAATTTAATGTTATTTAAAGATTAAAGTGAGTCATAATTTTTTCCTATGTCATAAATTTGGCACTGTGACAGTATTGCCAGTCTGGCAGAATCTGAAATCACCTGGGGAAGGAGTCTAATTCAGGGTTGTCTGGATTAGGTTGGCTACAGACATGTGGTTGTGAGCTACCCAAAGTGGATGCTGGGAATTGAACAAAGGTCCTCTGTAAGAGCAGTAATCACTCTTTTACTTTATTTTTCTCTAGTGTTGGAGAAGAACCCTGGGCCTCATGCATGCTGATTCTGGGCAAGCGCTCTACCACTGCCCAGAGGTCCATTCCTTGCCCTAGTACTTCTGAAGATCTGAGCAGTGATAAAATATCACTAGAGAAGTATCAGAGTACCTACATGAAAAGCACCCAGGCAGATTTTGGCAGACTATTAATTACAACAGATTTTCCTAGATCAGCAATACAGGTTTAAAGATCACAGCAGAATCTTCAAAGGTAAGTTTATGTACTTTCATTTATTCCCTTGAAATTCAACTTATATTTAAAAAAAACCTAAGAGAATTGAATGTAAAATTTGGGGTACTTTCAAATTTTACCTGAATCTAGTATTTCTTTCTATTTCTGTCAGTTGTGAGCCCTAACTAAAATCTACCTGTTAAAAATATAGTTAATACACTAACAAAACATTTTTTGAAAGATCAAATAGAGATCATAAAGAAACTTACTTGATTCATTTAGTGGACTTTCCTAGAAATGAGATTTAGTATCACAAGAAAAACAGGCAAAATCATAGACAGCAACTAATTCATTAGTTGTGAGATACAGTCAAATCTATTTCTGTTTGTGTAGAAATCAAGGCTTTATTCTGTTAGCATGTCAGTGCTATACTGGGGTGTAACTCCTTACAGAATAAGCACAATCATGGCATCAGACTTACTTTTCCAAAGAAGCCTTTGAAGAACTTCCTTTCCTGGAGGAACAGGGGGACAAGTCGAGTGCTATTATTGTATAGGCTAAATGTCCCAGGGTTTCACATCAATTAAGCAATACAGAAATAAGAGAAAGAAAAGTGGGAGAAAGGGAGGGGGTGAGAGTTTTAAAGAGTTATCCATACCAGGAGTGAAGTGAAAAGGAAAGGTGCGTGAAAATGCAGGGCAACACACTCTATGACTTAAGAATCCCTGCAAAGAGAGGGGTTCAGAGCCTGTATTCATGCAGGGCAACTACTTAATTTAGGACTCTCTACTTTTCCAACAAAGATCATCCAAATTTGGCAGCAGAGAAAGGACCAGGGCATACCAGCTGGGAATGATTTTGTATTTAAAATTTATAACAGTAACAAATGAAGCTTAGTTCTACACACATTTTTCTAATTAAAATCAATGGTAGTCAAATGTGGTGGCACGTGCCCATCATCTTAGCTCTTTAGGAGGCTAAGGCCAGGCTGCCTGAGCCCAGGAATTCAAGATCTACCTTGACATCATAGTAAAAGCCTGCCTCTTAAAGAAATAAAATAAAACAGGAGCCTGCAAAGAAGCTCCAGGTCAGCCTGGTCTTCATAGTGAGACCCCAGATCAAAAGCAAACCACCACCTTGTTAGTACAGCATGCTTCCCATGCTGTTAGCTCTGAATTTAATGCCCTGGAACAGCAAACTTGACAAGACACAAACATGGCAACCCATAAAGCTAAATCAGAAGCATACCTCAACAGTTCTTGCTACACCCTTCTAATTCAGGGAGCTGAGCCACAGGTGGTCCACATCCATTAGTGCGAGTCTGTGTGTGTGTGTTCATCAACTCTATAACACACAGACATAGCAGGGTCTATTCCAGGTCAGAATGAACCATTATGAAGGATCTAAGGCTAATGTTTATACTGGGACATAGAAAAAATAGGCCACAAATGGAATTTAAGAAACAGAGGGTTTTTTGTTTTGTTTTTAACAGTTCTTTTAGATCAAAGAATTCTGCATTGATATAATCATATAATTATCAACTATCAGGATAAGGAAGTCATAACAATCTATGGTCCTACCATCAATTTGTTGTTTTGTTTTGCTGAGACAGGGTCTTACTAAGTAGCCTGGAATTCACTATGTAGACCAGGCTGGCCTGAAACTCAGAGATAGATCTGCCTCTGCCTTCTGAGTGCTGGGAAAATAACCATGTGATCTAGGAAGCTGTCACAGCAAGATTGAAATGACCTCTGCTGCCAAGTTTGGTGGACCGAATTTTGTTAGACTAGGAGTAATGCTCAGGGTTCAAGGATGCAGCCCAAGTGAAAGATTCCCATTCTCTCCAGGGGGTGGGCGACAGTTAATATTTAATTCAGCTCTTGGAAAAGCTCTTGTTAAAGATGCAAGTTTTTATTTTTCTTATAAAAGACCTCAGATGTTAATGAAAAACAGTGACATGCAAAATGTATAAAAGACAGATAATGGGTTAGAGAATATTAATGTTCTTTTAAAAAACAAGTTATGATTCTTTTACCTGCTAAAATAAGAACATATATTAAAACAAACATATCAAATAGTGAATAAAAACCCAACATACTAGGAACTAGTTATATAATGAAACAAATCTAAAACTAAAGCAGAGAAAGACAGACATTCAGAAGCAATGGAATGAAATAGCCTTCTACAATAAAAGGCATTTTGGACCACAGTGAAGCAAGGCAAAGACTGATACAATAATTACTAAGCAACAATATTCACCACCCTGTAACATACAGGCAACACAACTAGGCAATAGCCATTTCTGAAATTAATTCTATGCAATCTAAGTTTTGTGGTAGCTAATTGGTGAATTATGTCACAAAATAAATGATTTCAAAGTAATTTTACTTTATGTATATGAGGGTAAGAAATGGTCTGAGGTACACATTTTAAAAAATATCCTGATTCTATTTTCTTCACTGGAGAATGTCAACTTTGCCAATGGCCTCTAATACAAGTTAAAGTAATTTTAAATTACAAGGGGCCACTTTGGGAAGGGTTTCCATTCAACTATACTTGTAAATCATTTTCAGCTCCCCACAAGGTTAAAACCACTAGAAATATAATTTTTTGGTTTATAGGTCAATCACATGCCAGTCTTGTTTTGCTGCTTAACTGGAATGTGAGCTACATAATTATTTGTATTTTAAAGCTCTGATATTCAAACAGATTTCCAAAGGTATTTTGTTTCTTTAGTCCTCTTTATTTTTATACACTCCAATAACTTGTTTCCATTTATTTAAAACTTGTTCCGGAAACTTTATTTATTTATTTATTTATTTTTGGTTTTTCGAGACAGGGTTTGTCTGTGGCTTTAGAGACTATTCCTGGAACTAGCTCTTGTAGACCAAGGTGGTCTCGAGCTCACAGAGATCCGCCTGCCTCTGCCTCCTGAGTGCTGGGATTATAGGTGTGCGCCACCACCACCCAGCAACTTTATGATCTTTACACTAATGACATTGCATTTGGTACAACATAAGAATCAGGCACAGAAGGCTACAGATCCTGGAGCGTATCTGTTAAAAGAACACTGTCATAGAAAAAAAGGTACCTAGTATCTCTATGTAATAGAAATATGAAAGACAAAAAAAAAATAATCAGAGATGTGGATTCGTGAGACAATATCCTGAAGTCTTCCTGATGCCTGCAAGGTTTTCAGTATAGCACTAAACAGCTTATCTACAGAACAGTGATGGTTTATTGAGCATAACAAATACAAGTTTGTCTATCACTCCAAAATCCAACTTGATTTTTTAACATTTGCCAATGTAAGTCTATATCACCGTGCTAAGTTTCCTGGATATGATAGAGGATGATGCAGATGTGCTCTTCAATTGTTCCATATTGCTTTTTGAGGCGGGGTCCCTCAGAACCCTGAATGCACTGATTCACCTAGACCTGCTGGTGAGTGAGCCTCAGGGATCTTTGTCTTCATGCTCCCAGGCCAGGGATTACAGCCTTATGAGTTGTAACCAACTGTCTGGCCCTACATCAGTATAATTTTTAAAATGCAAATTTAGGGTCATATTTATGGTGAATATAAAAACACATTAAATGTTACTCAAACAGTCATAGTCCTAACACAATAATCTTGTTTTAGAAGTAAAAGGTGAAATAAAACAAACAAATCTATTCAACAAAAAAAATTAGCTTTAAACTAGGTGCTGAGCAGAATGGAGTGACTTGTACCTGTACTTCCAGTATGTGGGAAGTAGAAGCCAGAGGACTAAGAGTTTGAGGCCATGTCTCCAAAAAGCTGAAAACCCCAACAGCAGCAGCAATAAAAACTAGACA
Organism: Mesocricetus auratus; assembly: GCF_017639785.1. Taxonomy (NCBI): domain Eukaryota; kingdom Metazoa; phylum Chordata; class Mammalia; order Rodentia; family Cricetidae; genus Mesocricetus; species Mesocricetus auratus. Next base: position 33,260,965 of record NW_024429186.1, on the reverse strand, counting down.
TTTAAACATTGGCTACATCTGGAATTGGAGGAAACCTTGTTTTATTTAATAAATATTTCTTAAAAATTAACTTTATGTACATGGGTCTGCATGTATGTCTGTGTACCACATATGCCTGGGACTCTTGGAGGCCAGAAGAAGGAAGGCATCAGATTCCCCTAGAACTGGAGTTACAGACAGTTGTGAACCACCATGTGGGTGCTGGAAATCAAACATGGGTACTCTGGAAGAGCTGACAGTGCTCTTAACCATCGAGCCATCTCTCTAATCCCCATTTATAAATCTTGGGGTTCCTTTGCAATTTATACAATACACATATTTTTCCTGTACAGTAAAGAGCTGTTTCTATTTTTTTTTAAAATTAAGATCCAGATGAAGTGGCATACCCAGGAGGCTGAGGAGGATAATGTGTTGGAAGTTGAGACTGTCTCAAAAACCCAAATAAGACAGACACCAAAGTTTAAAACTAGATAGCAGTGTTAGAGGTGTGGCTTGGCAGAGTGCTTGGCTCCTGTGAGGCCCAAGGAGGCCCTGTGAGGTTTCTATTCAGCACCAAAAAAGAAAAGGATTGGTTGTTCCTGAATTAAAAGATTTTCATTTTAAATATTCATTTATTTTATGCATTTAGTGTTTGGCTTGCATGTATGTCTGTATGAGGATGTCAGATCCCCTGGAACTGGAGTTACAGTTGTGAGCTGCCGTGTAGGTGCTGGGAATTGAACCTGGGTCCTCTGGAAGAACAGCCAGTGCTCTCAACTGCTGAGCCACCTCTCCAGCCTTGAATTAAAAGATCTTCTAAAGGCTAATTCCACAGTGGTCTCATAACCCTAAGTAATGTACATTTTAAGACTTTGTTTCAGGATAACCTAACCTGCTTCCTAGGATTTTAAATTAAGATTTTTATTTTTAATTATGTATGTTTGTGTGTTTGTGCACATGTGTGTGGTGATCACACAGGCCAGAAGAGGGCATTAGAGCCCCTGGAGTTGGAGTTATAGGCAGCTGGGGGCCACCTCATGAGGGTGCTAGGAACTAAATCTGAGTCTCTACAAGATCAGCAGCCCCTGTAACTGCTAAACCATGTCTCTTGTCTCCTCCTCTCCCTGGCTTGTCTGTTGTCTCCCATCATTAGTAATACACTGATACAAAATATTCTTTAGCCTGCAATGGGGGCTCATGCCTGTAGTTCTAGTACTTGGGAGACAAGCCAGGATCAGAAACTTGAGGCTTGCTTAGGGTACATACTGAGCTATAAAAAGAAACTACCTCAAAAAAGAAAGAAAAAACAAACAAAAACATTCTTTAAGGGGGTTATATAATAATAATAATAATTATTATTATTATTATTTTTTTTTTTTTTTTTGGTTTTACGAGACAGGGTTTCTCTGTTTTGGAGGCTGTCAGTCCAGCCTGGCCTCGAACTCACAGAGATCCGCCTGCCTCTGCCTCCCGAGTGCTGGGATTAAAAGTGTGTGCCACCAACGCCCAGTCTTATATAATTATTTTTAAAGTATGCTTAACTAAACATCTGGTTTACCATTCTAGAGAAATATTTTATAAGAGAAAAAAATCTAATACTTTCATTTCTCTTTTAAACTTGTTTGGATGAAAATGGAAAGCTTAAATTATCGTGCTCTGTATTTAATTAGAGAATCGTTACATAAGAGAGCAAATCTGTCAATCTTATTTTATGGACCACAGAACATAGACATAAGTCCTCTTAATATTGATGAAGTCAAGGAAACTTGCTGGACTTCTACCATTTAAGAATTTAAAGGGGGGAGTGCCAGCCTACAATCCTATGGCCAGAGAGTCTGGGAAACAGAAACTTCATTTACTGGCTGGTTAAGTACTGAGCTGAACTCAAGAAAGCCAGTATCAGAGAGGGAGGACTGATGATCAAAGGGATTAAGACTGGGCTGGTTGAACCCCCAGAAACAGCTGACCAGACAAAGGTTAACTCTTGAATCCCAGGCATCAGCCTGGGAATCCAGCATGGGACTGATCAAGACCCCCTGAATCTGGGTGTCAGTGAGGAGGCCTAGATAATCTATTGAGCCTTGGACAGCAGATCAGTACCCATCCCAAGTATACACACGGTCTCTGGACTCCCATAGAACAATGTGAGGTGCACTCTCACCCTGAACTCTTGGGGAAGGGTCTAGGCCCTGCCCTATATGAAATGACAGACTATGGACACCCCCATGGAGGGCCTCACCCTCCCTGGGGGAATGAGGGGATAACGGGGGGGGGACGGGAGGAGGGGAGGGAAAGGGAGAGGGACCTCGTACTGACTTGTGAAGCAACCTTGTTTCTTATCTAAATTTAAAATGGAAAATAAAAAAAATTAATAAAAAAAAGAAAAGGAAAAAAAAAAGAATTTAAAGGACCTAAATCTGAGATTAAAAGGTTTTATACACATAGGTGAATGTATGTGTACCATTTGTATACAGAGTTGTTTATGTTTTTTTTTCTACAATTAAGTAAGTTATTTCTCTACTTTTCTTTCTACAACAGAGTCAGGCATTGATTCCAAAGTAAAATCTACCTCTTTGTTATATTTTTATTTGCTTTGTTTTTTGCAAGACAGGGTTTCTCTGTGTAACAGTCCTAGTTGTCCTGGAACTCACTTTGCAGACCAGGCTGCTTCCTGAGTGCTGGGATTAAAGGCATGAGCCACCACACCTGAGGATATATTTTTAAATTTTATTTTTTCATACTGAGGGAATGCATAAGAGGTAACATAAACTATGTCAGTAAAGCAGAAAAGCTTTGGTTGTTAAGTAAACAGCACTCATTAGTAGCCAGTCACATGAATTTAACTCTGTGTGGGGACAGGCACATGCAGAAGGCTCCCCATCAGAGAAGGAAGGTTGTGAACAGGGCCGGAGAGTTAGTTATGGGACAGCCATAAGACATGCTGAAATAGGAAAATACTCCAATATGATCCTCTATCAACTGTGAATATTTTCTCTCCCTTATTATATACACAAGCATGAACGCAGCATGTATTCTACGGTGTAACAGGTAAGGAAAACATCTTGAAAAGGAGTTATGTATTTCAAGTTTATGCAAAAGAAAGAGAAAGACTGTCAGAGGGACACAGAAAGATGTGGCAGTCAAGATTATGAGAAGTTCTTCCCCAGGCATCACTCAGGCATTTTCTACTCTTGTCCCTGGAAAGCTTTCTTAAAGATTTAAATAAACCTAACAGTGTTATCATCCAGGTATCACAATTAACTTGTTGAATGTAACATTTCTGGGCTGGTTTTAGAATATTATTCTCTATCAGATTCCATGCTGCTTGTTTTTGGGCCATAATAAGTGAAAAGCATAATTTGGATGATGCAGGAGTTGGTCTTTATAATCAGTACTTTGGAACAGAGAACATGAGATGATCTCTTTTTTAGTAAGCTCACATCTTTTGCTGTGAGAGAACACACTGTTCTTACTGGATGCTGGGTGGCTAAAATGCAATGAGCACAATCTTGTGAGAAAATACTGACAGCACACAGATCAATATTAGCAACCACCAAATACATACAGCTTTCAGTCTTTTTACAGCATCTTCACAGATGTGCATTCCTCTTGACTCGTCAACTTCTACGTGGCCAAGGTACTGTGGAGAGAAGGGAAAGGAATTAGTTCTGTTGATGTTTATTGAGAAGCTATTTATCTAGTAGATAGCAGGTGACGGAAAATTAAAGACCTGTATCAAGAAACTCACAGCTTTGTAGAAAAGTGAAGGTAATCTTATTTTATTCACTTAAGTGTTTTCATAGGAATGAAATTTAGAGTATTTCAGAATTATTAGGAGAATAAATGAAAAAGCATATGACAGTCACTAAATGTTATCTGAATCTATGGATTCAAGTGCATAATAACCTGAGTGAGATATAATTCCTCTATCTCCACATGTAACGATCCTAAGACAAAATATGTACACCTAGCATGTAAAGTATGACCAGCAAGATGGCTCAGCTGATAAGGTGCTTGCTAACAAACTTGACAACCTGAGGTCAATCCCTAGATCCCAAATGGAGGAAGGAGACCAATCCTCAAACTGTCCTCTGACCTCTACACATGCATCATGGCATGCATGTGCTCACATGGAGACACAGACACACAGACACACAGACACACACACACACACACACACACACACACACACACACACACACACACACATGCAGAGTTTGAGAAGGACTTTCTGGTAAAAAGCACTCTAGTTGTGATGAAAGGACCAGGAAGGGAAGCTCCTACACTCAGAGAAAGGCCGGGAGCTGCGGGAAGCCTACTGGTAATGTGGACTACAGAGCAGCAGAAGCAGCGAAACTGAAAGCACCTTGAGTTCAGGGCGTCTTCTTCTAGTGAGGGTGCTTACAGGAGACATCAAGAAGCAAAAAGCTAGGAAGAGTACAAAAGCTTGGGAAACTGAAGTCCTGGGCTAAACTTGGACTGCACAGGTAAGGACCTGATTCTATAACTGGTATTTCAGACTGAACCAATAGACAGAGAGAGCATTTCCCAGTTCTCATACTCACCACCAATGGATAGTGTACACACCACATATTTATACGGGCTTTGAAAACTAGACAGATACAATTCTCATATCTAAGTAAAAAAATTCAAAGTCCTCCAAAATATGGAACTTTCTGAGTATAGACATGAGATTCCATTATGATATAGATAGTAGCAAAGTCCACACATGGTCTCAGGTGGTAAATCAGATATGCTAAAAATATTACATATAATTTACCTTTAGGATATATGTATAAGGCATATATGAAGCATAAATATTTACATTCAGACTTGAGCCCTATCTACGATATGTTACTATGGATATATGCAAACAGTCCAAAGTTTTAAAAAAGATCTGAAAAACACTTCTAGTCCCAAGCACTTTTAGATATGGGATACAAAACATAGTTACTTACAAACAGGTCACCTATAGCACAGGCTAGCATCAAACTTCCTATGTAGCCCAGGATGACTTTTAACTTACAATCCTCCTGCTTTTATCTTTCAAGTGCTAGGATTACAAGTATGTGCTCCTATACCCATTTTATACGGTGCTGGGACTGAACCTGGGGCCTCATCCATGCTGGGCAAGTGATCTACCAACTAAGTTATATCCCCAGGCACACCCCTCAAACAAATCAAACACGCCCCAGGATCTTACAATATTCAGCTGGCATATAGCAAAATTATGAACTTAATTCATCTCTGGGGAAAAATAACTCACGTTACAAACACACAGATGTTAAAAGCAGTTATTATAAAGACGTTCAAGGAACAATGGTGAACTGTCTTGAAATAAACACAAAAGGGAAGGTCTCAACAACAAAAATTAGAATATATATATGTATATATATACGTGTATATATGTATCCAAATTTAAAACTTTAAACTTAGTAAGAAACCACACTAGATTGATCAGTAGGAGAACGAAGATGATAACCTCTAACTGAACTTTATACCCAGCATCACACTTAGTGATGAGAAACCAGATGCCCTGACCCTGATATGAAAACATAGTAAGACTTTCGTTTTTATCTGAATCTGAGGAGCATATTGCTAGGTCAGGTAGTAGTCATATGTCTGGCTTTATTAGAAACAGTTACCTTCTTTCCTAAGATGTCTGTACCATGCTAGAGCCTTTCTAGAGTTCTACGTTTTGACCATTAACTGGTAGTGTCTGTTTCTCTAGAAGGCCATTCTAGCAAACATACAGTGGATTATTCTGTAGTATTTTGTTTGTTTTGGGGACAGGATCCCACTATGTAGCCTTGGCTTGTTTGCAACTTGCCAGGATGGCCTCAAACTCAAGACACTTATCTGCCCGATTCCTGAGTGTTGGCATTAAAGGTTATGTGCCATCATACTAGGATACTGGCTGTTTGAACATCATATCCCTAGTGACTAATAGTATTAAGCATGTTTATGCTTAGCCACATTGCATTTGATCAATACTGGTTTGATTTGTTTCTTTCCTATCCTTTTTTTAAAAATCTGTTTCTTTCTTTCTTGAGACAGAATTTTACTTTAGAGTCACAGATCCTCTTGTCTCTGCCTTTCAAGTGCTAGAAATAATAGGCATGGATCACCATGCTTAGCTTTCCTATCGGGTTCAGAGAATTCTTTTGTATGCTTGAAGTTCAAGGGTCTTTGAAGATGTGATTTGCATTTGTGGCTTGTCTTTTTTCCCTTCTTCTCTGTTTTGTTGTTTTTGTTTATTCCTAATGCGTTTAAGATATTGTCTTTCTTGTCCTGTGACCTAGGCCATACCTCTTATGTAGTGCAGGGGGCCTCAAACTCATGTTCTTCATACCTCAGCCTCTCAAGTGCTGAGATTACATGTATGGGCCATGCCTGGCCCATTATCACAATAAAAAAGAGGTTGTTTTTTATCTTATGTATATTCATGTTTTCCTTGTATGTTATATATACCTTTACCACAGCATGTCAGTAGCCAGAAAAGGCCACTAAATCTGCTACAACTGGGTGGGTGCTGTGAACTGAACCTAGGTCTTCTGTGAGAGTTGCAAGTGTTCTTAACCATCAAGTCTTATCTCATTCACTTTAACAATTTAAGCAAATTTCTTAAAAGATTAAAATTTTTTTTGCATGAGTGTTTGCCTAAATGTACACCATTTGCATGCCCAGTGACCACAGAGGTCAGAAGAGGATACCGGATACTCCGGAACTGGAGCTATACATGGTTGTAAGCTGATATTTGGGTGTTGACAGCTGAACCTGAGTCATCTCAAGAGCAAGTGCTCTTAACCACTGAGTGATCTCTCCAGACCCATTTTGGCAGTTTTTTAAGAGTGCAATTCAGGGGCCAGCAAGATGGCTCAGTGGATAACACACAGCCAAGCCTAGAGATCTGGTTTTGATTCCTGGGACTCACATGGTGACCTGGTGACTGTACAGTGGCAGGAAGCGTGTACACAGGCATGCATATGAGCACACATAGTAGCGGTAAAAACTTGTAAAAATCCATCGTGTAGTCCTACTTTCCTCTCAGTGTAAATAATATGCCATGGTGTGCATCATGACAATCAACCCCTGGCTTGTTTCTTCCCTTTGGTTACTGTGGATACAGCTACAGTGAACACTGAGATGTACAGATCTGTAGGAATTCTTGCTTTCATTCCTCTAGGTATCTGCCGAGGAGTGGAACTGCCAGGGTATTTTTTTTTAAAGGAATATTAAGGAAGTGACAACTGTTTTCTACACTCACATTACTATGCGTTACCAATAGTGATATATGGCTTTTCATTTTTCCACGTCCACAGAAATTGCCTTTTTCTCGTTTTTGTTTTAAATTGTGGCCACCCTAATAGATATGAAGTTGTATCTCATTGTTAAAATTTTTTGTTTCCTTTTTTTTCCAAGATTTACTTATTATATAGTGTCCTGCCTGTAAGTGAGCCTGCAGGCCAGAAGAGGGTACCAGATCTCATTATAGATGGCTGTGAGCCACCATGTGGGTTTCCAGGAATTGAACTCGGGACCTTTGGAAGAGCAGTCAGTGCTCTTAATACTGAGCCATCTCTCCAGACCACATTTGATGTTGTTTTGGTACATGGTTTTGCTGCATATCCCAGGTTAGCTTTAGCTTGCCTCACTATGTAGCTCTGCTGGCTTCTAAATTGTGGTAATACTCCCGCACAACCATACCTAGTTCACTGGTTTTGATTTGCATGCCCTTAATGTCTAGAATGTTAATTATTCCAATTCCCTGGTATAAATTATTCACTGTATACTTTCTTTGGAGAATTTCAATATTTTCTTCTTGTGTACTTCTTTGTTAGGTTACATATCTTTAAAGAATTCCCTGCACATACTGGATATCAAATGTTTATAAGATAAATGATTTCACAACGTTTTCTTCTGTGAATTCACTCTCTTAAAGTCCTTTGATGCACAAAGATTTATTTATTTTTGAGACAGGACAGGACTATTTAGCTCATGCTGGATCACGATTCAGTTTCTAGTCCTCTTGCCTCTGCTTCCCAAGTACTAAAGGTACAGGCATGCACCACCATGCCTGGCTCCTCTTTGTGAATTCTTGTTAACTGTTCTTTGGATGTCCACATAGTTTTAGATCCCATTTTACTATTTTTGTGCCTAGTTTTCATGTTTATTTACAAAGTCTAAACTGGGCAATGGTGACATAGACTTTTAATCCCAGGACTTGGGAGGCAGAGGCAGGTGGCTCTCTGTAAGTACAAGGCCAACCTGGTCTACAAATCAAGCTTCAGGACAGCCAAGTATATCGCACAGAGAAACCGTGTTGTAAAAAATCAAACCAACCAACCAAACAAACAAAAAACAAAAAGAAAACAAGGTCTAACTACTCTATAGTTTCTTTTTTGCTTCAGTGATCTGTTGTTGTTGTTGGTTTTTTTTGTTTTTTTGTTTTTTTTTTTTTTGAGACAGGGTTTCTTTGTAGCTTTGGAGCCTGTCTGGGAACTCTGTTTCTGCCTCTAGAGTACCGGAATAAAGGCCTGCACCACCACCACCACCACCACCACCACCACCACCACCACCACCACCACCACCACCACCACCACCACCACCACCACCACCACCCGGCTGCTTCTGTGATATCTCTACTAGGCTGTATTAAGTATTTTATTAATTCTATCAATCTATAAAACTGTTCATGTTTTCTATTTATTTCAATATGCTTAAATACAATGGAAATAATTCTTACAGGGTTTGGAAACACTGGTCCATAAGACCATCTCTACTCAGTCACTTAGAGAAATTATCATTTTTAAAAACAGCTTTCTTGCTGGGTGGTAGCAATGCATGCCTTTAATCCTAGTTCTCTGGAGGCAGAAGCAGGCAGATCTCTGTGAGTTCAAGGCCAGCCTGGTTTACAGAGCAAGTTCTAGGGTAGCCAAGATTACACAGAAAAACTCCCCCAATTCCCCAAAACAGCACAAAAAAATAAAAAACAAACAGCTTTTTCATTTTACTCATGATTAAGGCCTATTCAACTTTTATTTTCTACTTTAATCTTAATCATCAGCATAAGTTACAAAATGCTTATGTAATTTAAATTCTTTGGGTCTGTGGTAGCATCTCCCCACATTCTTATCTCTAATATATATGAATATATTACATATCGTACTTGTGCTGGTGCATGTGTTCCTATATATGCACATACACACTTGTATTTTCTTTTTATTAGGGCTAATTTCTAATATTGTAGGTTATTCAACATGTTTTCATTTTAAAGAATAAAATGTCAATAGGCTTTTATATGAGTTACCTTTAGATTCTAGAAATGAATACAAGATTTTCTAATCATTTTCATTCTACCATGTAACTCAATCAATTCAACTGGCCACATGCCAACAATAACAAAGAAAGAAAACTTGATAGAAAGCAAAAAACAAAAATAATTTATATTAGTGGCATTATCTGTTTAGAAATATGAAAATGGGAATCAGCCCTGAGTCTCAGTAGACCGAGAAGAACATGTTCACTGAAATAAACATCATTTCAAAGGTCTCTTTTCTTCTCTGAGGCACTATCTCACTGAGAAACTGCAGCTGACTTATGCTTTAATGGCTAAAATATTTGACACTGGAACTTCTTTTGTTTACGCTGTTTCCAAACTCTCCGAGTAAGGGACTTTTATTCATAAAAATGTACACTGGAAAAACTACATGAAATTGCATTCTTCTTGAATTAAATCATTTTCCCCCTTTTTGAAAAAAATTAAAAATTAGATCCTCTGCCCCCACTTTGGTAATGTTTCCATGAGAAGAAACACAGAGCCTGATGTGAGAGACCACACAGGGAGTACTTCCCAGCAGCAGCTAAAAGCATCATAATACTACTCATTTGTAACAAGCCATGAAGAATTTCATCTTGCATATATGGAAGATACTATTTATATATCAAGTGTAGTATGCAAATGTACAGAAAATAGTATCAAAGTTGTAAGTTTCAAAATCCTTAAAATGGAGCTGGGCATGCTGGTAGTAAAGCACTCAAGAGAGTGAGGCAGGAGAGTCATGAATTGAGGCTAGCCATGAGCTGTGTAGCAGAACTCAATATTCCCCAACTGCAGACTTTTCGGTGGAGTGTTTAGAGACTGTAATGAGGGCATGTGTAGTAATAATGAATGGGAAAGTTATTTCTAGCTAGTAGACAAGGGTCCAAGAATGGCAACACATCTACTATCAGACACTTATAATACAGAAAAAACTTACTCAGAGCTCTCTTTTATTAGATTTAAATTCCTTTTTAAACATACATACATAAAGTGACTTTTGACAAATGTAACTGTTATTTCAATCAAGGGAAGACTGTACATGTTAGATATAATTTTAGCAAAATTTATTTCTTCTTTATATAATGAAGTACAAGTATGGAAGTATGTAAACTAATTCAGAATTTATAAGTAGTCTGAATTTGTATCAAAGAATGCAGCTGGTAGGTGTGGTATTACTTGGAAGTACTAAACTACACAATCTACTTTCTACTTACCCGCGCTGATGGCTACCTGCTTCTCTGGTTCTGCACACAATGGTGTTCCCTGTGCCTCTTACTATGCCAGGCATCTCCTGCTGAAGAGTCATTCCACTTGGCGCTCCCTCGTCTAAGTCTGTTTCTTTAGATACCTGCCAGGCTTATGGTCTCAATTTCTTTGGGTATTTTCTCAAACGACATTTTCCCTCTAATGAGGACTCCCATAACCATATTTTAAAATGTATCTCCCCTCATTTATTACCTTCACACACAATTCCTTTCCGGCATATCAGATACTCTGTTTGCGGACTCTCTAGCATACACTACCATGAAGACACTGTGCAGAGATTTTGTCTGTGTTGTTCATTGCATACCTAGCACCTAGAACACTATCTGTTCTAGATAGCAGACATTCAGCAATTATCGGTTAAACATATCAACAAACCAATGGCTCCTAAGGGAAGAAACTGTAGTAAATCCCGATTTACATTAAATGTAATGCCTCTTAATGAACACTTTTAGAAAAAGCAAAAGATACTGGAGATTTAATTAATGTCTATGGGAGAGAATGTAAACATTAGTGACCTACTAGTATGTGAAGAAAATGAAATAAAAACAGCTGACATAAATTTGAAAATAAGACAAAGTGATTTTATTTTTTATGATGGAATAGCAAGATAAATCATTTAGCATTAATGGAACAAGAAATTATAAGTACAAGAAACCAAGAGTAGAACTAAAAGTAATCTAATCACAAAGGCTGGGTGAAAAAGTTTACAAATAAAGACAGAGAAGAATGCAGGCTAAATCATGATAAAAGTGAATAAATTGCAACTGGATAGAAAATTATATTAGGCAAATAAATTACAACATTATTACTGGAGAAGCCCTCACTGGGAGTGAGGAGAAATGCTTTTGCTTCTTTTGATTTTTTTTTTCTTTTTAGGTAGTGTTGAAAACAACTGTAACCCCCTTGTTTCCTTATTTGTTAAACATATCCCATTGAAAATAATTTAATTCTTGATATCTGAGGACCTTCAAATGTTTCAGGATTTGTATTCTCATTAGAAGTGATCTTATCTGGCCAGACATGATTGTGCAGGTTTCTAGGTAAATCTCATCTACTTGGGAGGCTGAGGCAGGAGGACCCTAAGTTCAAGGCTACAGGGTAAAAACTCAAGGACAGCTTGGGCAATTTAGTGAGATCCTGTCTCAAATATGTAAGAGGACCGGGGATGTACCTCAGTGTTAGAGTACTTGCCTAGCACACGCAACAACCTAGGTTCAGTTCCCACTACTTCCCAAGCCACAAATTAAGTGTTCTTATTTGTACTAATTCCAGGTTATGTAGCAGAAATTATTATTATTACATTATTATTAATTGACAATAATTCTTTTTTGGCTCTTGAGACAGGGTTTCTTTGTGTAGCCCTGGCTGTCCTGGAATTCACTATGTAGATCATGCTGGGACTTCCTGAGTGCTGGGATTAAGGCATGTACCACTACCACCCAGCCAGAAATTTTTATTTAAATACAAAAGGAAAACCATTAATTGCAATATATTTTTCTTATTTAATTCCATTACTAAAGCAGAATATGGAGTGATTAATTTTTGAAGACTTTCAACTGCCCTGATTCATGGGATTTGACATCATACAAGCTATCATAGAGAATCACAGAGATTTGATTTTTACCTTAACTGGGAAGCTACACTTTCCAGTTCGGACTCCTTCTTCATCTGTCTGCCACTGATGTGGACGACTGGCCTCTGGGACATAAACATCTTTCTTTCTCCTAAAACTCTGCCGTAGTTTGTTCATGTTAACTTTTACAACCTGCAGACAGAGTAAAGAAGTGTCAAACAGTTATCTTCTTAAATAAACTTTGGATCACCATCTTAGTACAAAACCCACCCCAAACCCTCAAGTCCCATGTGATGGTATGGCTTAAGGTAAAAGGAGCTATTAGTGCAATCCTCTTAGAGTAATGGTAAGTTTAAATAGAACCATCGTTTTAAAGACAACTACAATCCCCTCCAATCACAAATGCCCCCCAACAAGGGTGACTCAGAACTTCTGATGCCTCTGCCACCTTCCAACTGCTGGGATTACAGGAGTGTACCACTGTGCCTCAGTTTATGTGGTGCTAAGGACTGAACCTAAGATTTTGTGCATGCTAAGCACACATTTTGCTAACTGAGCTACAGGCCCAACTCCCCATTCTTTTTTTCTGTGGTCTTATTTACTGATTTTACCTCTTTAGTATCTCTTCCCTGCCCCTTGTTCTACCATTCATTCATTCATTCGTTCATTCATTCACATATTCTATCCTACCCCCTTTATTTGTAGTTATACTACTGGCAGACAAGAGAAAGACACTAGTATTCCTGATTTGAAGAATATTAGACAATAGCCAAGATAGCTCACGCTGCTTGAGTGAACAGAAATGCCTCCCCATGTTGTTTGCAGGGCAAGGGATTGAAACCACAGCCTTGTACATAGCAGGCAAGCACTCTGCCTTTGAGCCCTTAGTCACTTTTATCTTTTCTTATTTTATTCTTTCTGCTCACTTCTCACACCTCCTGACAGGGATGGAATCCACAGGCAAAAGCTACCTCCCCAAGCCCTGCCTTTTCTTAGTGATATCTTTTGTTTACGTTGCTATCTATTTCCACTGGGATATAAGCTCTGCAAGGACAGGATTCTATCATGTTCCCTGTTTACTGCCTGGCTTCCTGGAGCTGGTAGGCAGAGGAGTATATACTTACATACTTACTCACACACACTTACTGAATGAATGCTGTTCAACAAGTACTCATGATTAATAAACGATGCATGCCTGAGGTTCTGGTCAATATCTAGCTTATGTAACAAGGGCACTTTGGAACAAGTGAAAAAATCATGTAAGCTTAACATTGAGACAGACCTGAGTTTGAATGCTATGTTGCCATAGATGGTGGTGTGACCGGACCAAGAAAATTGAATTTTCTAATCCTTAGTTTATGCTGCTGAGAGACACGTAATAACTGTTACTTTGCAGAATCACTGTGAAGTTCAGAAATAATGTTAAATAAAATGGCTAAATGTTTTAAGAGGGGACTCATTATATTCCTAGGGCTGGTCCTGAACTCTTGATCCTCTTTCCTAAGCCTCTTGGATAGATAAGGCTACAGGCCTGAATGTGGCCAGCATTCAACCCTACTATTCTGAGACAGTTTTGTTTTAGCTTACTGCAAAAGGTCTTATTGAGACTGTTTCAAATAAAGGCTGATTTCATTCTAATCTGTTCAGATTAATGTTAGCTTTCTAAAACATCAATCTGACCACGCAATCACTCTACTTTAAAATCCTCCATTTGCCTCACATCACCCTCAAGACAAAGTCCAAATGCTCAGCATGGCAAACACAGCCTTTGTCTTACATCTTCTCCTATTAGCCCCCATTCGCATGCTAAGTTCCAGCTACACTAGGTTACTCACAGTCCTGTACAGTTAGACCTTTTTAGGTGCCTCTGTCTGCATAGAAAGAAAATACTTCAGTTTGAGCATTAGCTCAAGAGAAGCTAGCATTTAACAAAAATGTGTTATTTTTCTGACAAGCCCTTACCATACCTTGACCAGGTCCTTCTGCTTTTCATGACTCCATTAAAGCTTTCTGCTGACTTCTACTACAGTACTCATTAGACCTGAAGCAATTTCTATTTCCTTAATAGCAGGCTGTATCCTACTTATTTAGATAGTACCTAGCCCTGCATCCTAATACGGTGCCTGTCATGGGTAGCATACTATAAATTTGAAAAAATAAAAAACAGAAAAGAGACCTCTCTCACAGCAGAGACTACTTAGTAGGTAGGATAACACTACACAATGACCAAAGAATCATCAGTGTTGGAAAGGATACAGATGTTACAGTCCAACTTCCTACCCATAAAGGACTACCAACCTAAATGGGCACTAGCAGAGTCTGTTTACTTTTCAGGCAGAGATGTCCTGTTGTAGCATTCTGGTTGCTGAATAAAAGAATGAAAATATGAAAAACTTGATGTTTAAATATCTTATCACAAAGATTCGCCTGCCTCTGTCTCCCAAGTGCTGGTATTAAAGGCGTGTGCAACCAACACCTGGCTTGCTTGCTACTTCTTAATGAACAATTACCACATCCTAGAAAGCATCCATCTGAGCTGAAAATAGGTGACAAATAAATTTTTAAGTATAAGAACAGAGAATTATTTTTGTCCTATAGACTAATTTTTTTAAAAGTTCCATTATATGCTTTCCAAAGGTAACTAGATACAATGTAATTGTCAGAGAGAGAGAGAGAGAGAGAGAGAGAGAGAGAGAGAGAGAGAGAGAGAGAGAGAGAGAGAGAGAGAGAGAGAGAGAGAGAGAGAGAGAGAGAGAGAGAGAGAGAGAGAGAGAGAGAGAGAGAGAGAGAGAGCAGCGAGAGAGAGAGAGAGAGAGAGAGAGAGAGAGAGAGAGAGAGAGAGAGAGAGAGAGAGAGAGAGAGAGAGTGTGTGTGTGTGTGTGTGTGTGTGTGTGTGTGTGTGTCGGCATGTGTGTGTGTGTCAGGTCAACAGGCTTTACCTTGCCCAGGAAGCTGTACCTCTTTACCTCTGTCCTCAGAAAAACTTTTTAAAAAAATAATTTATAAACTTTATTTTGTGTGCATTGGTGTGAAGATGTCAGATTCTCTGGAACTGGAGTTACAGACAGTTGTGGGTGCTGGGGATTGAACCCGGGTCCTCTAAAAGAGCAGCCAGTGCTCTTAACCACTAAGCCATCTTTCCAGTCCCCAGAAAAACTTTATACCCCTTAACTGCTCTGTAAATGGTTGATGCCATGACTCCTATCTCTTTTATATACTTGTTTCCTCCCTAAACTCCTCTCTTCCCCAATATTCTTCTAGTTAGCTTCATCTATTTGTTGACTCTTGAGAACTTCTACTTTCTGGAATCATTGAAGGTATTTCCTAAACATCATGGTCAAAACTGTACTCTCTTATTTATTCTATCATTAAGAAATAATACAAGCTATTGCCCCATATGTATGATTTTTCTTCATTTGTGCTTTTTATTTAAATTCACTATTTAAGCACACTGATGCTGCTTCACACATACTTCAATCAGCCCCTCTTACCTCTCATACCTAAAGAACTCCTCATCTAGCCCAACTGTTAAAGTTAGTGGTTACAGAAATATCATTAAGACTTTTTCCATGTCTTTATATGGCTAATAATAATAATACAGAAACCCTGAAACCTATTATTTCCTCTAAGCAGTCACAATCTGAGTTAAGTTTTAAGGAACCAAAATAATTGACAAATGGTGGGGTATAAAGATAAAGTATTTCAAGTAGAAGCAACTATATCAACAAAGTACAGATGTGGAAAATCTAATGCTAGGTGGCAGCACCCAGTAAGAGGAGTAGCAGAGATAAGGCCAGAAAATCTTAAAGGAACGGGGGTTTATGAGAAATCAGAAGTTGTTTAAAGATTTAAATGACTGGCATGGCCAGACTTGCAATTTGGTTTAATTGCTGTTAATAACATGGAAAAACAAATTCAAAGGGGAAAAGACTTACAGACAAGTTATAATGAGAAGTTAAATAGGGTACTGGCAGTGGCCTTGGTAGAGACATAGGAATTGAAGAAAAGTGTAGAAATGCAGCAGTGAGAATTGAGTCCAGTTGCTACAACTGAGCTCTGGAATTGTTTAGTGGGGCAAGATAATAAACCTGTTAAATCAGTGTTCTCAAAATTTGGATCAAGACCCCCTTTGGGAATCCCGTATCACATATTTACATTATGGTTCTTTTTTATACATAATTCATTTTTTTATGATTCATTCCACATTCCAACCCCAGTTCTCCCTCCCACTCCCCCTGCCTCCACTCCTCCGCACAGCAAGGGCTGCCACGAAGAGTCAACAAAATCTGGCACGTGAAGTTGGGGCCAGACCAAGCCCCTCTCCCATGCATTAAGGCTGGGATGGCATCCCACCCTAAGCGATGGGTTCCAACAAGCTAGCTCACGTACCAGGGGTAAATCCTGGTCCTACTGCAAGGCAAGGGGGGCAGTCACAGGGAGGGACGGGAGGATGAGAACATGAGGGAATGGGATGGTTGAAGCGGGTAGGGACGGAGTGGAAGAGCAATGAAGGAGATATCTTAATTGAGAGAGCCACTATGGGGTTAGGGAGAAATCTGGTGCTAGGGAAATTCCCAAGAATCTACCAGGATGACCCAGCTAAGACTCCTAGCAATAGTGAAGAGGATGCCCAAACTGGCCTACCCCTGTAATCAGATTGGTGAATACCCCAACTATCAGCATAGAGCCTTCATCAATAATTGATGGAACCAGATGCAGAGATCTACAGTTGAGCTCTGGGAATCCAGTCAAGGAGAGGGAGGAGGGAATATATGAGCAAGGGAGATCAAGATCAAAATGGAGAAATCTGCAGAGACAGCTGAGCTAGGCTCATGGATACATTATGATTCTTAACAGTAGCAAATTACAGTTATGAAGTAGCAATGAAAATAATTTTAACGTTGGGGATCAGCACAACATGATGAACTGTATTAAACGGTCATAGCATTAGGAAGATTAAGAACCACTGTGTTAAACCCTTTATTAGCTTCACTATTTGATTCCTTGTTAACTAACTTATCTAAACAAATAGATCCTACATTAGGGCAAACAGCTCTCATAACAGGATGCTAGAGAAAAGACCCTTTTCTTGCTGTGCACACCATTCTAAATGTGTCATATACTTTGTTTAACCCCAATCAGTTCAGGACCTTGAAGGACTTGTCTAAACCAAAGCAAGGTACAATGACTTGCTTGTCATTCCCGTGCTTGGACTGAAAGTAAAACAAACAACATACATGTCTTGATTCCATTCCTGGGGGTATTTAAAAAGTGATCATTTAATTTATTTCAACATGGGGGGGGCATGGTGCACAAGTGGAAGTCAGGAGACAACTTGCAGGAGTTGGCTTATCCTTCCTCCATGGAGTCAACTCAGATCACCAGGGGTGGTGGTGAGCACCCTTACACTCCCTAAAGTTTAATTCTGAATCTGGCAGGAGGATTACAAGTTCAAGGCAGCGTGACTACATAGTAAGACCTCAATTCAGAAGACCTCCCAGGAATTACTGGCTGGGGAGGCTAGCACACTCAGTGAGCTCTAGGATCAGAGAAAATTTAACTCAAAAAATAAGGTGGAGAGCAATTAGGAAAGATTCCTGATGCTGACCTCTTGTCTCACAGCCATGCATACACACAGTCTCATATCCTCACAAACACGTATACTACATATAACACATACATACACACAGCAAAATCAAACAAAACCCAATGAATCAATAGCTTAAAACATAAACAAAAACAACAAAACCTTACATTCTTTTTAGACAGGGTTTCTCTGTGTAACCTTGGCTGTCCTGGAACTTGCTCTGTAGACCAGACAGGCCTCAAACTCACAGGGATGCATCTGCTTCTGCTTCCGACTGAGACTAACGGTGTGCACCTCTACTACCTGGCTAAATATTCTTTCTTAACCACTGAGCCATCTCTTTCTAAATACTCTTTCTTAAGTTCCCCTAATAACCAATAATCTGTCAAAGTGGTGCTCTCTCTTGATGCGATAAACCAAATAAATTCATTTTTTGACCAACAGGACTCCCTTGGTAAGGAAAGTAGTCTACAAGAATTGAGAAAGATTATTTTAGGTCTCAGGAAACCACACAGAAAAAGCAGAATATTTAGGGGTGATTTCACATACCTTTAGTCCCAGCACTCAGGAGGCAGGGGCAGGCAGGAGTTCGAGGCCAGCCTGGTCTACAGAGTGAGTTCCAGGAGAATTGGGGCTGCACAGAGAAACCCTGTCTCAAAAACACAAAAACAAAGATAGACAGAATAGAGAGGATTAGTAAGTGCCTAGGGCCCTATAAAGTTTTAAATTATAAAACAGAAATTCAGGCTAGGGGTGTAGGTAGGTGGTAGAATACTTACCTAGCACTATAAAGCCATGGGTTGATCCCATCATAACTAAACGAATGATATTTGAGCAAAGAAATGAGGGAGGTAAAAAGTTAGGCATGGATGGCAGTGGGTAAAAGAGTAAACAATGGCCTGGTGTTGGTAGTGCACGCCTTTAATCCCAGCACTCGGGAGACAGAGGCAGATGGATCTCTGTGAGTTCAAGGCCAGCCTGGTCTACGGATGGAGTTCCAGGACAGCCTCCAAAGCAAAACAGAGAAACCCTGTCTTAAAAACAAAAAAAAAACAAACAAACAAAAAAAAAGAGTAAACAATGTAGTGTTCTAAGTTAGTAAGCTTGCCCAGGGTGTCTGTGAACCTGTCCTCTTGAGAGACATTTATTCACTGGTACACTGATGCCAGAAATAAACCATGGAGTTTGTTCTCATTTGAAAGTTTTCACAGTATCCCAACACTTCCGCACAAAGTCCTTTGAAAATCAGGTAGCTTATTTCCATGCTGCCTCTATTATTTAAGTGAGAGAAAGATTTGTCAGATTCCACTGTGTATACTAGGATTCAGAGAGGCCCATCCTCACTTTTACGCTTCCTGAAGTTGAGATACTTGTTTGTAGGCTCGAGGGTGAGTTGAAATTACTACAGAAGCTTCTCAACACAAAACTCAAAATCACACTTTAGGATCCATGGTAATTTTGAACACAGCTAAGAATGAATTCTGAATATATTTTTCTGTTGTTTCACTTTTATCTTACTCATTCATACAGCTGTTTCAAACAGGAAATCTTGTAAACATCAAGTAGAAGTCTGCTGCACTTTTGTATTTTTCATAGCTGTACACGTGACAACAACTTCTGAACATTCCTAAGTTTATGTGTCTATGTGGAAAATTACATGCACAATCCAAATGTGCCATGAATGGCTTATGTATACACAACTATGCCCACACCATAATCCACTCTCCAAAGAATGTAATAAAGTGAAAACAAGAAATAATAAACAACTAACCACTGTATAAACAGTATTACAAAAGGCATTTCATGCGCAAATTGAGAGACTGGTAAGATGAAATTGTCTCAAAATATCAGACGCCCATGTTTACAAAGAGACTAACTGAAAAGCAGTTCCAAAGAACTCTATAAATATAAGCAGAGTGACAAATAACACTCCAAGGAAAAGAAGTTTTTAAAAATGAATGTTCTACTGTAAAAAAGGACTCACCAAGTAAACAAAGCTTTACTGAGCACCAACTAAGAGGTTTAGGTTCCTAAGACAATCTCCTACAGCCAGTTTGTCACAGTACGCCACTAGCCATGGCCTCAGACAGACAAAACCTCTCTAACACAAAATGATGAACAATATGCCTCATAGACACAATCTACAAATTAGAAACAGAGTTGGGAAACCATAACAAAATAAAGAGGCAAGGAATTAATGCACTAAAGGTATAACCTAACTAGGAACAGCATCCAGGAAGGTAAGACAGGAGTATCAGGAGTTTAAAGTACCCGATGCATTGAGACCCTGACTCAAAACAAATAAAATATTCCAGCAATGGCAGAACTTCAATAAAATAAAAAATAAAAAAAGAGGTGCTCACAAGGCCTCTGTCTGTCTGAGGAGCTATGGGCAGTTAACAGCTGTTGAGAGAGGTTGTCATATTCCTCAGTGATGTGGCCTTGCTCAAGTAAATAGTGCAACCATCCAGTCTTACCCAGGCAACCCTAATTAATGAGTGGGCCACCAAAAATCAAACAAACACACACATAGAAGTAGGAGAACGTCTTATTGGGAACAACGGGTTTGGTGGAAGGGAGAAGGGAACAAAAGAAGATAATGGGTATAGGGGAGGGAGCTATGATCAAAGAATATCACACATGCATGAAATTATGAAATGATTTTCATTTAAGTGTTAATGAAAGCTATTGTTCAGGAACTCTGTAATTATATAAGACTACTTTTCTACCTTGACAATTCACACTGGAGTGGATTACTGAGGGATACTGTAAAAGCCTCAAGTTTCAAAAGCACTACTTAAGGGTTCAAGAACCAAATGTCACACACGCCAAACAAGGCACAAGTTCTAACCAAAGAATTTACCCTCATCTGAAAAAGGAACAAAGAGTCATCCACCTAAGATGAACTGGGAGCCACCACATGCTGCACAGACAAACAAAATGTTAGTACTGTCATGGTTTGGATGTGAGTGTTTCCCCCTTTGGTGGTACTACTGAGGGGTGATTTAATCATGAGGGCACTAACTTTATCAATGGATTAATTTAATGATGAGCTCACAAGTGAATGAGCTATTAGGAGGTCAGGCCTAGTTGGAGGGAAGAGGACACTGGGACACGCTTTTGCAAAGTAACTTTGTCTCTGGACATCTCTGGCCTGCCACCAAAGGTGAACACCTTTGCCCTCCTTGTCACAGGCCCATAACAATGGAACTGGGGCCACAGACCATGAGAAGAACTGAAACCATGAGCCAAAATAAATCCTCCATCCTTTGAGTATTCTGTCACAGCAATAAAAATGTGACATAGTATCCTCATTTAATGGAATTTCTATATTAAAAAAAACAACCAGCAAGTAAAATACTTATTTAAAAAAGCATTAACAGAAAATAGGCAAAATGTATGTTTTATTAATTAAAAATGGGTAACGAGCACAGAAAAAATAAATGCTATTAATAGCCAGGAAAATGCAAATCAAAATACTACATATCATTTTATACTTAATCAGTTTGATAAATATTAACTATCTAGACAATAATACACAGAGCAAAGGAAGAGACATTCTCATCTGCTCATAAGACCGTAAGTTAGTACAACTATATTGGAAATTAATTGGGAAGCATGCAGGAAAGCTTAAGATGTATATAGCCTTATAAACAGAAATTCTACTTCTAAGAATATATCCTAGAGAAATTCTTACACATGTGCACAAGAAGTGTTAATAATGTCTGGCATTGTGTATTGTCTCTAATAATAAACTAGCAACAAACCCTAGAACTTAAATGCCCAGTGACAAAAAATAGAGATGAAGAAGATGTAAATATACATATGATCTAAAGCCCTATCAACATGGATGAATCTTATAAACATAATGATGGGAGGAGGACCAAACTGGAGCTTCTGATTTGTTCATTTTCAGCTGTGGAGATTCATTTTGGTAAAAGATGACAGTTAAATTTTATAACTACAAATATCTTATTTCTTTTTGTTAGACATTTTGTAATTGTGTCTATATGTATGTTTCCATTTCTACAACCCATTTACATTCTCATTTCCAGAAAGAACTTTAAATGATGTACTCTTTGCCTAATTTAAAGTAGGGAACAGTTGATCTACTATTTGTTTGTTTGTTGAGACAGGGTCTCACTATGTAGCCCTTGGCTGTCTTAGAACTTAGTATGTATACCAGGCAGGTCTTGAACTCCCAGAGATCCTCCTGCCTCTGCCTCTTAAATGCTGGGATTAAAGGTGTATGTGCTGGTTTTGAAATTGACATTTGTTACCTTTCTGTTTGCTTTTCTTTCTTCTGTTGTCACAATTACATTCCTAATTTTAGGTATGTAAATTAGATTAGGTAAGACAGGGATATATTTCAGAAAAATCACTGAAAGAAATAAAATAAACTACAACACATAAGAGATACAAAAATAAACTCATGACAGTGACAACTTAAAAAATTATTTCTCTGGCCAGTGAGATGGCTCAGCAGGTAAAGGTGCTTGCCATCAAGTCTGATAACCTGAGTTCAACCCCAAGCTTGCACACCATAGAAGGAGAGAACCAAACCCTATAAGTAGTTTTCTGACTACCACAAAAGCAACATGGTACATGCATGCCCACACATATACACAAAGGAAAAAATAAAATTGTTTCTTTGTGAGGGGGAAAAAATTTTCTGAAGCCAAAAAATTATTTTAATTCTTCTACTAGTTGGTTCTAAATGTAACTGTATAAACTAAAATGTAAAACCGTGGACATCACTCTAAGTACTTGAAAAAACACAGTATACTCACAAATGAACTTAGCTAAACTATCTCAGGAAACTCTAATCTTTTTTTTTTTTTTTTTTTTTTTTTGGTTTTTCGAGACAGGGTTTCTCTGTATTGTTTTGGAGGCTGTCCTGGAACTAGCTCTGTAGACCATGCTGGCTTCGAACTCACAGAGATCCGCCTGCTTCCGCCTCCCGAGTGCTGGGATTAAAGGTGTGTGCCACCAACGACCAATGAGACTCTGATCTTACATGTTACATTCTTGTGGTGGCTATTTTGATTGTCAACTTGATTGCATCCAGAATTAACTAAACCCTGAAATGGCTGAGTACACAAGTGAGGGGTTTTTGCTTACTTAAATCATTTGAAGTAAGATGATCCACTTCAAATCCAGATCTATAAAGTGGGTAGACACACCTTTAATCCAGATTTTTTAGGTGGGAAAACCCACCTCTAATGTGGGCCACACCTGCTGAAAACCTACATAAAGACATGGGAAAAGGAAGCCTCATTCTTTGCTTGCTCCTGCCCTCATTAACAGGTCCATTCCTTCACTGGCATTAGCACCTTCTTCTTTGGGATTTCAGGATATACTTACTCAAGACTAGCTGAGACATTCAACCTCATAGACTGAACAACTACTGAATTCTTGGCCCTATGTTTCAAGCAGCCATTGTTGGATTAGCTGAACTGCAGCTGAACTGTAAGCCATTCTAATCAATTTCATATTACAGAATGAATATTTATTCTATACAGTTCCCAAGGTAAAAAGTCATACAAATTTTAAATTACATTGAGAATACTTTAAATCACTTATATAGTACAGTATCATATATTCTTGTAATACATCCAACATAGCCAGGGGATTTTCCTATTATGTAATAGTTTACTATTTTCAAAAAAAAAAGCAGATAACTTATGTATAGGGCCATACTATGACAAACACACCTAACATTAGTAGATCACATTATGATACATATGACCACACAGCTCAAGCTCATGAATACAACTGCAGAATGAATCAACTCATCTACTTAATTGTTCACTCTTTTTAATTATGGTTCTCCCAATAAACATGGTTGATTATAAATATGTAGACTTCTTTTTACATGTTTTTTACATGCCTATTCCAAAAATTATAAGGCAAATTATAATGCACTGATGACTATTCAACTGCCCCAAAAGAAAACATTTGTTCTTTCTTGTATATGCAGAACCTACAAGTAAAATTCTATGTGTGGATCATAAAAGTAAAGAAGGGATCATGAAAGGGGAGGAAAAATTCTGAAAGGAAGTGAGGATTAGATTAATGGAACAGATATTAACAGGAAAGCAGAAGGCGGCACTGAAGGGAGGAAAGGGACCAGCTGGAGGAGGGGAAGAGACAGAAAGGAGGGGAATGAACGAGAACAAAGTATGACAACACATATGTATGAGGATGCCATGATCAAATCCACTACACTTTGTATACTATACTTGAAAATTTTTAAATTAAAAGCAAGGAATTCTAGACTCATCAATGCCAAAGGACAATAGATAGGTCAATCTGCTTTCAATTATGACTCCTAAGAATTCGGGATTACAATAGATATTAGTCAAATTGATAAAAATGGCCTAACAAGAAACAAGTGTTAATGTATTCAATTCTACCACTGCTTCAGTGTTTCACTTAGACATCGAGCCAAGTAAACTGCAACAGGTACAACAGCTTCATCACAAACAGGTAAATAACACTCATAACTACTTACAGAACTAATAAAATTCATTTTAATCAAAACTTCATAGTTTTCTGATAGAAGTTTATTTATAAGCAGATTCAGGGAAAGCTAGAGAAAACAGGTCTTACACTGCCCAAGCTGGCTTTGAACTCTGTGTAGCTGAGGATGAGTTCAAACTTGGATCCTCCTGTTTCTGATCTCCCCAGCACTGGATTGCAGGTGTGTGACAACACAACCAGTTTAATTTTCTCCCCCACTCCCAGTCCCACTTTTAGCTCTCAAATAAATTAGCTCTTGGTTAATTTGAGTTTGCTAATATTTCAGTTTAGCTCTTAAAAAATAGGCTGTATACTGGGATATCATGAATACTGTATGACTTACGTCAGAAAATACTTTCATTTGCAGCATGAAATTTCAAAGAAAACAAATATAGGAAGATATTGTTCTAATTTTTCAGATTAAAACTAAAGATTACTTTGCTCCATTAGCTGCCAGACAAGAATATTAAGGCAAACTAAGTCTTGGCTCTCCTATAGTTGACATTTGAAAATAAAACAATGACACAGTTTGAATGTCCCAGTTCTCTACCCATACACTTCTCAGTCCCAGTTACCATTTAGATCACACCCTCAAGCAGTCTTCCACAGTACACATCTCCCTCCAGTTCCTCAGGTCCAATGTGTCGTGCACTTTCATTCCGAAGGATTCTTTACTTGCAAATTAACCCTTGCTTTAAACAGTAGTGTATGATCTGATTTTTATTTTAGGTATCTTTCTTACGCATTTCCACCTTCCCACTTATCTTGTATACAAAATTCTTTGCTTAAAAACAGAATTTCACTTTTTACTCCTCAAATATAATCATGGCCAGACATAATGAATGGCCCAAGCCTACAATCCCAGCACCCAGGAGGCAACAACAGGCAGGTCTCTGTGAGTTCAAGACTAGACTGGTTTACAAAGTGAATTCCAGGCCAGGCCAGTCAGGGCTACACAGTGACACTCTGTCTCAAAAAGCCAAAACACAAGACAAAAAAAAAAGTTGAACCTGGGGATATTTAAGAAAAAAAAAAAGGGGGGGTGGACAAAGGGTGGAGTGTGGCTTAATGATAATCAGAGAGGAGGGGCACCTATTTCTTTTTGGGGGTCTAGCCTGGTATTAAGCATTATTGAAGCATTGTTAAAATCAGCACTAGTACTAGGGTTCTCTTTCAACAGCCAGTTGGACTACTCTTAAGCCAACAATGGTTTTTTGAACAATCACTGACACTTTGAAGAAACTACAAGACAACTGAAACTGCGTGCTCTGGTGTCTGCAGGTACAGACCCAGTCATGACTGTTTCAAACATTATGTAATAGGTTTTCTGCTACCTCAAGCCTCACTGAACCCTAGGCAGCCCTGCAACCATTAGGCATCAGTGACAATGGCCATAGCAAAAGGAGGCAGCTGAACAGTTCAAGAGTGGACAGGCATGATAAGGACAGAAAACTACAGCTGAAGAAAGTTAAAAGACCTGAAAGAGCCAGAAAAGTGAAACTCTAGAAGAATAAAGAGATGTCAAATTTTGAAACCGGAGTACACAAGCCTGTCTGCAAGTTACAATGCCAGTTGTTACCCAGGGCCTAGACAGGAATTCCAACACCTGCAGACATGAGCTAGTCAAACCAGAGAGCATTAGCACTGCCCCAGTCTGCCTGTTGCCACCCTTGCTACTCTCAAACACCAAGAGATGCAAAAGCTAAGACAGCAGTACTTGAAGAGCTCCTCCTGGCCTAGTCCAGATTTCTGGAACCAGCAAAGCACTTGACTACCATGCATGAGGCCCTGGTTTCATTTCCTAGAATTACAAAAACTCCAAAACCAACCAAACATTATTCTTCTTGTAATTACAAAACCATGCTTTTAAAGCTTCTATTATTATCATTACTGTGTATGTACATACGACATGTGTGTGACTGCTGGTGTACAAGTGCCACAGAACACCATGTGAAGGTCAGATGGTAACTTTAAGGAGTCAGTTCCAGTGTGGCTTCCAGGGATCAAACTCAGGTTATAAGGCTCACACAGCCATCTTGCCTAATTTTATTTTTTAATTGGAAAAACAATCAGTGAATTGAATTTATAATGTGTGAACACTTATCTTAAGTCATGTTAACATTTTAGAGATTAAAAAATATAAATATGCCGGTCGTTGGTGGCGCATGCCTTTAATCCCAGCACTTGGGAGGCAGAGGCAGAGGCAGGCGGATCTCTGTGAGTTCGAGGCCAGCCTGGTCTACAGAGTGAATTCCAGGACAGTCTCCAAAACAACACAGAGAAACCCTGTCTCGAACAACAACAACAACAACAACAACAACAAATATATATATATATATATATATATATATATATATATATATATATATAAAAATGTATATGGTCAAAGCCAGACACCATAGTATTAGCACCTGTAAGGCTGAGGTAGGAGGATCACAAGCTCAAAGCCAACCTAGACTAAACAGGGAGACCTAACAAAATCAAGACAACAAAAGGATAGGACCATCACCCTTAAGCCCACAACACACATTCACATATGATTTCATTAGCAACATACTCAAGAATTTACCTTTACTTAAGAAGCAAAATTTAATTTTGTTCTGATATAGCAAAAACTGATTTAGCAAGCAAGGAACACCTTGGTGAGAAAGGGCAGAGTTCCTAAGAATGATAACCTACTTTTTACACTGACTCTCTTCCCCTAAGCATCTGTCAAGTGTGGGAAGAGAAAAAGGTGCTGAAATCTGGAGAAACAGACCAGAATAAAAATATGCTTGGTTCCAAGAATGAGAAGTGAAAAGGGGGAGAAGAGTAGTGGAAATGTGGTAGGTGGGGGGTGGGGGGCAGTAGAAAGCAAGAGGAGGGGAGGGAAAGAGAGAGAGAGAGAGGGAGAGGGCAGGACCGGAAATGTTTATAAGTTGGGAAGTATTTTACACATCATCCTTCAGCTTTTCTAACCCTCTCTAATCTTGTTCTTGCCTTTCTTTATGTTCCTGTTCCCTAAGCTATCAACAAACACATCCAAAACATAACTCACATCTCTCCACTGCTCTGTCTCACTGTCAGAACCACCATAGCCCAATACAACATATCTGGGCTACCATAAAGTGCAAACTAGGATTTATTTCTATTGTTCCTCTCTAATCAACTATGTGCGTGGCAGCTAAAGCTTTATATTTACTGACTGGTTGTAGAAATCCGTTTTATCTTTCCAACATGAGGGTCCCAGGGATTGAATTCAAATCATTAAACTTGGTGGCAGGGTCCCTACCAGATGAGCCATTTCAAGTTCCCAGAATAATCTTTTAAAAATAGATTATGACACTATATAAGCTTCCTGCTGGCTTTCTAGGTGTATTTTCAAATCAAGTTCAAACTCAGCATTTAGTGGCTCAGATGCTCAAGACAGCATCCAGACATAAATGCTCAGTAAATGTTCACATACTAAGGTACTGCCTCTGTCTGACTCTTAGCTTGAAGTGGCACTCTCTGGAAGCAACTCATTATGATTCTTTTGTTTCCTGAAGCTTATTTCCAGCTGGGGCCTGTTGTCTTTCTCCTGAAATGTTTTCTTCTTGACTCTTCAAGGGCTTGTTTCTTCCTCATACTTCAAGGTTTCCCTTCAATGTTATACCATTGATGAGGTCTTCTTTCTTTACTCTCTAGATACTTTTCTGTATAGTTGATTTTTTAGGAGATTTATCTAACTTTAAATTTTTAGAGTTTTAATTTTTTCTGTATGAGTGCCTTGCTTGCAGGTATGAATGCACATACATATATTCCTGACTTTCACAGCAGTCAGGAGGAGGCATCAGATTCTCCTGGGAATGGAGTTGTGAACCTGCATCTGGGTATTGTTGGAAATTGAACCCAGGTCCTCTGCAAGAGCAGCAAGCACATTTAATCACTGAGTCACTTCTCCTGCCCTCTGTAATTTTAAACAACAAACAAACAGGTTATGTCTATTATGTATCTCTGGCTGTCCTGGAACTTGCTATGTAGACCAGACTGGCCTCACAGAGATCTACCTGCTTCTGTTTTCCAAAGTGCTGGGATTAAAAGCATGGTCCTCCATGATCAATCCCTCTTAATTATACAATTCTTCATTTCTTTCACAGTAAATTGTAATTATTTTCTTTTTTGTTTCATTGATTTAACTTGTCCTTGAGTATTTTCAGATGCTTCAGCATTCAATAAGTTCCCTAACTTGCTTTAAAAATATTTTTTGCCCAAAATAACCTTAAAGAATAAATTTTCTAACAAAAAAGCTGAATAATTGGTCACTAACACATTGTTAAGAGTCTGTTCTACGATTCATCAGACCTCCATGCGTCCCCTGATTGCTAATACCATGTGTACAATAAAATACTGTGTTAGCCGATGGAAAAAGAGTCAGGATAAGAAAATTAAATTATATCCTCAAGCATGGTATTTGTCTAGCATGGGTAAAACAGAGTGTGATCTCAGCACCATAAGGCAACCAAAGTTTGCCTATGTGTGTGTGTGTATACACATATATTTCCTCCTTTAAAGGTTTTGAATGATTTAAGTGTTGATAATGTGACAAGAAAGGGTGTATTTCACGTAGGATAAGATAAAGAACCATACTGTACTGAATATGTAAAAATGTATATTTTATCGGAGGTAGTGTTAAGAGTTAGGAGTAGAGGCAGGCGGATCTCTGTGAATTCGAGGCCAGCCTGGTCTATAGAGCGAGTTCCAGGACAGCTTCCAAAACAATACAGAGAAACCCTGTATCGAAAAACCAAAATTAAAAAAAAAAAAAAGAGGAGCAATGCAGCCTCATTTGTAGGCAATTAGTCAGATTATAGAGCCAAGAGAAACAGTAATCCATGTCATGGTGGAACTGGTAGTCACCTCCAAGAACACTGAGGTTTTACAATGAACAGCTAATTGGTGAACTAAGGAACTAAAATCCAAAAAGACCTGACTCATCAAGACACTGGCTGACCACCAGCCTCTGTTCTTTGTACTTGCTGGTTCTTCATCCCCCACATGGAACTTACGGTGGGCTTTCCCAAGTCTGTACACGGATGCTCATCTGATCAGAATTCCCCACTTACATATAAATTAACTATCCAGATTCATCCTGGCTTAATACCTAATTTGCATACAGGTAGGACCAAATCGGCCCTTTCTCAGGACACAAACATCCTCAACCCCAAAAGATTATTTGGCAACTCATTAGACAGCTATTTCCTTACTTTTCAATAAACTTTGCCTGCCTGCCCTTCTTGTATTGTCCTCATTCTTCATTCTTGATCCTGAGACAGAAAACTTGGTTCTGACTCAATAAATCAGCAACACTAGATACTGTCAATTACAAAATTTTTATACATTATTTTATATTCCACTGAAGAAAAGGGCTGCTGAAGGTGTTAATAAATGTTCACTAACTATGAAAAGTCATCAAGAATAAGTAAGAGATGCTTGCTACTTCCAGAGATGTTAAAATTTGTGAGAAAGGAGGAAGGAAGGTTTTCCAGAAACCACAGGAAGCATGAAGACATGGATCACTGGTTATTTATTTACGTTTATCAGCATGAGGAAGAGAAGCCACTGAGGTGCTGTCACACAGCAACTGCTACTGTGAACACACACACCCAGGCACACATAATAAGAAGATATTTTTAAAAATCATGGAACGGGATGGATACGATATTCCACAAGAATTCTGTGTACAGATTTCTGTTTACTTACACACACACACACACACACACACACACACACACACACACACACACACACAAAGAACATAGACTTAAAATGGGAGCCACGTCTCCCACGCACCCTTATGCATAAACCCAGGGCTCTGTCATACCTTTCACTGTCATTATGGCCTCAGACTCACTAAGGATGTAAGTCAAAACAACCTTCTCTTAGGTTGTTTTAATCAGTTGTTGTCATCACTGTGACATAAAAATAACCACTATAATACATAACACTCTTGTAGCTACTCAACATGCTTCACTACAGATCTGAATTTGATCAAATTACTGATTTTCCTCTAGGTCTAATTTATTCAAGTTTAATCTTTAAGAATACTGTAGCCCAAGCTTTGCTATTTCTTATTAGATAATTTACTAGCTGGTAAAAGATGAAAAATACCTAGCTGACATTTATTAAATGTTTATTATGTGTCAGGCATATAGTAAGACAAATAGAAAAGTATCTTACATGTATTAAATTACCTAGTATTCACAGCAATCCCATCAGGTGAATAGCAGAACTATCAGGATTTTACAAAAAGGTAAACTCACATAAGGAGTTAAGTAAGTTTCTCAATGTCACACATGTAAGCACAGAAGCTTAAAAATCACTACCCATGTTATCTGTCTTCAAAATCAAGCCCTTAGCTACTATGTTGTATGGCTTTTCACAATACTTAAAAGAAAAATTAAAAATTTAGAAAATTTAGGAAAATGTCACCAGTAAAAATTATCCAAGGGTCGTGGCACGCCTTTAATCCCAGCACTTGGGAGGCAGATGCAAGCGGATCTCTGTGAGTTAGAGGCCAGCCAGGTATACAGAGCAAGTTCCAGGACAGCCTTTAAAACAATATAGAGAAACCCTGTCTTGAAAAACCAAAAAAAAAATTATCCAAAGGAGTTAAGGAACACTTAAGCAATATTACTACCAATATAACTAATCATAGGTTGGTACATCACAGCTATTACAAAGTGTCTTAGCCTTGATTAGTAGTTTTGAAGTTGGACAGACCTGGCTTTGAATCTTGGCTGTGCCTTTTACAAGCTGTGTGACTTTGGACAAATTTCGTAACTTCACCAAGTGTCAGTTTCCTCATCTGCAAAATGAGAATAATAAATATCTTATACAATTGTTCTTAGTGACACAAACACAAAAATAAAAAGGTTTTCAATTTTCATCAGAAAACGGCTCTACTGTAATGAGAGAATGAAGATTGTCACTCCAAGTCACTGAGCAGCCCAAAATCCACACACTGATGAGAAACACAACAAATAATTCCGCAAATAGAAGCCAAACACCTAGAGATATGTCACTCAAACTTCTGTTGTTGTGTGTCTGTAGCATTAGTGACAGACTCAGGGCCTTGCAGGCATATGCTGGTCTACGACTGAGATACACACCCAAGCCCAATCCTGCAATAAAACAGAAAAAACAGAACAGGAAAGCTCAAGGGATCAAGGACACAAAAGAGGAAGGTCTGTGTCAAAACAGATTAATCCATTGTCAGGAAGGAATTTTTATGGAAGAAAAACAAAAAGGGTAGAAAATGGTCCCAGAGTTGTGGAATGCAAGGGAAACCTACTCACAATGACAGGGATCTCCATGATTAATCCTAAAGTCTTTCTTACCCATTTTTTCTACTTTTTTGTATCAATTAAGGCAACAAAGATTTTTGTTGTTGTTGTTGTTGTAGCAAACAGAAGCTCTGTTATGTGTTAAAGTCATTTATAATTTGATTTTCTGTTTGGTATATTTCTTTCAGGGCTCCTTCCCAGTGCATGGCTGGTGAAGAATAAATATTACAGAATTATAGTTAAGAACTGGGATTTGACTTTC
Source organism: Mesocricetus auratus (assembly GCF_017639785.1). Taxonomy (NCBI): domain Eukaryota; kingdom Metazoa; phylum Chordata; class Mammalia; order Rodentia; family Cricetidae; genus Mesocricetus; species Mesocricetus auratus. The sequence continues at coordinate 33,229,150 of NW_024429186.1, read as the reverse complement.
ACAAATGTAACATGGTGAAAAGGAAATGCTTTGTAGTATTTGGTTTAGATTCATTTATTTATTTTATGTGATGAGCATTTTACCTGCATGTGTGTATATGCACTACATGCATGCCTGGTGCTTGACTCAGGTCCTCTATAAGAACAGGCAATGCTCTTGGCCACCAAGCCATCTCTCTAGCCCCAGGGAATCTCTGCTGTTTCTTAACAAATATTTTATTAATTATTAGTGAGTGTGTTTATATGAGGTGTGTGAGCACATGTGCCATACCATGTGTGGAAGTCAAGGGACAACTTTATGGAATCAGTTCTCTCCTTCCTTCCACCTTTATGAGGGTTCCAGTGGTTGAACTTGGTTCACCAGGTTTGTGCAACAGGTGTCTTCAACTACCGAACCATTCTGCCAGCACCAAAATGGAAATCTGTTTAGGGGAGCTATTATGCATGCAAATTAAGCTATAAAATAGTTTTCAAAACTAAGAGCAATTCAGATCAAATAGTTATGGAACATTTACTATGTACAATATAACTGCAATATTCAGCCTCAGGAGTACAGGAGAACAGTGGTATCATCTCCAATCTCTAAATTCTCACAATCTAGAAAACATAAAAAAAATAAAAACCTATATGACATTTAATGCATTTAGAAAGAAACAAACTGCTACATATTTTAAAAGGAAAGTCAGATTACTGAGTTAGAGAAAAATAAGAAAGGTTTCTTGAAAGACAAAACATTGAAAAGTGGAACTCAGACAACCCTAACTTCTGAATATGAAAATAAATTAAATTAAAAAATTTTCCTTTTTGTCAACAAGGTGCTTGACTGTTGGTTACTATGAACTATGAGGAAAATGGAATAAAAATCACACACACACACATTTGTTTAAAAGGAGACGGACAACAATAACAATAATGTTAAATTCCCATTTACCTCAAACTACCTTAAAATCTTATATTAAAGAACTTGAAAGACTAACAGAAAATACATTTGAAAAAACAGGCTTTAGAAACCACTTTTTTAAAAAAGCCCTTGTGAGCTCTGCCTCCACTGTCCATATTTCTGGTCTTTCATACTCCCATGAAAACAGCCCCGTAAGCTCTGCCTACAACATTCTAGCTTGGAGTTCTACATTCCTCCAGCAAATGATACACAGGTCTACAAAGCCTCCTATGACATTTATCACAGGAGCCCACTCCTTCATACCAATTTTTGTGTTGATTTATTCTCTCATTGTTCTGACAAAATAACCCAAAAGCAACTTAAGGAAGGTTTATTTTGGCTCACGGTTTGAGGATACATCCATTGAGAGAGGGAAACCTAATGTATCTAGTCACAGGGAAAAGAGAGATGAATATGGGCGCTCTGATGGCAGAAAATGTGTTTTCTATCAGCCTTTCAAGTTTCTTAGTATAAAACTGTAAAGCAGTCAAGAGACTCACAGAGGATGAGAGGATGGCCTTCCCTCCTCAGTTAATCTGGCAAACCTCTCATGAACAGAAATGGGTCCTCTAGGGGGACTCACAATCTAGTCAAACTGATGGTCAAGATCCCATGGCTTTAAGTTTTTAAAACCAACCCCTGAAAAGCTGAAAGCACAATCTTAGAACAAATCTGAATTCCAATGTCAACTGCAGCAAACATCAGACAACTTACTTAGAATTTTCAACTCCCTAATAGAAAAAAATAAAGATTATAAAGTTGTGCTGGGCACGGTGGTATATGCCTTTAATCGCTATATTTAGAGTCTCACCAGTACAGAACACTTATTTGCAGAGCAAAACTTCACTTAGGTTTGTCTGCATTTATTTCAGGTTAAGAGAAACACACTTTGGCCCTGAAACTAGAGCCAAATCTGACCCTGAGCAGAAAATCAACCAATTCCTGAGTACATGATCTAGCCAATCTGAGGTCAGGGACTGAAATCTGACCAATCCCTACCCTGGAAATCTTCTCCTTAGAGAAACTCCACCCCTAAGAAAGCTTATATAAACCCTGTGGATGTTCAGTTAGCTGCTGTTTTCTTTCACCCTGGCAGAGGCAGCCACTCTCCTGGATTCTTCTTCCCTTCCAATAAATCTCCTGAATGAGGTTTGGGTGAGACCTTCCTTCCCCAGAATGGAGCAGAGGAGAGAAGTAACAACTTTTCGCCAGAGCTAGAGCCTGAGCGATCAGAGCAGGGTTATAACACTTTTGCCCAGCTAAGAAAAGCCTAGTTGTTAAACACTGGAAGAAGCCCAACTGTAACAACTTCTCTGGGAAACCTCCCCTGCTGAAGCATAGCTATTACACTGAGGGAGCCTTTCCCTGGAGCAGGGCTATAAGCTGCTAAACTTACTGTGACCTATGGTATTCCTTGGCTCCCAATAGCCAGAATACGTTTCCATCAGAGCTGTAACACTCAGTATTCTTTGGCTCCTGAGTGCCAGAATACTTTTCCATCTGAGCTGCAATGCTTACAACAGTAGCAATAATTACCACTGTTATTTTGTAGTTTTTGTGTATGAAATCCATAACCATATTTTTCCTCTGCTTTCCCATCCAATGTTTGTCTGTTATATGCTGCATTGTAGACTGTCTTAAATTAGTGTGGAAAGTCATCCTTTGTTCACACTGCTAATGTCTTCTATTATTGAAAAATTATAAGGGTCAGAGGATTGGGAAAATGCTGTGAAATACTGTCTTGTGTACATGACACAGCTGATATACTCACAAATGCACAGAAGCTGTGGGTACCTGAATAAGGTCTGCACAAGATCACAATTCTAGCATGGATGGGGGAGCAGCTAATGGAAGCTGATAGCTGCTGAGGGAGTGAGAATCTTTCTTTGGTGTGTCGACCACTGGTAAACTGCCCAAGTTGTATATGGTCTTACACCCATATACATAGTTGGATTTAGCAGATTATTTAAAAAAATAATTGAAGATGGAGGTTTCTGTCCCACCAGGTCCTGCCACCCTTCAGTCCCAAATAAACACAGAGACACTATATTAATTATAAAGCTGATGGCCGATAGCTAGGGCTTCGTATTTGCTAGCTCTGTCTTAATTATTAACCCATTTCTATTAATTGAAGTATTTCCACATTGTCTTATCTTACCAGAGAAAGGTCCGGACCTGTTAATCCTTCCTCCACTACATGGCATCTCTTTTCCCGCCTCTCTGCCTCTCTCCCAGCATTCTCAACTCCTAGCCCCGCCTATCTTCCTGCCTCTCCTGGCCAACCACTGTTTTATTCATCAACCAATAAGAGAAACATATATATAGAAGAACATTCCCATCAAATAATAGGACAAGAAATTGGGTGGGACATGTGCTGGGGGGGGACTTGGGAGGAGTTAGAAAGGAAAACTATAAAATGCATGTGATTTTATTTCATAGTACACATGTATGAAATTCTTGAAGACTAAATTTTAAAACTTTTTTTTTTTTTGGTTTTTTGAGACAAGGTTTCTTTGTATTGTTTTGGAGGCTGTCCTGGAACTCGCTCTGTAGACCAAGCTGGCCTTGAACTCACAGAGACCCGCCTGCCTCTGCCTCCCGAGTGCTGAGATTACCACCGCCAGGCTAAATTTTAAAACTTAAAAAAAAAAGTTTATTGATATCTCCAAAAAGGAAAAAAAAAAAGGAAGATGGAGTCAAGTGGTGGTGGTACACACCTTTGATCCCACCCAGAATTATCATATATAAAATTAATGAATCAACATGTCTTAAATTATTAGTTTGTTATTTAATAAGCTATTAGTACTATTTGCTAAATTCTTAATAAGTGGAGATATGTATTTCCAGTTATAGAATACCTTTCATCCAATCAATTCTGGTAAGAAAAACTGCAGGAACTGTATGTAAAACAAAGAAACTAGAGAGATGGCTCAACAATTAAGAGTGCTCACTGCACTTGCCAAGACTGGACTTGAGTTCAATTCAGTTCACCCATATCTGGGAGCTCACAGACCTGGGGGATCTGTCACCCTTTTCTGACCTCCCAGGCAGCCCACATACACAAGTAATTAAAATAAATCTTTAAAACAAAAGAGACAAAGCAATTGGGGCTACGAATCATATTAGAGAAAAACAAAATGTAGAGGTAAGTCTGGTGTTTTCCACTACCTTTTCTGAAAGACCAACTGTGGGTAAGAGCTTCTGTAAGTCTAAGGCAGCTGCAGAGACAGAAATCAGAGTTCAGAGCTACTGAAACAGGCAGGATTTAGCGCTGTCGTTGTTAGGGTTTCCATTAGTTCATCAAAATACCAATACCAAAAAGCAAGTTGGGAAGGAAAGGGTTTATTCAGCTTACATTTCCACAGCACTGTTCATTATTGAAGGAAGTTTGGACAGGAACTCAAACTGGGCAGGATCCTGGATTCGGGAGCTAATACAGAGGCTATGGAGGGGAGCTAGCTGCTTACTAGCTTGCTCAGCCTGCTTTCTTATAGAACGCAGGACCACCAGCCCAGGGATGGAACCACCCTCATAGGCTGAGTCCTCTTCCATCAATCACTAATTAAGAAAATGCCTTACAGCTAGTTCTTATGGTGTCATTTTCTCAACTGAGTTTCCCTCCTTTACATAATTCTAGTTTTTAAGTGAAACATACATAAAATTAGTCAGCACAGGGTCCAACAAAAATCCAGAGAAAAAACAATCACAGAAAAATAACTTGACATCCAATATTGCTTCTGTCTTCAGAGTAATTTGGTAAATCCTGACCTGGGTAAGGCAAGAGGCCAAGAATTAAGAAAACTGTCTATCTTAGAGTATAAAAATAATAAATTAATTAAGTAAAAAAGCAGGATCTTCAGATTGACTAACAGAGAAAAAAATTAAGAGTCAAGATCTGCCAAAAAGAAAGGTCCTGGCAAATACCCCAGGATTCCATTTGATACCTCTGAATAGCAACACTTGAAGTAAATGGAAATTGGATTTAAACCAAGCCTTGAGAAACCTAAAACAAAGGCTCAAGCCATCTCAAGCCTGCAGATCAAGGTCACTTGCTTCTGCTTTTAACTACCGTCAAAAGAAAATTAAATCCTCTCTAATGAGCCGTATCAAGAGTATCTACCATTCCTCATGCACAAGTTTTGACATTCACTTTAAAAATTACTAAGAAAGGTAACAGAGAGGACAAATGACTAAAAGTTAAAAGAAAAAGCAGACAACAGAAAAACAAAAGCAAACAAAAAATACAAAAGGATCTAAACATTGCAATTACCAAGTATAGGCCTGAAAATAACTATGATTAGTATGTTTAGGAAAAGAAGTGAAAAATTTAACAGAGAATTGGAATCTATAAAAACAAACATAACAACAACAACAACAAAAAAGTGGGGCAGTGGTGTCGCACGCCTGTGCGCACGCCTTTAATCCCAGCACTCAGGAGGCAGAGGCAGGCGGATTTCTGTGAGTTCAAGACCAGCCTGGTCTACAAAGCTACACAGAGAAACCCTGTCTTGAAAAAACAAAAACAAAACAAACAAACAAAAAAAAAACCCACCCAAATAAAACAAACAAAAAACAACCCTGGAATTATAGAACTAAAAAATACACACTATATAATTAGCAATATAACAGATGCCTTTAGCAGTAGAATGAACTAGAAAACATATTTGTACAAAACAAACAGATGAAGCACTGAGGGAAAATGTAAAATGTTGGAAAGTACAGAAGCAGCATGAACAGCTAGGGATGCAGTTCAGCTGGTGGAGTGTTTGCCTGGGTTCACTCTCCAACACTGCTTAGAGCATAACAGTGACCCAAGTCTCTAAATTCAGCACCAGAGAACAGGATCAGAAACATGGGTCATTCTTGACTGCACAGTGAGTGGAGGCCAGCCTGGGACATCTAAGAACTTGGGGGATTTTGTTTGTTTAAAAAAATGAAAACAGCATGAGACACACTGAACTCAAGGAATGACTTAACACAGAGATGTCTACAGTACAAAAGAAATTTGCAAGTAAAGCTGAAACAACATTAGAAGAGGTAGTATAAACTTGGCAAAAGACAAATATCAGTCTTAAACATAAAGTAAACACACAGGTATATTATTAAAACAAAATAAAAACATGGTTTCTTTAACCCAAACAATGGACTAAGAAAACAATAGAGTGATATACTTGAAAGAATGAAAGAAAATTACTTTGAACCAGGCAAGCCAGGTGGTGTTGACACATACTTTTAGTCCCAGCACTAGGGAGGCAGAGGCGGGTAGATCTCTGAGTTGAAGGCCAGCCTGGTCTACACAGCGAGTTACAGGGCAGCCAAGACTGTTATACAGAGAAACCCTATCTCAAAAAAAAAAAAAAGAACAAAACAATAACAACATAAAATAATTAAAAGCTGTCTATTAAGAAAATTCCAGATGGAAGCATGGTAACAGGAAAGAAATGAAAAAGTGCTACAAAGAAGAAACATGGGGTAAAATTAAGTAACCATGGATTATTTCAGGTAACAATGAAATCACAAGAAAGAATATATGGAATAATTGGAATGAAAGGGCTGTAAAGCACAGGAAAAAAAACAAACAGTAAATTGTGTGCAAAAATGGTGGCAGCAATTCCTCATATTCTTTATCTGTAACTCCTTACAATGTGGCTTTGCTATTCCTCTAATCAAGAAATGGAATCTACCCCGACTCCTTGAGAATTTTGGATTGGTCATATTGATTTGATATGGCCAATGTAACATGAGAAAATATGATATAGCTGAGACTTGAAATGCATTTCAAAAACAGGATTTGTTCTCACTGGCTACTTACAGAACTCAAACCACCAAGCAAATGAAGTAGCCTGTTGGAAGACCCATAGAGAAAGAAAAAATATTTCTTTACATGTACACTAGTCAAAAAATCTATCAAACAACAAACATATGAGTTTTATTTTATTTCATCTGGACTCAATCAAACTAGCAGCAAATCAGAGATCAGCACATTCACAGCAAATGCTAGACCACCAATTATGAACTTCCACCAATTATGAACTAGCAGCCACTAAGCTTTAATGCAACAAAAGCTATAGAACCTAAGTGTACTTACTGTGCTTAAATGTAGACCAGTGATCGCCAAGCAGGGCTAACTATGCTCCCTTATAGGCATCTGTTGCTATAGTCTGGATTTCACATGTTTTTCAAAGGTCTATGTGTTAAAAGCTTGTTCCGATTTTTTTTATTTGATATTTTGGAACTCAGTGTCTAGTACATGCTAGGCAAATGCTCTACAACTGAAGTTATGAGACTTTTAGAGGTGAGACCTAATGAGAAATCTTCTGATCACTTAAGTGGATGGGACACGAGCTCCTTCCTGCTCCTCTTTTGTTTACTGCCCAGTCAGCAAACAGGTGTGGCACCATACACAACCATACCTGTGACATCACTGCCTCATGTAACAGCCAATACCGTGCATGGCTGAGGGGTTACCTAGATTAGCCACCTGAGGTGGGAAGAGTCACTCTGAATGCATGGGAACCAAAGAGGAAAGCTAGCTGAGATGAGCACTCAGTTTTCTACTTCCTGACTGGAGATACTCAGTGACCAGGTGACACAAGCTCCTGCTGCCGTGACTTCTCCACCGGGATGGGCATGTCCTCAAACTGTGGACCAAAGTAAACCCTTTCTCCTTTAAACTGCTTTTGTTGGGTATTTTGACATAATTATGGAAGTAATTAGAAAGGTAACACACAGAACCTGGAATCAGAAGCAGGTCACTGCCGCACTAAGTCTGATCCTATGGCTCTTGTATGGGAAGAGTTTGGAACTATTGTCTGAAAGCCTTTGAATACCGTAAGTAGAGCTTAACATGCCATTTGGTAAGACCTTGGGAAGATAAGAATGCTCAGAGAGAAATAAATAACTAAATAAATGATAAAAATAAAAAAGGAATGCACAGAGAAACAGACAGTAGCAACCAAGCTCAGGAAGTTTCAGAAGAGAAGAACTGACCCATTCATGTGACACTCTGAAAAACCTTGATGCATTTTCTCATTTTCTGAAAACTTGAATTTTAAAGTATTGAACTAATTTCATTGGCAGAAGACATTTCATGGCAGCATAGCATTAGGCTACGGCATGGTTAGTGCTCACTGCTCTTGTTCAGACCTACGATGAGAGAACACAAGAAAAATGAGAAATTTGGTGAAGAAAGTTTTAGGAAGCAATTTGCAGATAAGAAGAATGCATACAACAAAGTGTGCTGGCTAGTTTCATGTCAACTATACTCAAGCTAGAGTCACCTAAGAGTGACTGACAACCAGGCTGGTCTCAAACTCACTATATAGAAGTGGGTGACCACGTGCTGGAATTATAGACCTAAGGGAAAAACAAATAGCCTACAAACTTTTTCTTAGTATTTACTGACCCACAAAGTTTCTGCTGAGAACTCAGCCCAGTTCCAATCACTGGCACTTTAAGGAATCAAGCAAAGGACAGAAGACTATCATAGGGTATTTGGGGAAGAAAACTTGCACCTCCATAATTAATTTTGACTGTCAACTTAATTAGATGGAGAAACACCTAAAACATTAGCAAAGAATGCTTCTACGTATGTCTGTGAGAGCATTCTAGAGATGACTGACACACACAGCAGCAACTAAGGAGAAAAAAAACCCTGCCCTCAATACAGGTGGCACTTCTAACAGGCTGGTGGGTGGGGCGGCAAGATGGAACAAAAGGTGGAAGGAAGCCAGGCAGTGTGTGCAAACTCCACTCTTCCTGAGTGAATGAATGGTCTACTGCTGCTGCCCTTGCCTGGACAGCCAATTCCTTAGCTCTTCAATACAGACTCACACCAGTAACTGCAGTGTAGCATCAACTCTAATTGGTCTTAATGAATAAAAACCAAGAAACAGATATTGGGGTGAAAGCTAAAGATCAGAGAAGTAAAGCAGCCAGCCACTAGAGAGTTCTCACTTCTACCAATGCTCAGACAGAAAGGGTGATCCTGTCCTCAGACTACCATCTCCAGACTGCACTGCTCTCTACCAAACCTCAGACTGCCCGAGACTGCACTGTCTACTCCTGCCTTACACTCCTCTCTAGTGCTGGGATTAAAGTCCTGGGACCCCAAGTGCTGAGATCACCTTTGTGTAAGCTGTTTCTTTTTTAGACTGGATCAATTTCCTGTAGCTCAGGAATTAAGAGAGATCCTCTGTCTCCTGAGTGCTGAGATTAAAGGTGTGTACCACCACCGCCTAGCCTCTATGACTAACTAGTGTGTCTGCCAGGATTAAAGGTGTGTACTACCACTGCCTGGCCTCTATAGATGTGGCTAGCTTTGCATTCTGATCTTCAGGCAAGTCGATTTGTTATATGATAAAATATCCCCACACTGCAGGGGACTGTCAAGCCTCCAGCCTCGATTTTAGCTTGCATCACTGATCCCCCTTGCTCTTACTTCCTACTTCTTGGACTGAGAAGCTTCCTGGATTCTGTCTTCCTAAGCATGCACACAGCCACTGTTGAACTGACTAGACGGGCTTCAACTGTGCAAGACGATCTAATAAATTTCTTTTATAAATCATATATGTATGATTATACATATTTGAATTTTATTCCTCTTGAGAGTCCTAATAACTTTAAACAAGAACTCAAAAATTTTTAAACACTCATCCTTTTCACTTATTATATATTTCCCCTGTTTTTTAAAAATAAACTTTAGTTTATTTTTTAATTAAAAAATATTTTTGATATTATAGATACATCACTTCCCTGTTCCCTTTCCTCACACTCCTCCCATGCAACAACCCCTTGGCTCACTCTCAAATGTATGACCTTTTTGTTGTATATACACACATATGTTAATGTGTGTGTGTGTGTGTGTGTGTGTGTGTACGTGTATGTATTCCTAAATACAACCTGCTCAGTATGTAGTATGTATACCGTTGCTTGTATGATCTCAAGACCCTGGGTATTGGATAACCAATTGAGGGCTCTTCCCTGAGAAAGACAATATATTATTCCCAGTCTCAGTGTCCCTAGTTACCTATGACTCTTTGTCTAAATCTGAGGCCCCAAGCTTTCCCATTTTGGGGATTTGTTTGTTTGCTAGTTTGGTTTTTCAAGACAAGGTTTCTATATGTAGTACTCCACATGTACTGTGGCACTTGTGCATCCCTACACACACACACACACACACACACACACACACACACACACACACACATTTTTAAAATACAAACTGTGACAAATCATGTCCCCGAAAGATGGTAAGGGCAGCTGATTCCTTATGAAATGTTCTTAGAATGTGATGCTGATAATCCTTTCTTCATGGGGTGTGGTTTATGTCCACTTCCCAATTCTCCTAACCTACACAGACTTTTATAACTTCTCAAAAGACAGAATGAAGTAATACTATGTGACTTCCAAGCTAAGTCAAGCAAATCATGTGCCTTCACCCTCCTCTCTTGGGATGTTCTTTCTTGAATCTAGTAACCATGCTGCAAGAAAGCCAAGCAGTCACAAGGAGAAGTATAGTGTAGGTGTTCTGGCTAGACGCCCAGGCTGAGGACTCAGCCAAGTCAGCATTCACCAGCAGTCGCAGGAGCAAGCAAGCATTCAAATGAATCCAGTTCTTAGCCACTGAGTCACACGCCTAGCAATTCCACTTCATACCATGTTAATGAAGACAAGCAAACCCGTCAAGAATCTTAATCAAATTGCAGATATGTAAGCAAAACAAACATGCCTGCCAGGTGTGGCGAAGCACACCTTTTATCCCAGCACTCAAGAGGCAGAGGCAAGCGAAGTGCTGTGAGTCTAAGGCCAGCATGGACTCCATAGTGAGTTGTAGGCTAGCTAGGGCTACAGAGTAAGACCCTATCTCAAAATAAAATAGATGATTGATACATAGATAGATAGATTTTTTTCAAAAGCTACTAAATTGAAATTAATTTGTAATGAACTCATAAACTTCATAAACACATTTGAAAGTGCAAAAAAGAAACAAAATTGCCCTAAGTTTTACCACTAATATCTTTCTTTTCTTTCTTTTTTCTTTTTTGGCTATGAGACAGGGTTTCTCTGTGGCTTTGGAGGCTGACCTGGAACTTGCTCTATAGACCTAATTGGTCTTGAACTCAGAGATTAGCCTGTCTCTACCTCCTGAGTGCTGGGATTAAAGGTGTGTGCTTCACCACAGCCCAGTCTTTAAAAATCTTGACAAATATTTTATAATACAAAAAGTATTATTATCCACTAAGATTTGGATGCTTTGTTTTTACTAAGAAAAAAGGTTAAAAATGTAAAGACAGTTAACTAGCTAATCAGTCTAACAAAAACAGAAGAGTGCTGGAGAGATGGCCCCACCTCTGAGAGCACCAGCTGCTCTTCTAGACCCAGGTATTATTCCCAGCACCCACATGGCAGTTCCCAATAATCTGTAACTCCAGTTTCAGGGGATCCATTGCATTCTTCCAGCTTCCTCAGGCACCAGGCATTCACATGGTACACAGACATACACACAGCAAAACAACCACACACATAAACCAGAATTTAGAAAAAACAGGAAGGAAGGACTTTCCAGCAGTTAAGAACCCGAGTTTCTTGCAGGGCGGTGGTGGCGCACGCCTTTAATCCCAGCACTCGGGAGGCAGAGGTAGGTGGATCTCTGTGAGTTAGAGGCCAGGCTGGACCGACAGCCTCCAAAACAATACAGAGAAACCCTGTCTCGTAAAAACAAACAAACAAACAAAAAAACCAACAACAACAACAAAAAGAACCCGAGTTTCCATTCCCCACTGTCTTTCGCCTACCTGTCTTAAGAAGAGTTCTGAGGACTGGCCCACCAGTATTCCAGTCTGAGGCTGTGTATCAAGATCTTGGGTGCCACTGGCAGTCTCCCCTGGAAAATGTTCGTTAGGCTCCGAAATCTGAAAACTGCAAGGAAAGGAAATTCTAAATATAGGTAGCTATTTTCAATTTCAATCCCGTATAATTTACCTCCATAAATTGAAAAGGCAGCTGGCAATACGGCTTAGTGGAAAAAGTACAAGCCTGGTGTGTTAAGAGAAGCTTCCCCAACACTGGTGACTGTTTTTAATCCCTAGAACCCACAACAGAACCAGAAAAACCAATTCTCCACAACACATGCATACTGTGGCATGCATCTCTATCACCAGTGCTCGCGTGCATGCGTGCGTGCATGCGTGTGTGTAGGTTGAAAGAAAACAGTCTCTTAAGGTACACAGAAACAAGTTTCACTAAAAATGTACATCTGGATACTGTAGATTCAAGTTCAAGCTTCACTTTTTTCTTCTTTAAGGTTGCCTCCCTATGAACCCAGGCCAGGCTAAAACTTATAAGTACTAGGATTACAGGTGTGCCTATCTTACCAAGCCCCATCTCTACTTTCTTTTTCTTTTCTTTCTTTTTTCTTTTTTTTTCCCTAAAGACAGGGTTTCTCTGTGGCTTTGGAGGCTGTCCTGGAACTAGCTCTTGTAGACCAGGCTGGTCTAGAACTCACAGAGATCTGCCTGTCTCTGCCTCTCAAGTGCTGGGATTAAAGGCGTGAGCTGCCACAGCCACAGCAGCCACCGCCACCGCCACCACCACCGCCACCACCCAGCCCCATCTCTACTTTCTTACGAGCTATTACTGATGCTGATTAAGTCATGGATTTTCTCTGCCTGATTCTTTATAGCACAAATTCTCATGCGGTGGAAGCTGAGGAGATAGGATTTGGGGGGTTTGGGTCTAGACTCAGTTGTCATTCTACGCTGTTTTAAGAGTCTAGATACACTCCTAGGTGCAGAAGATTAAATTAGCAATTTCTAAAATCCAGAAATACACCTAAAGAGGAGACAGATATGACAATATGTGTAAAGTTATCAACTGTGCTTAATATGAGACTGCCTTTCCTAGTTTTCCAGGTTAAATTCTTTCATTATAGTATGACAGACAACATAATAGGTTTCTTGTTTGTTTGGTTTGTTTGTTTATTTAATGTTGTGACAGAGCCAAAACAGCTATAAACCTCCGTTGCTGGGATTATAGGCATGAGATACCATACCCAGATACTGGGAGATAGCCAGTTTGGACTTCATAGTATACTCCAAGCCCGCCTGAGCTACAGAGTTAGAACCTGTCTCAAAATACCAAGTGATACATGCCTATAATCCTAGCACAATGGAGATGGACGCAGGAGAATCAGGAGTTCAAAGTCATCCTCAACTCTGCAGTGAATTCAAAGCCAGCCTAGGTTATATGAAACCTTGTCTCAAGACAAAACAACAACAAAAAAAAAGCTATGATTTCTGTCTTTGAGTCTCTACTGCTGTGATCAAACACCAAGACCAAAAAGCAACTTGGAGAGGAAAGGTTTTTCTTATCTTTCAGCTTGTAGTCTACCATCTAGGGAAGTTGGGGCAGGAACTCAAGGCAGGAACCTGGAGATAGGAACTGAAGCAAGGAACACTACTTACTGGCTTGCTTCCCATAGCTTGCTTGGCCTTGTGTCTTATACCATGAAGGACCACTGGCCTAGGGGTGGTACCACCTGTAGTGGTCTAGACCTCCCATATCAATCATTAAGGAAGAAAATCAACTGTGCACAGGCTTGCCTACAGGCCAACCTAGTGGGGAGAGTTTCTGAACTGAGGTTCTCTATTCTCAAACAACTTGGGTCTGTTTCAAGTTGACAAAATACTAGCTGGTAAAGAATCTGAAAGTAAACATTCTTAAGGCTTTTATCCAACAGTAATTTTTAGTGTGCACTCTAATTAGCCACATATTTCATATTGGAATCAAAATATGCCTGATTTAAGAATCAATACAAATTCACCATAAATGATATAATGGTGTTGTTTCTAACTAAAAAGTATGGCAGCAGCTAACATTTATTGGGTACTAGTTGACAGATTCTCCTAGACAATTTATATGCATTAAGTCATTTAATTCTGATGGCTCATTTGCAACTAGGAAAACTGGGGTACAATAAGTTTAGAAACTCCAAGATCACAAAACTACTAAACAGTGGAGCTGAGACCATTTTTATTTTATTATTTTTTCTAGATGTTCTTTTTTTTTTCTAATGATAGTGGGTTGGTGGGGAGGATCTGGGAGGAGTTGGAGATGGGGAAATTGTAATCAACATATTGTATGAAAAAATCTATTTTCAATAAAAATGGTTGTTTGATCTTTTAAAAAAATAATAAAAATAAAACATCAGAATACCTGACTGTAAAGTCTTTTTTTTTCTTTAAACTAATTTTGTTTATAAAACTCAGATTTTTAGCTGGGCATTGGTGGTGCACACCTTTAATCCCAGCACTTGAGAGGCAGAGGCAGGCAGATCTCTCTGTGAGTTCCAGGCCAGCCTGGTCTACAGAGCGAATTCCAGGACAGCCTCTAAAACAATACAGAGAAACCCTGTCTCAAAACCTCCCCCCAAAAGAAAACAAACTCAGATTTTTGCTGGGCAGTGGTAGGGCATGCCTTTGATCCCAGCATTTGGAAGGCAGAGACAGGCGGATCTCTGTGAACTCAAGGCTAGCCTGGTCTACTGAGCTAGTTCTAGGACAGCCTCCAAAGGTACAGAGAAACCCTGTCTCGAAAAACCAAAAGGGGAAAAAAAAACTCAGAACAAAGATATTTTTATTATATGGTTTAAACATAAATATACAGTGCCCTCAAAGACCTTTTAATGTGGCATTGCAACACTAAACTGACACACAAAGTAATCCAGTTTTACTTATCTAGCATGTACATGTATAAAGCTCTGGGTTCAATTCCCAGCACTGCAAAATATTACTGATGATGATGTTGGGTTCTTTGTAATTTTCTTCCTTTCTTTTGCCACTCCCCACCCCTTTTAGATACTAAGAACTGAATCTAGGGCCTATCAATGAGCTGCATCCCAGCGTCTTTTATTACTTTCAGTTTGGGGAGTACATAGGAAGGACATACGGCCTTAAAGGAAAAATGAAGTAGAGTTAAAAGCTGACTAGCATTAGCAACTTGCTTTGCACAGCCATCTACTCTTATATAATGTTATTTATTAAAAAAAAAAAAGAATAACAACAGCTGAATCTCATTCCACTACCAAAACAACTTTGGAATTTATTTGCAAATTAGTTTTAGACAACAATGTGTTTCAGTTCATTTCTTCAATGGCCTAATTCTTGAACAGACTGTAATGTTTCTGATACTTTACTTTCAATTTTAATGATTGTATTATAAAAGGGACAAAATATAGTAATAAGCACAGAGAAATGACAATAGTTATGACAATTGCTTTTCAGATATATAAGAAACCACAGTACTAGTTAGAATTTGATCAAACTTTTTATTTTGCTTTTTAAATTTATTTTTATTTTTAAATTTAAATTTAAATTAGAAAACAAGGTTGCTTCACATGTTAATTCCAGGTCCCTCTCCTTTTCCCTCCCCTCCTCCTACACCATCCCACCAACCCCTCCAATATCCCCACATTTCCCCAGGGAGGCTGAGGCCCTCCATGGAGGTGTCCATAGTCTGTCATTTCATCCAGGGCAGGGCCTAGACCCTCCCCTGAGAGTCTAGGGTGAGAGTGCATCTCTCATTGTTGGATGGGTGCCCAAAGTCCATGTGTATGCCCAGGATAAATACTACCCAAGGCTCAATAGATTACCTAGGTCTCCTCACTGACACCCACCCACACTCAGGGGGCCTTGAGAATTTGATCAAACTTAACACCAAAAGTAGACATTTAGAGTTCTAGGATAAATCTCACATTCTTCTAAGACATTTTCCTTCTGCTTCTGTAACAGCAAAATAAATGAAGTCTCTTTACTGTCTTGGAACTAGCTATCTAAACACTAGTTAAGTAGACAGAACTTATGGGTGAAAGCTAGGCATACTGAAACATGGCTGTAATCCCAGGGCATGGGCAACTCAAGGACTAAAAACTTGAGGCCAGCCTCCGAGTGAATCCCTGTCTCAAACACACACGTTCACATGCATGACCATGCATACACATGCAAATACACAGATACACGTGTGCATGATCTATTTGACATTTTAGGATCAGAATAGGCTAGGGGTTTTAAGTAAAAGAAAATATGAACGCGGATTACTCCTAAAGTGTCAGGGCCAGTGGTGATGATGAATTACCTTCAATCCCAGCACTTGGGAAGCAGCAAAGGGTCTCTTGAGTTCGAGCAGCCTGGTCTACAAAGTGAGTTCCAGGACAGCCAGGGCTGTTATATGGGAAACCGTGTCTCAAAAAACAAAAATATCATACAGGAAAAATATCTAAATTTCTAAAATCACAATTAGAAACACTGTGTGATGGCTAGTTTTAATCAACTTGTCACAATCTAGAGTCACCTGGGAGGATAGTTTCAGTGATAAACAGTTTAGATTAGGTTGGCCTGAGATCAAGTCTATGAGGGATTTTCTTAATTAGGTTAATAGATGTGGGAAGACCCACCTTAAATGTGGTTGGTACCATTTCATGGGCTGGGCCCTGGACTAAATGAAAAGGAGACAGTCAGCAGAACCCTGGCAACCATGCATGCAGTTCATTTTGTTTCATGCTTGAATGTGGATGTGACCAGCTGTTTTAATTTCTGAAGCCTTGGCTTCCCTTGCTATGATGGGCTGTACCTGGAATTGTGAGCTGAGACAAACCCTTTAAGTTATTTTGTTTTTTGTGGGGGGGGTGTTGGTCAGGTTATTTTATCATAGCAACAGAAATTAAACTGGAAATACTGACATACTGGCAATGTGAACTCACCGGACATAACTAGAGATTGTTGGCTCAAAGATTCGGCTTGCCAAAATTTCCCCTATATTAAAAAGCTCACTCTCCACTGTAACATTTTACACTACCCCCAAGACTAAGAGTCTTTCATTGGCTGAGCAGTGGTGGCACATGCATTTGATCCCAGCAGTAGGGAGGCAGAGGCATGCAGATCTCTGTGAGTTCAAGGACAGTCTGCTCTACAGAGCGAGTTCTGGGACAGTCAGGACTACACAAGGAGAAACCCTGTCTCGAAAAACCAAGAGTCCTGGTACTCATGAACCTGAGCCAGCAAGACCACCAGTCTAAAGCCTACATGGGCAGTCTAGATAGTGAGGCCTTATTTCTAAAACACAGCAACAAAGACTCTCTAAAACTCTCGAAAAGTGAACAAGAGTGCTTACACTCTAGGTAGGTCCATTCTAGAAATAGCTCAGAGAAGAGGAACCTTAACCTAAGAGTTAAATTTTATTCAGATCTGAGTGATAATTTTAACAGGTATCAGATTCAGTGAGAGACCCTGTGTAAATAAATAAAGTGGAAAGACTCCTGGTATCATATCAACCTCTGACCTCCACATATGTACACTCATGAACCCATACACACACACACACACACACACACACACACGCACACACACAAAACAAAGGATCTTTAGCTAAGATTGCATAGACCTTACAGTTTTTTTCCTTAAAAAAATCATAAATTTCCTAGTCCAGGAACTTCATTCGTTTTCAAAAGGAAAACAGAACCAGTCAAACTCTGTAGAGGGTCTGGAGAAATGACTCAGTCAGTAAAGTGCCCTTAGGAGGTCAGAATTCAGATCCTAAGCATCCACAGTGGTGTGTCAGGTCTCTGTAAGCTCAGTGGGGGAGGGGGGACAGCAATCAGTGTGCTCTAGGTTCTACAAAAGATCCTGTCTGGAAAAAAAAAAAAGATTCCTGACGCTGACCTCTGGTATCCAAATACACATGCACCTGCACACACATGTGCACACATACACATACTAAAAAATTTTTTGTAAAGAGAACAAAGTAGACACTAGATGATTCCCTCAACTCAACTTAAATGTGTGTATGTCTAGAATCTGTACAAACAAATGTATTGACATGGTATGTTTAATGTCTTCAAAATGAAAAGTGCCTTCAATTCTTGACAAAAGGAAAAGAAAAATAACACATACAGGAGACAGATGAAGTCAGAGCACTTGTCCACCACCTGTGAAAGTGGAGGGGGAGAGAAGAACACAAAGATTATATGCAATTAAGATTTAGAGACTAGAAATGGACAGAACAACTGATACCACAGAAAAACCAATTCAAATACCCACTTCAAGAGCCTTTAATTAAGACAAATACAAATAATAAGAACAAACATCTCCATCCCACATCCTACTAAAATTATCCAGGAATAAGGAAGTAAGAGCTCTATTGTTTAGAGATCAGTAAAAAGCAAACCAACTTGTGTAAGTACAAAGGTTTTTATATTGAAAAATGGATACCACAGGCTGGGATGCATCATATTTGATAAGAGTGCTTGCCTAGCACACAAGTCACTCTGGGTTCAATCCCCAGCACCACATAAACACCTGGTATGTATGTGAGGCAGTAAATGGCTCCTGTAATCTCAGCCATCTGTAGGGGTAAAGATAGTAGGGGTGTGGTGGTACACACTTTTAATCCCTGCACTCAGGAGGCAGAGGTAGGTGGTTCCAGGTTGAATTTGAGGCCAGCCTGGTCTACAGAGTGAGTTCCAGGAGAGCCAGGGCTACACAGAGAAACCCTGTCTTGGAAAGAAAAAAAATAGATTGGAGACTCAGAAGTTCAAGGTTTATCCTTGACTACACAAGTGAGATAGAGACCACCCTGGAATACATGAGACCCTCTTTCAAAAATTCAAATAGGGTTAGACATTATGGCTTAGCAGGTAAAGGTGTTTGTTGCCAAGCTGACAACCTGAGTTTGATCCCCAGAACCTAAATGATGGAAAGAAAGCAACTTCTGCAAACTGTCCTTTGACCTCCACAAGTGTGTCCAACAACGAGGAAGGACAATTCCAGTTAGCACTGAGAATCTGTCTCAAAAAGAAGAGGGCTGGGCAAGTATAAGGTCCAGAGTTTGAGCCCCAGAACCCAAGTGAAAAACAAACAAACAAAAAACTGGTCTAGGGCCCTATGCTTGTAATCCCAGTGCTGGGGAGGAGTCATCAGGAAGATCACTAGAGTTTTCTGGCCTACTCTACTTGGTGAGTACCTGAGGAATGCCAAACACACACACATATACACCATGGAAACAATGCTATCTTGCTGCTTGCAGCCTCAAAGAATGGTGTGACTCTGCTATTATCCTAACTACTTAAGGCATATCTCAGGAATTCACTTCTCCAAATAAAGGGAGATACTTATGAGCTAAATCCAAATATAATCCTAGCTGAAACTCCACTGGGCCCAAGAACTTCAAGTTTCTAGGCATGGGAGCAGTGCCCCAGCTTAACTAGGCATGAATTTCCTGGGATGCTGTCCTCTAAAACCTATGCAGCAAAAGAATGCCAACTCAACACATTCTCTCTCCAAAGAACATCAGGACATCTATCTTCAACTGGTAAAATCTACTGTGAAATCTTTAAAAAGAAATTATTTAGACCACAAGCATTAAAGAGAGGAGTCACGGGAAAAAAAAAACCACGATGAATAATGATTTACAACTTGTTTTACTCTCTGAGTAAAGAAGTCAGTCAAAAAAATGTATAATTCAACATAATGTAATGGTGTACACCTGCAATCCCAGCATTTCAGAATGAAAGCAAGGCAAGAAGGTCACAAGCCTGGGGATAGCCTAGTACTATATAAACAGTTCTTGTCTCCAAAAAAAATTTTTTAATTCTTGTCTATGTGCACCTGAAGACATAACAAAATTATGTAATAGCAGCCAAATAAGAAAAAAAATCCACCTTTAGAAGAATGAATTGAAGTAGTTAGACAACACAACTCTCTGAAAAAATGAACTACAGTTATATATATCAAAATAGGTTTAAAACCATGTTTTGAAAGTCTCATGTGTCCCAAGATGTCCTCAAATTTTCTATGTAGCCAAAGATGACCCTGTACTACTGATCCTCCTGCCTCTTCCTTTTGAGTGCTAGGATTATAGGTCTTACTACTATACCCACTGTAAGCAGTGTTGGGGATTCACCCAGAGTTTCAAGCATACTAGGCAAGCATTCTCCCAGTAGAGCTACACCTCCAGCCCAATGCAGTTGAATCTTAAAACAAAGCAAACAAAAATATGAGTATATATAATATGGTTCCATATTATAATTTTAAAAGCAGTAAAACTAGAGGCTGGAGAGACAGCTCAGCATTCACAAGTATAAACTGTTCTTGCAGAGGGCCCATGTCCAGTTCCTAACACCAACATCTGAGGGTGCACAACCAAGGATCTTCTGGCCTCCAGTCACCTGACTCCAGTGCCCAGGGATATATACAGACACAGATACACTTACACTTAAACATAAATCTTTTTTTAAACAAAATTAAATATTACAATTCTGAAATAAAAGGAAGGGGTTGATGAACAAAAATCAGAGTACAATTCTGAATAGTTTCCCCTCTAGTGGTTAAGTTACATGGAAATTAGGAGAAATATAACAGCTTTACTGGCACTGTTGTTTCTTAAGCTGAGCAACAAATAGGTTCATAGAGAGTATGAAGTTTTATTATACACTTCATTATCTCAAGGTTATGTCCTATTTTTATCAACACAGTAAATACTTTAAAACAAGAAGAAAAAAAGAGAAGTGGAACAGAAGGAGAAAAGGGGACAGTCACCTACTGATGCAAGAGAACCTCTTCTTTCTTTCTCAAAAGGTAACCTGGACTGCCCTATGACTATGAAAACACTGTTTAGTACATGTTTCTCCTACCAAAGCCATAAAGCAGAAATACTATACAAGCAGAAAATCCACCTACCTTCAGCTTTCTTAAGTTTTATTTATTTATTCATTTATTTATTTTGGTTTTTTGAGACAGGGTTTCTCTGTGTAGCCCTGGCTGTCCTGGAACTCACTCTGTAGACCAGGATGGCTTCAAACTCAAAGATCCACCTGCCTCTGACTCCTGAATGCTGGAATTAAAGGCATGTGCCACCACCACTTGGCTGAAGTTTTATTTTTACTTGTATTGTGCATGCCTCTGTGTGGGTATGTGAGTATTGAGTACAGGTGCCCAAAAAAGCCAGAGGCATGGAATGTCCCTGGAGCTGGAGTTACTTGTGGCTGTCAGCTACTTGACATGGTGCTGGGAACTAAACTTGGATCCTCTGCAAAAGCAGTATATGCTCTTAACTGCTAAGCAATCTCTCCATCCCCCATCCTCAACTTTTAAAAATTAACATAAAGTACAGTGGCATGCACCTGTGGTCCCCAGGAACTTACTACAGAGGCTGCATCAGGAGCCCTGAAAATCATGAACTTGGGAAACATGATGATATCTCACTGCAAAACAATGATCTAATGCCTAATATCATATATCTCCACCTTAATAATTTTAATATGTAAGAGCTCAAGTACAGCCATCCAGTGCTTGTATTATTAAGGAAATAAACACTTGTACTTATATATCAAATTGCCATGAATATGATAGCTAAAACTGAAGAGTAAGACAAAAGAGTTGAATGGGACAATCAGAGCAAGGCCACTGAGAGTAAGATTTCCTAAAAAGCAAACAATTCTTGTAAAGCCCTGAACAAAACTACGATTTGTCCTCAGTTTACTCAGTAGTTGCCTTCTCAGAAAATTCAGCGTTATTAAAACCATGTTTTAAAAAAATCCCTTTGTGTCGGGCGGTGGTGGCGCACGCCTTTAATCCCAGCACTCGGGAGGCAGAGGCAGGCGGATCTCTGTGAGTCTGAGGCCGGTCTGGACCGCTAGCCTCCGGAACAATACAGAGAAACCCTGTCTCGTAAAAACCAAAAAAAAAAAAAAAAAAAAAAAAAAATCCCTTTGTGTTTAGATATAAAACAAAACTGAGATCATGATCAAGTGAGTATAAACAGGGTTTTCACCTACAAGAAGGCCTGTAAGAATGTGTTTGAGAGAAATCATACGTAGTTGCATCATATGTTACGTGGTATTAGAAGTTCTGGTTCCTTCCTGCTTACTGAACAACAAAGCTGTACCCTAATACCAAAGCTATCCTAATCATTACAGCAGCAAAACTCATTCCCTTAAAAGTCTAATATTAGCAGTACTGTCCCCATTATGAACTAGGCCCATGCCAGACATATAATATAATCCCACCACATGGGCAGTAGAGACATGAAAAGCACAAGTCAAGGTCAGCCTGAGCTACATTGAGAGACCCTAACAAAACAATAACTATAACAAAATAAAACAAAAGCTAAAGGCCTTGGGAAAACTGAGGTCTCATTGTGGCCTCTAGGCTGTGCTTGCTTTTATGACACTATGAAACTAAATGTGATAATAAAAATCTTGCCTGCTGGGTGTTGGTGGCCCATACCTTTAATCCCAGCATTTAGGAAGCAGAGGCAAGCAGATCTATGAGTTTGAGGCCATCCTGGTCTACAGAGTGAGATCCAGGACAGCCAGGGCTACACAGAGAAACCCTGTCTCAAAAAACAAACAAAAATCTTACAAATTTTTAACATTAGCAAGGATAAATCCTTATACAGTGAAAAGTATTCAGGTAGATAAAAGCTTAAGGATATTCACCCCGGATGAAAACAATCTATCAGAGGTTAGAGAGATGGCTCACTGAGCACCATGCTTGTAATGCAAGCATGAGTTTGGATCCCCACCATGCACATTTTAAAAAGCTGGGATGGAAGGAAAGGTCTGTAACCCAAATGCTGGCTGTCATAGAGACAAGATGACCCCTGGAGCTTGCTAACCAGCTAGTTTAACCAAACTGATATGATCCAGGGTCAGTAAAAGATCTAACCTCAAAATTCAAGACTAAGGAAGACACGCACACACATCATGGGCCCATCTTCCACATGTATGAGCACACATGTGCAGTCACACACATATGTGCACACACAAACAAATACAACACCCCATACATAGATGAATTTTAAAAGAAAATAATACATCAAACCAAAAGCTAAAGCCAGGCATTGGTGGCACACGCCTTTAATCCCAGCACTCAGGAGGCAGGTGGACCTTTGTGAGTTCGAGACCTGCCTGGTCTATAGAATGAGTTCCAGGACAGCCTCCAAAGCAATACAGAGAACCAAAAAAACTGAAAAAAAAATTTAAAAAGCAAGTTGGTAGTTATGTTTCTTAAATTGGCAATTTATCATGACAAATCTCTAATTTAAAATTGCTAGGGTATAAACTAAAATTAAAATTAACTGTCTCACCCAAATGTTTCAAAGCATGTCATAATTCTCACAACAGCTGGCAGAAATAGTGTTATCAATGAATAAGTATTTTGGAGTTACTATACAGCTGTCTAAACAGAAAACCAATAAGGAACAATGGAACCCACTTGAAAATGTAAGAGCTGTTATATACATATAGATAGATACATATAAATATGTAGATATATAGATATAGATATATAGCACCTACTATACAACAGGTACTGTTGTAAGAATTTATATATATGTATGTTTACAATGCTAAGGGATAGTATACTTCTAATTTTACAGATATAGATTTGAAAGACTATAGCGGTTTCCAGTCAAGATTGCATAGTAAAATTTCCCAAATAAAATAAAAATGTATCAAATAAACCAGGCAGTAGTGGGGCACATCTTTAATCCCAGCACTCACAAGGCAGAGGCAGGTGGATCTCTGAGTTTGAGGCTCAACTGGTCTACAGAGCAAGTTCCTGGACGACCAGAGTGAAACCCTGTCTCAAAACAAACAAACAAACAAACAAAAAGTGTCAAATAAGTAAGGCACAGCTGGCTCAAAACATCACCTTTTGGATTGTGGAGGGATATAAAGAGAAAGCAGGGCTGAAGCCAGGCTATGGCAGTTGGAGTTTGGCTCCACATAAGAGAGAAATCTACAGAGACTGGGGTAGGACACCTTTTAAAAGAGTGAGGAGCAGAATATAATGGCACACAACTGTGTCCAGACTGGGGAGAAATGATCTTAAAAACCAAATCAAACAAACAAGAATATCAACATTGCCTAGAGATGTGGCTTAAAAGAAGTAACTTGGGAGGGACACAGAAAGATGGTTCTGTAGGTAAGAACACTTGCTGCCAAACCTAACAACCTGAGGTCTATCCCTGGGACTCACACGGTGGAAAGCAAAAACTGACTCATATTTTCCTCTGCCCCTCCATGTGTGTGGAGAAGTGAGCACTTGCACCTGTGCCCACACACAAAATAAATAGATGCTAAGAAAAACAATAAAAGAACTCCCAGAAATCCCTGGAGAACTCAAATTTTCCTAATCAAGGGGGAAAAACCCAGCCACCTGCTGACTCTGTAACTAATGGCAGTGGCTGCAACATCATCAGTATCTCTGCAGGGAAGGAAGTCTAAGGTTGGTTCTAGAATCAGAGTTCAGAAGCATCTGTAAAAATGCTACACACCGGGCTGGAGAGATGGCTCAGAGGTTAAGAGCACCACCGACTGCTCTTCCAGAGGTCCTGAGTTCAATTCCCAGCAACCACATGGTGGCTCACAACCATCCATAATGAGATCTGGTGCCCTCTTCTGGTGTGCAGACATACATGGAGGCAGGATGTTGTATTCATAATAAATAAATAAAATCTTTTAAAAAAATGCTACACACCAAGAGCACCCAGAGGACAATAAAATATGAGTCTCACAAACAGAAGACCTAATGCAGCTGTTATATCCTGACCGGCATTCCATTCTGCATTTCCTGACTCTAAGACTACTGAAGGTGGTCTCCTTGCTCCATCACCTTTCTCTGTATTTATGAAGTTCCATCACTAAAAGTAGCTACAAAGAACAAAGCAAACTTAAATTCTCTCTATTCTGCCAATAACCTTTAAATTAAATTAAAAATAAAAAGCCTCCTATTTTTAATGGTAGTACATGATAACTTTTTTTAAAAATCCAAATTTACTCGGCTAAATAAGTATCTTAATTTGTTGGCTCTAAGCAAATTCAAGTGACTTTGTTCCTGGAATCAGAGTCAGTGAAAGAAATGCACCCTGGCCCTAAAATTGGAGCCAAAAGGCTAAAAAGGACCAGAGAAAGAAACACACTTTGGCCCAGAAACCAGAGCCAAATCTGACCCTAATCCTGGGCAGAAAACTAACCAATCCTCAAGCAGAGCTCTAGCCAATTGAGCTCAGCACTAAAATCTGACTTATCCCCACCCTGGAAGCCCTATATAAACCGTGGGTCTGTTCAGCTTGTGGCTGTTCACGCTACCAGAGTGGCAGAGGACAGCCACTCTCCTGGATTCTTCCCTCCCAATAAACCCCTTGGATGTGCTCTGGGTGATCTTCTTTTGCTTCAGCGGTGGAGCAGAGGTGACCCTGGATAGAGCAGAGCGAGGAGGGCTGTAACACTTTTGTCGGGGAAATCTTCCCTTGGCAGAGCGGAGTCGGCTCTCAGCTCTCAGCTCTCCTGCCGAGCAAAACTGCTACAATGGGCAAACATCCCCAGCTGGAAGACCCTGTCCTGCCAGAGCAGAACTGATACACTGGGAAGCCTTTCCCTGAGGCAAGGCTGTAAGCTGCTAAACTTACAACAACTTGTGGTAGTCCTTGGCTCCTGAGCTCCAAGACACCTTTCCATCTGAGCTGTGTAACACTCAGTATTCTGTGACTCCCGAGTGCCAGAATACCTTTCCCATCCCCATCAGACCAAAACGCTTACACATGGGATCATTCCAATTTAGCCTTCCTACCATCCAGACACAAGGCTTTCCCACCACTAGGAAAGGAGTGATTTCCACTTTTAGGATGATACAACTGAAAGGCTCTAAAAATTTTAAAAATAGTCTCCACAGAGAATAAATAGAAATGAGTTCCAAATGTACACTTAAGTCAAATAAACACCAAATTACTATTCCATAACTTAACATCTCTGTTTCTGCCATTCAACTTTAGGCCATCTACCTGGGTCCAGGCTCTAAACCTAGAAATAAGATTACACTAAAGGTCTCTTAGTCTCTTCTAACACTTTCTTTTTCCAGACCTAACACTGCAATCTTTAAAAAAAACAAACAAACAAACAAAAAACAGGTCTCACCATTTAGTTCTGGCTGGCCTTGAACTCATAGAGATCCAGCTGTATCTGCTGGCTGGAATTAAAAGCACGAACCACCACACCCACTCTTTTTAAAGATACCTATGAGGCCTGTTAGGCATAAAGATATGTAACATTTGCATAATGTCTTAAGAACTTCAAAGATTTTCTTCCCCAGTGCTAACGATGCCTATATAGCTCATTCTCCTTCTGCAAGTGACATAAGCCGAATCTACAAACATAGTTCCACATGTTTCTGCAAAATTGTTGAAATAATTTTTTTCCATTTGAGACAAGGTCTCTATCAAACCCTGGCTGGCCTGCAAGATATTATGCAGCTAAAGCTGGCCTCGAACTTAAGGACAATTTCCTGTCTCTACCTCCCAAATACTGGAATTACAGATGTGTGAAACCATGCCTGGCTCCAAAATACTTTATATGCTAGAACTTTGAAATATAACTTACATATATTAAAGCCCAACTTTTTCAGTGTACATGTACCCTTTATAGCAGTCAGGACAGAATACTCAAAAAGTTCTCTCCAAGGCCCAGTGCAATCAAACCCTCCTTCAACACCTGGAAACCACTAATTTTCTGTTCCTTTAGTTTCACCTGCTTTAAAATATAAAGGGGGACTGGAAAGATGGCTTAGTGGTTAAGAGGGTTTATTGTTCTTCTAGAGGACCCAAGGTTAGATCCCAGCACCCAAGGCAGAAAGTTCACAACTATCTGTTAACTCCAGCTCTAGGGAATCTGACACCCTCTTCTGGTCTCTGTAGATACCTACACATGTAGTAGGTGCATGCGCATACATACATACATACACATACATATATATACATACATACACACACACACACACACACACATACATCTAAGCCAAGCAGTGATGGCACACACCTTTAATCCTAGTCCTTAAGAGGCAGATGGATCTCTGTGAGTTTGAGACCAGCCTGATTTACAAAGTGAGTTCCAGGACAGCCAGGACTGTTACACAGAGAAACCCTGTCTCAAACAAGCAAAATTAAATAGGTAAATAAATAAATCTACAGAAATGTTTTAGTGGAATCATGCATAGCTTTTTGAGTCTAGCTTCTTTCACTTAGCATAATACATTCATTCATACTGTAAAACAAAGTGCAAAATATTATTTCATGGCATGGATGTACCGAAGTTTCTTAGCTTATCAGTTAAAAATACATCTGGATAATTTCCAGTTTGAGGTAATTAAGGCACTAAAGCATATAAGCTTCTGTGTGACTGTATTTTTTTCATTTCACTTGCATACACATCTAGAAGTAGTACTGTTGGATCTTTATGTTAAGTGTACATTTAGATACGTATGAAAACCTGGCAAAGTGTTTTAAAAAGAGTATACCAACAATAAATACGAGTTTTTAAATCTATTTAAGGGAAAATAAGCTTAAATGGTTCGAATGAGAATGACCCCATAGGCTCATATACTTCAATGTTGGTTCCCAGTTGATGGACTGTTGAGAAGGACTAGAGGTGTGACCTTGTTGGAGTAGGTGTGACCTTGTTGAAAGGGATCTGTCACTAAGTGTGAGCTTCTAGGTTTCAAAAACCTACACCAGGCCCACCCAATGTCTCTCTGCTTCTCTGTCTCTCTGTCTCTCTCTGTCTGTCTCTGTCTCTCCCTCCCTCCCTCCCTCCCTCCCTCTCTGTCTCTCTGTCTCTGTCTCTGTCTCTCTCTCCCTCCCTCCCTCCCTCTCTCTCTCTCTCTCTCTGCCTACTGCCTAGGATTCATGATGTAAAGCTCAGTCACTGCTCCACTACCATGTCTGCCTTCTTCCTGCCATGATAACGGACTAAAACTCTGAAACTGTAAGCAAGATCCCAATTAAGTGCTTTCTTTTATAGGAATTGCCTTGGATATGGTGTCTCTTTACAGGGATAGAACAATAATAAAGATAGACTTTATGTCACAAACTTCCCAAAAAAGATCCCAAATATATAGAGATTTATCAAAGGCATTATTTTTCTGGTGACCAATTTAAAGGAAGTACAAGTAAAAAAAAAAAAGGAAGTTGGTTAACACATTTATTAAATAGATGAAGACTTTTAAGACTTTAATATGTCATATTTGAAATCACAGTCACTGGGTATAGGTGTGTATGTTCAATCCATTTGGCTACAATGTGAATTTAAATTGTCTTAAGGCTGTACAAATTAGATATTCTATTGTTGATCCTCCAACTCACTTGTTCATCTAAGCCACCAGAAGTCATTCTTTGTTTTTAATGAGGTGAAATTATGAACCTTCCACTCTTTTCCTATCAGCCCCCAGTTTCAGTTCCTTCTTTATCCAACTCAGCCTTCACAGCTCATCAATACAGTTATTCCTGTCCCTCATGTCACCTTTGTCCCTCCCCTTCATCTTTCCCAACTACAAACTTTCCCTCTGACTTCAATGAAGCACTGAAGAAAAACCACAGATCCAGAAAGGTTAATTATAATTAACTTCAGTCAACAACCTCAAACACAATACTACCCTACAATCTCCTCTAGTGAGAAATTTTCTTCATTCCTTAACTATCTAATACTTTTAACAAAGACATATTTTGGCCATTGACATGGTAAAGCAGGTAAAGATGCTTACTGCCAAAACTGACAACCTAAATTAATCCTGGAACCCACATGGTAGAAGGAGAGAAACTCTCACCATTTGCCTTCTGACTGCTACACGCACAGCATAACATATGTGTGTGTGTGTGTGTGTGTGTGTGTGTGTGTGTGTGTGTGTGTGTGTGTTTACATGGATATTGAATGTAGGTCCTTATGTTTGCACAACGAGCACTATACCCAATAAGCATGTACCCAATCCCTCACTGTACATTCTTAAACAGCAATTTAAATTTGAGCCATCACTATCACAGAATGTTATGTTCTAAAAAGAATGCAAAACTGAATTAAAGCAGTTTAACACTGAAAGTTAAGAGTATGAGATCTGGGAACAAACTAAATGTGAATTCCTGTTTTCACCACTTACTCTACAATCTTGGGAAATAGTTTATCCTCTACACCTCAAAGTTTTAAAATGGAAGATAAAGATAAAATAGCAACCTGTAAGGGTAGTTACAGCTACTGAGAAGAGATCCTGTAACACATCATTAACTACTGTAAGTGTTATTATCTAACACCCTGCAGGACTATCACTTCCTATATATGGATTAAATACAAAAATATTCCTCCAAGAAGATCATGAGTCTTTATATACAAAACTCAAAAAATAACTATAAAACACAACCTTAACTATTCATTTTGTCACTTAAGCTACCAAAGCTCCCAATAGTCAACAGTAAATGTTTAAGCCCAAAATTAAATATGAATTATCACTGTGGCACAAAGCTATGAAAAGTCATTTACTTGGAATAACCACCTTTCATTTCATTTTTAATTACAAATTAGTTTTTCCTCTTACAGATCAAGCTAATAAGTCTAGATCCACATATAGTAATAAAATATATTTGTTAAGATATTTAGGACCTTGGGAAATGGCTCAGTCACAATAAAGTTGTTTGTTGTGCATGTATGAAGACCTGGGCTTGGATCCCTAGCATCCACATAAAAAGCAGAGCACGGCAGTGCATGTCACCAACAACTCTAGCTCTGAGGAGGAAGAAGCAGGATGGTCCCTAGGGCTTGCACAGACACACACAAAATGCTCATATGTACATAAAACCCAAATACAAAATACATATATTTATCAGTAAAATACTGATATTTTATATAGATATGGATACAGCTATGTCTGTAATAGTAGACTGATAAAGATCCTTTTGCTTTGCTTTCAAGACATTCAGAAGAGATAAATGCCTGTTAAAATCATAACTGCTCATATTTTTAGCTCAAGGAAGCCAGAGAGCACAAGTCCCTGGAGCTGGAATCATAGGCAGTTATGAACTGCCCAAAGTGGTTGCTAGAAACAGAACTCTGAAAGAGTATCAAGCATTTTTTAGATGTATTATTTTCATTTGTATGTGTGTATATGTGTATATGTGTGTTTAAGTATACCACATGCATGCAGGACACCATAGAGGCCAGAGGGCAATGGATCTCCTGGAACTGAGTTAACAGCTGTGAACATGTAATGTGGGTGCTGGAACTAACCCTGTGTCCACTTCAACAATAGCAAATAATCTTAACCACTGAGCCATCTCTCCAGGCCCAAGTAGCAAACACTCTTAACCAACAAGTCATCTCTTTGACTTCCCTACATGAGTTTTTGTGTGGAGATGTATCTTATTTCTATTGGGTATGTATCTAGTAGTAATATAGTTGGATTTGTATGCTAAGGTTTTTGGGGTTTTGGGGGGGGTTGGGTGTGTGTGTGTGTGTGTGTCTAAAGTTGGAAACCTTTATGTGGGTTCCAGGGATCAAACTCAGGTGTCCAGGTTTGTGTGGCAAGTGCTTTTAGCCACTGAGCCATTTCACAGGTCCCATTCTATGGAGTTTTAAAAAGTAGTTGCAGCATTCACATCCCCACAGGCAATGAGAATAGAAATTTCAATTACTTTAGTTTTCTTTTCCTTTTGATATTTTTTTAATTTATTTTTGTTTGTTTTGTTTTTACATCCTGACCGAAGTCTCCCCTCCCTGGCCCCCCAATTCACTTCTCAGTTTCTCTTCAGAAAAGGGCAGGCCTCCCATTGACATCAACCAGTTATGGTATATCAAATTGCAGTGAGACTAGGTACCTCCTCTATTAACACTGGACAAGGCAACTCAGTAAGAGGAAAGCATTCCAAAAGCAGGCAACAGAGTCAGAGACAACCCTTGCTCCCACTGTTAGGAGTACCACAAGAAGACTAAGCCACACAACTATGAGATAGTGCAGAGAGTCTTGAGACAGGCTCTCATGGTGCTCAGGCTGATCTTCAACTCTACTATATTGCAGAGTTTGACTATGAATTCCTTATTCTCCTCCCTCCATCTCCCAAATATAGGGATTACAATTGTGCCCCATCACAGATTCTTCACATCCTCGCCTGCACTTGTCATTGCTTCCATCTTTTCCCGCCATGTTGGAGAAGGACATTTATGCAAGAGACTACCCTCATTCATGCAAGAGACTACCACTAAGTGCTATATTCCCTTATTTTTTATTTGTTTTAATGTAGGTTACAATACATAGGGCAGGCTGAACTTAAATTTATAGTTCTCCTGCCTCAGCCTCCCTAGAACTGAGATTACAAGCAGGTGTATGCCACCATGTGTAAGACTACCTATAACAATGCTTGTAGATGCTAAGTAGATAGATATCTTAATAGATACCAAGTAGATTTGCATTTCTCTGATGGCTAATGATATTGAGAATTTTTAATGTGCTTACTGACCTTTTGTATCTTTGCGGAACTGTCTATTTAGATCTCCTATCAATGGATTATCTTTTAAAAATGAATTGTCTTTTCATTGTTATGAGTTATAAAATTTCTTTATGTTATAAATATAAGTCTCTTACCAGACACAATTTGCAAATCTTTCCTACCATCTATAAGGAATTTTCTATATATTTCTTATATTACAAATGCTCTCAATATATCTCAATATATTATATATTTTCATACTTTCTACCATTTATGACTGATTTTTAGGTCATTTTTGTGTATAGGTGTGGAAGGGTCCCAGCTCAACTTTTTATGCATGTTTATCTAATTGTCCCAGACCTTGAAATGCTGAGACAGGAGGAATGCTATGAGTTCAAGGGCAGCCTGGACTAAAGAGCAAGTACCAGACCAGCAGGGATAAAGAACAAGACCATATTTAAGACAAACAAACAATAAAACCATTAATAGTAGCATTAAATGAAATCATTCAATAAAAGCAATGATGTTAATAAAATCATTAATGTTGAACTTTTTCTGAAAAGAGAGCTAATATTTCCTTCCCATTGTTAGCAAAAACTTACTTACTTGGAAGAGGATCTGGTTATATGCTGAGACACAGCCTCTAAATATATAATAAAATACTATACTGTCAACAAAAAAGCCAAAATCACAAAAACATTAGCTAAGTGCTTTAAAATGTAAGTTTTCATTTTGTAAAGATTTTATTTTTGTGTATATTGTCTGTTGTGAATGTTTATACATGAGTACAGCACCCATAGAAGCCAAAAGAAGGTGCTGGATCTCCTAGAGGCAGTTGCAGGAGGTAATGAGCTGCCTGACATAGGTGTCAGGGACCAAACTCTGGTCCTCTACAAGAGTAGTATGTGCTCTTAACCACTGAGCCATCTCTCCAGCTTCTTATGTAAAATGTTAAAGTCCATTTTTTTCCTAACTGCCAAATAGCACATGATTATAAGATCTGGGATACTAGCCCACCTTATGAAAAGAAGTCTGTAAGTCTAAAGTTGTTTTAATTATAATTTACCAATATCATATATTCAATGCTTATCACAAGCAAGGCAATTACAAAAAGCTTCTCATTTATCTATCAACATTAATCTGGTAATGAGTATAGAATAGATTCAATTTTATAGGTGAAAAAACTAAGTTTGAGAGGTCTAATAAACTATCTAATCCATAAGTTAATAAGGTAAAGATAATTTGTTTACACAATTATAAAACTTGGATTTTGTCCACTTTATTGTGTTTTATCTAGACACAATTTACATCTTTTCCATTTTTACTGTACAACAGATACAGATATGTCTCTGTAATAATCAGGCTAATGTGTGTCTCTGCAAGAGTCCAGATTTGTCTTTGTTTTAAGAAGGGAACAGGGGGATTTATCTTAATTAAGGAATACTAAGAACTACAATGTGCTCTGTTGGGATTCATTGCTCACTGGCTCATATGTTGAACTCCTGGTAGCTGGCTGGTGGCACTGTTTGAGGGGATTGTCCCACCTTCAAGAACTGGGGCCTACCTAGATGAAGGTTTCTAGGTGCAGGCTTTGAAGGGTCATAGCTCAGGCTCATTTTCAGCCCAAGTTCTCTAGTCCTGTCTGCCTAGACGCAACAAGCCTTGCCAAAAGCACCAATCTCCATGGACAAAGCCCTAGCACTCATGTTTTCCCTGAGAAGATGGACTGCATTCCCACTAAATCTTGACTCAAAATCTGCCTCTCTTACCTTATTTTCCCAGAGTGACAAAGGTTAACTGATACAGAAATTGGTACCAGGAATGGAGCTGCTGGTGTAATGAGCCTGACCGTGTGGTTTACAAGCCTTTGAAACTAATTTGTGGAGAGAATGTGGAAGAGTTCAGATCAGTGAGCCAAAGAAGTCTTGGACTGCAACAGAGCAGCAGGCCATTCTAGTGGGAGTATGGAAGAATAGAATGACATTATATGTGCAGACACTAAAGACCTATCAAGTTCTGAGGGAAAAAAAGATATAATAGGAATTGGGCTACAAGCCCGATTCATATTACATTCTGGGGGGAAAATCTGTCTATATTCTGTATCCTGATTAATTAGGGTGAGATTGAATTCAAAAATGTATTATTTGGAAGAGAAAATTTCAACACAGCACAGCATATTGGCTGTGGCATGTTTATTGCTGGCTGCCTTCAACTAGGTTTTCAGTGAGAATTCTAAACCAAAATGGGGCAGAAAGACATGAAAAATGTGCAATTTGTCAAGGAAGAAGGCAAGAGAACATTTAAAGTTTCATCCCAGGTGAATATGGGCAAATGCTCATATTCAGTTATTAAACTGACTACACTTAAGAAAAGTCATACATGCCAGGTGGTGGTGGCAGCAGCGCAGCCTTTAATCCCAGCACTCAGGAGGCAGAGGCAGTCAGATCTCTGTGAGTTCGAGGCTAGCCTCGTCTACAGAGCTAGTTCCAGGACAGTCAGAGCTGTTACACAGAGAAAACCCTATCTTGAAAAACAAAAACAAGAAGGAAGGGAGGGAGGGAGGGAGGGAGGGAGGGAGGGAGGGAGGGAGGGAGGGAGGGAGGGAGGGAAAGGAAAGGAAAATCATACACTTTGCAAGACCCCACCCACAGAAAGCTCTAGGGTATAACAATGCAAACTCCTTTGGGAAAATCTACAATTAAAGAGTGCCAGAGCAGTGGTGCCCTGCTCCAACAGGGTTACCTAGGATTCACCCACCCAGATACTCAGAGACTGCTATAACTATGACATGTGGGGACCAAGCTAGGTACTGAGCTGGCAACAGAACCTGGCACCATCCAGGTGGTGCTGATTTTGGAGGCATGCTTGTGCTAAGGTTCCAGAAAACAAACCAATGAGGCCAGGCAATATGTAAACAGAGAAGGCTCTACAAAGAGGCCCTGAGAAGGTGATATGTGCGGCTTTGAGGGTGAAGCCTATTTTCAAATGGAAGCCTAGCATGTAGGAGATACTAGAAACAGGAGTCAGCTGCTGAAAAACCTACAGTTGTTGTGGGATATTTGTACACTGTGTGAAGGTGTGTTGCTGTGACTGGTGTCATAAAAAACTGAATAGCCAATAGCTAGGCAGGAGGTATAGGTGGTTCTTCTGGGCAGAGAGAGATCTGGGAAGAAGAAAGGAGACACCAGGAGATGCTGGGAGGAAACAGGAGGTGCAAGATGGAAGAGAGATAACACTATGCAGCAGAATGTAAATTAATATAAATGGACTAATTTAAGTTATAAGGGCTAGTTAGGAACAAGCCTAAGACGGCTGAGCTCCCATAAGTCTCTGTGTCGTTATTGGGAGCTGGTGGCCCAAAGAAAAATCGGACTACATACAGGTACTGAGAAGAGCCAGCCAGCCCTAGAGAATGGCCACGAGTGCTACAGGTGACAGTGTAGTATGCAATTCCAAACCCAATTCCAAACTACAAGATTTATAGTTTGCCCTGATGAATTTTAGTCTTGCTTCAGTCATTTTCTTCTTGTTAACTTCATTCCTCCACTGTGCAATGGAAGTATGCAGTCTGTTTTTATTTTATAGGTGCTCACAGCTAAGAGTTTGCCTTAAGTATCAGAAGAGACTTTGGGCTTCGGACTTTAGTAACTGTTGATAATGCTACAATTATGTAGACTTATGAAGTTGAACTAAATGTAGTTCACATTATGAAATGGTACCTGCATCTATAGAGGACAAGGACAAAAATATGCTGTGGTTTGGATGCAAAATATCCTTTAGGCTCTGTATTTCAACAATTGACATCCAAGTAGTGCTATTTTGGGGAAGTTGTGGAACCTTTAGAAGGTGAGGTCTTGTTGGAGGAAGTGGGTCACTAGGCAGTAGGAACTGAGGACTATACAGGTCAGCCCCAGTCACAGTCCAAGCTCTCTGCTTCACAGTCTGCCAAGATGTTTCAAGCTACAACACAGGTTCCTCCTGCTATAGATGGAGACCCAGCCACCATTCCAAACCCTGCCAGGATATACTGGCAAGCTGTGAACTACAAATAAGCCCACCTCCCTCCAGCTGCTTGTTTCGGGGAACTTGTCACAGTGATAAGGAAAGTAACTAATACACTCCTTTTTTTTGGGGGGGGTGCATTTGAGGCAGGGTTTCTCTATGGAACTTGCTTTGTAGACCAACCAGGCTGGCCTCTGCCTCCCAAGTGCTGGGATTAAAGGTGTACACCACCATTGCCAGACTTTAATACATTCTTATACTAGAAGGTAATAATGCTGGGGGGCGGGCGCCTGGATAGATGACTCCACAGTTAAGAGCACTTGTTGCTCTTCCAGAGATCCTGATTTCAATTCCCAGGACCTACATGGTGACTCAGATCATCTGTAATTCCAGTTCCAGCGGATCTAATGCCCTCTTCTGACCTCTGAGGGTACCAGACACACACAGCGTGCCCATACATGTATGCAGGCAAAACATACATATAAGAAATGAAAATAAAAGTAGAAATACACAATCCAACTGAGATGTACATTTTTAAATTCTAAAAGATGCCCAGGAAGCATCCTAAGTATTCTCAAAGCTAGGACTAAAACTCAGTGTTTAAATACTTGCCTAGCACATATAAAGCCATGAGTTTGATTTCCAGCACCTCAAAAAGTAATTAACTAAAATAAGAAAAAGAAATAAAAGTATAAAGTAGCAACAAACAAGTGGAAAGAGAAGTAGGGGTATAGCTCAATAGTAGATATTTGTTTAGCATGCATGAGGCCCTGGTTTTGATTCTCAGTACTTCAAAAACAAAACAGAGCCAATGAAACAGTTCACCCAGTAAGGAACTTGTAAAGTCTGCACACACACATAATTTTCAAATATAATAATAAATGGAAAGAAACTGAACTTCTGGTGAGGAGAGGAGGGGAAGTCACTGACCATTAATAACTAACACAAAAGCTCCTTGGTTAATCCTGAAATTTCTTATAAAATCCACATGGCT
Organism: Mesocricetus auratus; assembly: GCF_017639785.1. Classification (NCBI taxonomy): domain Eukaryota; kingdom Metazoa; phylum Chordata; class Mammalia; order Rodentia; family Cricetidae; genus Mesocricetus; species Mesocricetus auratus. Next base: position 33,192,921 of record NW_024429186.1, on the reverse strand, counting down.
GGGGCAAGGCTGTAGCTCAGTGCTTGCTGCCTAGCATACCCAAGGCTCTGGCTTAGATCACCAGCACTAAGAGATGAGGGAAGCAATAAATCTAAACGGTCCTGCCCATCTTCTCATCCACCAGGAATCACAAACCTCAGTCTATTTACTTGAATTCTACCATTATTCCCTGAGTGGAAGAAAACAAAGAGTTATGGGAAGCAGCAGAAACGGAAGAGAACTAAGAATAAGTCCATGCAGAAAGTTGCAAATAGGATCGTCCTCCTTTACATATGTCACTCCAGGAAAACTGCCAAGAACAGCTCACTCCTCTAGCCACATTTCCTGCAGATCCTCCAGACTCTTCCTTAAGCATGTCAGTATTCTCATTCTCCCTTAATTTCAATCCTCCTGTTGCATCAAGACTTCAAAGCGCATAGTCTGTATTCTCCAAATCCCTCTTCACCTGTCTTACTCTGAATCTGTATCCTAAAGCCCTGTACAATATTTCTACATCTAATGAGGAAATTCACAGTATGTTATAAAACCAAAATTTCTAAAAAGTTTCTCAAGTACTTTACTAAATAAAATACTTTTCAAAAAGGTGGTAAGTTTACTACAGGATCTTTTCTGATAAAGGAATTCTTTTTTTCTTTCTTTTTTTTTTTTTTTTTTTTTTTTTTTTTTTGGTTTTTCGAGACAGGGTTTTCTCTGTATTGTTTTGGACACTGTCCTGGAACTCGTTCTGTAGACCAGGCTGGCCTCGAACTCACCAAGATCCGCCTGCCTCTGCCTCCCGAGTGCCAGGATTAAAGGTGTGCGCCACCAACACTCGGCTGATAAAGGAATTCTTGACGTAAATTTAAAACCAGATAGAGAGAGTTTGTGCTTTTACAGGCTAGATTCCCAGGCACCAACATTTCCAAAGATTTTACTGAACAAGCAGCTGAGAACAGGAGAAAGAAAAGGCTGAACAGAAGCTATTACAATGGAAGAAGAGACCTACCTGAAATAGAAAATGAAATAATTAACTATTACTAATTAAAATTGCATTTTAAAGTCACTTGTCTAAATAAGCTTTGATAAGTGAAAGTGAGTCTCAAGTACAATTGGGAATAGTTTCTTTGGGATTTAGAATCTATCATTTATTCAATGACAGATTAATAAGTTTCACTGCAAAATGAGTTAGAACAATCAAAGCTATTTCTAGATAAGTATGATTAAATTATGGGTGAATATATTAACTGAATAAAGTCCAGTTACTCGAGCAAGTAATCTAAGTTCTCAATGTCCAACATCATGGGAAATGAACTTTTATATTTTTCTTCACACTTAAAGACTTTAATTCTCCCATCACTTAGTATAAAACTAATGATCTATATAAATGTACAAAGACTTAAAGGGCAATCATGTTAGGGGCAGGACTACTACATTTAATTCAATGTAAAAAAAAAATTGAACATTTACATTTTTGGAAGTTTGTCCACTCCAACCCAACCCCCAAATAGTGAATTTGTTTTGTGAAAAGACTATTTTTGAAATCAAACATAAAATGATTATATATTTTCTGGCCTTCTACTCAGAATTTTTTTGGAATCAAAATTTTAGTTTGGAACATCTGATATAGAATTAAAAAAAGAGACGGACGTTGGTGGCGCATGCCTTTAATCTCAGCACTTGGGAGGCAGAGGCAATCGGATCTCTGTGAGTTCGAGGCCAGCCTGATCTACAGAGCGAGTTCCAGGACAGCCTCCAAAACAATACAGAGAAACCCTGTCTCACAAAAAATAAAAAAATAAAAAAAAATAAAAAAGGGGGAAAAACTAAAAAAAAAATTGATGCAAAGCTACAGCAATTATTTCTTCACAATTTCATAAAACATTAATGAAAGGTTACATAATCCCCTGGATTAAAGATTTTTTAAAGAGAACTGCAAGGATCATCTTTTTCAGTTTTCAGAACTGTTTTCTTTATTCTTATATCCATAAAAACAGATCTATATCAGTTCCATCTAGTTTTCAGTTTTGTTTTGATTGTGTTGTTCCTATTGCTGTTGTCTGAGAAAAGGTGTGGAGGTGTACACTTTCAATCCCAGCACTCAGGAGTCAGAGGCAAGTGATCTCTTGAGTTCCAGGCTAGCCTGGTCTATAGTACCAGTTCCAGGACAGCCAGGCTACACAGAAAAACCCTGTCTGAAAAACCAAAAAATGAAAAGAGAAAAGGTCTTGCTACGTAACCCAAGCTAGCCTACAACTAGTATCAATTCCCCTGTTTCATCCTCCCAAGTGTCTGAATTATAACTGTGCACCATCATGCCGGGCAGCCATCTGGTTTTCAAGAGAAAAAGCTAATCCAAGAGTAGCACAAAATATTCAGTCTTATTACAGTTTTAAATACTGTACATTACATCTAGGTTTCTCAGACAAGTTATGTTTATAAGATACACTGAACCTCGTTCACCCAGGGAATACAAAAATCCACCAAAACAAAAGCTCCTTTACAACAAACATGTATCTCTGTGGTTAAGCCTCTACTCCATCAATACTTCTCTTTACCCCCCCCCCAATTTGGTTTTCTTTTGTTTTGTTTTTGAAGACAGGATGGCCACTATCTTCCAGCAATCCTCCCGTCTCAGTGCTGCTGAAATTAGTCTCTAGAAATAAGCTATCTTTTCATTTTTCTCTCTTGAAATGCTTATTCTGTGCTTGTTTATTTTTCACACATGAAATATTCTAACACCAGTGCAATTTAGAGTTAGTTGCTCAGTATTATTAAATCTATACATGTGTCTTTTACAGTACAGTGGTTAAAGAAAAAAACTGGTAAACATGAGGGCACAAGAGAAAAAAAGGGGGCCATCTGAGAAACACCACTGCTTCTCTACCTCAAATTCCTCTTAAGTACTCATGCCAAAGAGTCTCAATAGCCAAAAAAGTTCCACAGAATTAGAGGTACAATACAATATATAATGAGATCAAACAGGCATATCTTAATAGACTATCACCACTTGAGAACTACTACAAAAGAAAAATAACTTAGTAACTTAATATTGAAGGGTTGCTTCTGCCATACTGCATAACTCAAAATGGCTTGTCCAACTTTTCTGAAGTGAAGTTTGTAAGAAATGTAAGAAATACATTGTGACCTAAAACATATGTATGTAAGAAGTTTCCCTAAACAATATTTTTCTTCACCAAATGCAAGACTAATGTATTCTTTTTATTTTCAATGCCTGTGGTACAATAATGGTTTTATAAATTACTAAGCATACATAATCAGATTTAAAAAAAAGATACTACAAAAACATATTCTGGGATTGGAGAAGTAGCACTCAGTGGTAGAGCCCATACCTAGCATGTGTGATATATTGAGTATCACCACAGTACTGGAAGGGATACTCTATAAAAATCAGATGTTCTCTAAATCCCCCCTCCCATAATGTGCTTCTACTGTCTCTTCAGCCAGACAGGCAGGTAGGTATCCTGGTATCTTAAGGTTACTGCTTACTACTATTTTTCATTAAAGCAAGTTGTTCTCAGAGTATGATCCCTTGAAGAACATTAAGCATCACTTGAGATAACTACAAGTTCATGGACCCCACCCTAGGCCTACTGAATCAGAAACCTAAGGTGGAACCACTATTTGTACCAAGCCAGAAAGCAACTGCGTTTAAAATCTCCGATCTTTCTATACAACAATCCAGTTACTGAGTTGTGCACCAGTCACTACTCCAAAAGATCTACTAATACATAATTATTTTGATATGCTTGTAATCCCAGCTCTCACGGGACAGAGGCAGAGAGGAATCTCTGTGAGTTCAAAGCCATCCTGATCTATACAGAAACCAGTCACGGCTGCAGAACGAGACCCTTTCTCAAAAATGAATGAATGAATACAATTTAAATCCCATTAAATAAAAACTGTAGTATTACCAGGTGAGTGATGGTACGAGCACTCACTTTAGCAGAGCATGAATATCCTCTTTCAGATCAAGTCACAGTTTCACTCCTTTAATTCAGCTACTCCCCCCCCCTTTTCCTCTCAAATTCCCCGTCCTGTTGTTGTCCTTATTTTCCAGTATTTTCGCTGTCATTCTAAAAGTAACTTCTAAAGCCCTAGCCTCCAAGACACGTTAACCTTGCTTTTAAGGACAGTGTCGCTGGTCCTGCTTGGCATATTAGTATAATTAATTTCTCCTCTTTTCGGAAGCCCTCACTGGCACCATTGTTAATCAACTGTCCTGGCCAGCTTCCACGAGACCACTCACCCACTGCCGGGCAAGTTTTCCCAGATCTACCAACTCCCTTCCTCCAGGGAAATTACTCTTTCCCTCTTAGCTCCATCCCATTTTGCTTAGGGGAACTTCCACTTTCCCGATGAACTCTTACCCTAGTCTCAGATCCCAACTCCTACCGCTCACAGCCTTCCTTCACTCTGAGGGTCTTCAGTCCCGACTCCAGTCCCAGACCCGCTATGGGGGGGGGGGGGGGGGGAGGCAGGGCGCTGCGGCCCCTCCCCGGGCAGTTAGTTCACGGTCTCCACCCCGCAGACCCTTCCTCCTCCGACCGCTGCCCTTCTCGGGGCGGGGGGGGGGGGGGGGAGGGGGTCGCGCCCTACTTGGTGCCTTTCCTCCGCTCCCTGTCACCCCGGACCCCAGCCTCCCACGGTCTCCCCCACCTCCCGACAGGGGCCACTCCCAGTTCTCTGGGTCCCCACGGCTCGCAGCGCACCGAGAAGCCCCGGTATCCCCTCGTCTCTCCGGCCCCAGGGGCCGTTCGCTACGGGTCGCCCCCGCTCGCAGGCTCTCAGGTCCCCCAGGCGTTCCGTCTCTTCAGGAAGCCGCGCACACGCCGGCCTCCCGCCACTGCCCCCGGGGCCGAGCCGCTGGACTGCCCTGGGGACCTCCCGGCCTGCCCCGCCAGGGTCCCGCGCCAACCTACCTTCCCAAGGCGAACTCCGCCGGCAGGAACCCAGCCGTACTCCTGCCGCGCCCGGCCCCGACGCGACCCGACCCGCAGCCCCGGCCCCCGGCCCGCGGCCTCCGCCTCCGGAGCGCAAAGCAAGAGTTTCGGGCCCGCCGCCGCCTCCGCACCTCGGGCCCGCCTCGCTCGCACTCACCTGCCGCCGGCCCTGCACAACTCCGGCGCCTCAGACTACCTCCGCCGCCAGTAGCCACCAAGCGCCACCACCACCCCCATGACAACAGGCCCGCCCCATACCACACTTCCAACTTATCCATTGGATGGAGGGGCGGCGGCTCTCTGCTACGATTGGTTGAAGACTCCTGCCCGTCATCGTGTCTTTTCCGCCCCTTTTCCTGGACGGGGTCTTCGCCCCCGCCCGGACCTGGACCGGCCTAGATCAAGCTGTAGTTGTAATTGGCTGATAAGTGGGCAGTTCGAAGTTATGATAGGCTACTGACAGTGTCTGTTACCTTGACTGACAAGGGGTGTGATGGTCACGGTTGGTTCAAGCCCTGTGCGCTGACAGTTTGGTTGCGCAGTAGAAAGCAAAGAAGGGGCAGACGCTCACGTCCGAGGTTACCGGGAAGGGTTAACTCTTTGTTGTGGGGCTGGCTGTAAACGCTTCCTTCTCTAGTTCCCTTCCTACAACGGGAAGCAAGTCTGCCAGCCTACGGAGGTAGCTCTTGCAAAACACCGACTTCAGAGGTCGTGTTTAAGAACGGTCTGTTTCCTCAGCAGAAAGGTATCTCATAGATTAAAATTTGGCTCGTGTTTTCTTGAAGTTTCCCTGGAGTTCATTCCAGTAGTCTCCATGCTGTAGGTGATAGGGCAAAGCGCAGCCCTTTATTAAGCAGTAGTCCGCTTCCATTGCCATTATAAATATCGTCCAGAGACTGAAGTGTCTGTCACAGGGAGAGTTCTCCGGCTTCCCTACCCACTCTCCTGGGTCTGCCGAGTGACCAGCAAGTTTTGAATAAACGGGCAGCGACTTAACCTTATGGTACTTTGGAAATGAGAATTTCACCACCTCCACTCCCACTTCTCTTGACGTTCAACAGTTCTTAAATGGCATTACTAGCTGTCGGGCAGATACTACCGTCTGCGCTCTCCCCCCTTCCCTCCTCTCCCTCTCCTATTCCTATGACTGATACCAATGTCTACCTCTCTCCCTCTCCCTCCCTCCGTCCTCCTTTCCCTCCCTCTCTACCTCTCCTATTCCTAGCAGTCTAAATTAGAACCATTGAATGAATTGCAGAGGGTTTTCTTTTTCCCCTTCACTTGGTACAATACACAAGAATAACTGATTGCATTTCTTATTCATTTGGGTACAAATCCCAGTAGGCACTTTTGAGAAGTCTGCTGTTGCTATAAAAACTCTCTGCTCCTAGAAATACACTCATCATTAGCCTTCTCTGCTTTTCTTTTTCATTCCTACCGCTTTTCCTGCTCCCAAGGAAGAAAATGCTGGCCTGATTACTCTTTCGATTTATAAGTCAAATTTAAATGTACCTTCCCCACAACTCCAGCTGGAGTATGCAAATCTGTGGTGGTAAATTTTAAGAAGGCCTGCACTCTCAGACAAGGTCTTATAATGAAGCCTTCCCATGGAACCAGGAGTGGACTTTGGAAATTTTGCACTTTGCCCCTGCCTTTTTGCTGTAACTCGTTGCATATCTCTTCTATTTATTAACCTTCTGCCCTTTGCAGAGTGAGCTAACCAGAATCTAAAACTGTACAACTTGTTATGGTGGTGGGGGCGGCTGTCTATTTTCTAACCTGTATTTTTAGTTGAGTTTAAATAAACTGCACATTTCTATCATCAAACTAAGCGGAAATTATTCCTCCAGTAACTATACATAACAATAAGGTGTTTTTTTTTTCCTAGTTATCTTCCGGAACCTTCTTCCCCTTTCTCTCATCCTCACCTTCCAATTTAGAAATAACCTCCCATTCAATTCAGTGACTCATAGAAAATCCATAAAAGGAAACTAGAAAAGCCAAAATAACTTCAGAGATGTCTGAATCATTTCACTGAAGGAAAGCCCATGCATTGACCACGATAAGATAGAAGTCAAGTCATAAGGCCTGAGCTAACAGCTCAGAACACGTGAAGCGGCGGGTACAAATAGGAAGCTGCCTGGTGAGAGTGCCACATCAAACACCCTTTACACAGCCTTTTAACGTGTCGCTAAGCCTCCTTCTGTCTAGCCTTGGCGGTGTGCCGTACTACCAATTTTAGAGCAAGTTAGAAGGCAATTAATGTCCTAGCAGATAGGAAACAATAACGTCATAGGAGGGCATGGCCATTATTATGGTACTTTGGGTAATAATGGCTCTCGCCCAGCCACAGTGACTAGGTGCCATACAGAGCATAGAATTAGGTCAGTCTCATTAAGTCGCCATCTAAGCTTAGGAACTCAAATTGCTATCACAAAAGTTGGTGGATAATTGCCACAAAGGTCAACCACTCATTATTTCAACCACTAAAAAACAAGGTTTTCCTGAGTGTTTTTGGTCATTCCTACACATCTACTTCTATCATGTAAAATAGGAGAAAATTTAAAGTAAATGTATATGAAGAGCAAGAAGAGGAAACACTTTAAATAAAGAAGGCTTTAAGACCCAAGCTTTGCCTAGCATGGTGGCACACGTCTTTAATCCCAGCACTTAGAGGCAGAAGAAGGCTGATTTCTAGGAGTTCGAGGCTAGCCTGGTCTGTGCCACAAAGGCAGCCAGGGCTGTTACACAGAGAAACCCTACCTTGAAAAACCAGAGACAAACAACCGAACAGACACATACTTTGAAACAACAGAAGGGTGTTGTGTCATGAGAACTATGCCGATCCGGGGAAGAGTCTTGTGCACGAGGTAACCCTGTAACCAGCAATCCTTTTGCTCCCTGTGCTGTGTGTACTTTTCCACCTCCCCCAGCCCCCACACCCTTAGGAAGCTCCAGTGCTGGAGCCTAGCTGTCTGCAGCTTTGTGTTGTGTGCGGAGGTGGTGTAGGTGTTATCTGTCCTGAACCTCTTGATTCACACCGTGATGGCCGGTATAGCGAGGGCAAATGGACCTTTCCTAGACACCAAATGAGTGGAAAATGGAGGACTCGGTGTGGCACCCCAATATCTGAGGAGTACGGGGGTCCCTCAAGGTCAGAAATGCTTTTTCCCTTCTGCCTTCTTTTTACAGCGTCATGTTTCGAGGGGACAGCATCCAAATCTCCTCTTTTCTTTCTGTCTTTCTTTTTTGGTCTAAAGGAGTAAAATCCCACCTGGGACAGCTCTGTTTCTTGCCTGTGGAATTCTTCAACTCTCCCACCCCCACTCTAGATACAATTCCAGTTCCAAATGGGTTAGAGAAGTAAATCACTCTGAAGGCAGACAAGGGCCAGAGCTACCTGCCACCAGCAGTTGGAGGCCAGCCAAGATGACTTGATAAGAGGTAGTAGTTTCCTGAGGTAGAGAGAGGCTAACAGGGAGGAAGGAGTTGGAAAGAAAAGAGGAATTTGGGGAGGAGAAAGAGGGAGGAAAGAAGAAGAGAGCGGACCTGATAGAAAGCCGTAAGGAAAGCTAGAACACTGTCCAGAATCCCCGGAGTGCTGAGCCAGCTTGGAGGCCTGCCCTTCCGGGTGCTGTCTGTGGACTTTACCCCAGCTTGCCTAAGCGCACCTATAAAGTGCCGTGTCTGCCAGCAGCTAAAGGGGGACACAGCCTGTGGTACTCTGGTTCCATCACCTCTTGGAAACCCTCCCCAAACTCAAAGCCTGCTGCTCTGGCAGATTACATAGCCAGCCCAAGCACTTGTCCTCATAATGGTGCGCTGTGGCTGAGCACAAGGGAGAAGATGATTTTACTGAGGAACTTTCCAGTAGATGGAAGTGCCAAGCTGTTTTCCATGCTGGAACCAAGCACTGCAGTTCCAAAGTTCAAGGCTGTTTCGTGGATGAGCAGGGGAAGGGGCAGTCTATGGAAGAGGCTGTTCTCACAGGCAGAACCATTTGCTTTCTTGTTCCAGAGTGCCTGTGATTTTTAAATACCATACCATGCCTCATTAGTAAATGTTCATTTTCATCCTCAAGAAAAGTTATGCCGGGAGGTGGTGGCGCACGCCTTTAACCCCAGCACTCGTGAGGCAGAGGCAGGTGGATCTCTGTGAGTTCGAGGCCGGGCTGGGCCAACAGCCTCCAAAACAATACAGAGAAACCCTGTCTCGTAAACACCAAAAAAAAAAAAAAGAAAAGAAAAGTTATGTGCCCCTTCTACCTGTTATAGGTAAAATGGGGTGCTTGTTTATAAAGTGGATGGAGTGTTAGCTCATAGTGCGGTCACTGTGCTATTGAAAGGGGCCCCTAGTTACTATCATCAAATCTATGGGTGGACCAGCTATTCTTCTACAGCAGGGAGTAGGCCAAGCAAAGTACTTAGCACCATTTAAACTTTTGTCCATCCCTGTTTTACATGCGTGCAGAGTTTCCTGGAAACATGGCTACTTTCCAAAGATTTCTCAGAGCAGAATGCCTTTTAGGACTCTCATGTCCCAGTCACATGGAACCTTGCAAGAAAGTAAATGTAAACTGGGACTTTCTTGCTTTGTTTTGTTTGAGACCGGGTCTCACCATGTAGCCCAGGCTATCCACAAACTTAATGGCAATCCTCCTGCCTTAGCTCTTCAAGTATTGTGACTGCAGGCTTGACGTAATACTGTCTTGACTCTAACACATACACCATATTCCCTCATAATTTTGGCTCTGCCATTTACAAACTGTAACTGTAACTTTGGGAAAGTTGGTTCATCTCCCTAAGCACCAGTTTCCCATTTACAAAGTGAAACTTGCTGTGTAACAAGTCACCCTACAATTTAGTAGCTTAAAACAACAATGATCGTTTCATGGTTTCTTTGAGTACAAAATTCTGGAGCATCTTTGCTGTGTCCCCCAGCCCTGGCTCTCTCCTAAGGCTGCGGTCCTCCCATGCAGCTGCTTTTTGGTTCGCTTGCATGGTCTTTGGCAGGATTAAGCTCCTCACAGGATTTATCTTAGACCTTAGTTCCTCCGGAGCTTCGGGCAGCCAGCCTCCATCAGTGCCACCCATGCCTTGGAGACTTTTTTTGGATCCTGACGTAACAGGGCAGCTTACTTCATCAGAGTAAGCAAGAAGGCAAGAGAGGCAGCACTTTTAATCCCAGCACTCGGGAGGCAGAGGCAGGCGGATCTCTGTGAGTTCGAGGCCAGCCTGGTCTACAGAGCGAGTTCCAGTCCAGGACAGCCTCCAAAACAATACAGAGAAACCCTGTCTCGAAAAACAAAACAAAGCAAAAAAAAAAAAAAAAAAAAAAAAAGGCAAGAAAGAAGGCCAGACAGAAAATGCCACCAAGTGCCACTAAGACATAGGTTAACAGTCTTTTGTACCCTGATCAAAGAGGTGATGTCCCATCATTTTGCCACATTCTTTTAGTTAGTAGTATGTTATTAGGCCTACATTTAAGGGGAGGAGCTTACACAGTATATGAACACTGGCAGGAGCCTCATTATCAGGAACCATTTTATAACTAGCCTACTTTAAGATAATAATAACTCTTACCTGTATGGCTCATTTAAAAATGAAATGAGAGAATATATGCAATTCAGGGTCATAAGGCAATGTATGATATAACACATTTGTAACTATTATTACTACTAGTGTTATTATTGAGTGTCTATAATAAGGGGTTTTCTCTCCTGGCTACTAGAGAGAAACCTTTTATGAGGAATAAATGAGATAATATAACATCATTCCATCCTAACACATCGTAACTCTTTAATAGCCATTAGTTACTGTTTAAAATTATTAGTGTGTGACACCTAGTTGTTTCTTCAAACTATCGGAAGGACGTACTTTCAACTCAGGTAACTTTTGCAATTTGATCGAATTTCCATATACTGTGTTCCATTGTTCAGTAAGCAGCCTACACTTGCCTGAGCACAATTCTGGATTTAGGCTTCAGAAACTGTGACCAACAAAATCATAACCTACTGTGATTTCCTGTGTGCCCTCTACAAAGGAGGGCATCTCAAAACCTGCAAGACAGGCTAATCATGAGAGCTCTTCCAGTCCAAAGAGACATGTGCATCTGGCTCCATCCAGGTTCTTGTGAAGGGGGGGTGTGCCAGGAAGAATAGGCAGCGTCTTAGAGGTGTGGTCTCTGGCCTTCCAGAAGGAGCTGATCACTGTGGATTATGTTGAGTCGATCCTCAGCTGATGACCAGAGAAAAAAGAGGCTTTGTGCACCTGCCGAAAGGACTGGGCACTTCCACACCTGGGTTGGAGCTGCATGGAACTGTGAGACGAGACTAGGTAATAAATAGCGATTTTAGAGCTAGAAAATTTAGAGTCCAGTTGGCAACATGATCATTAGAAGGTCAGAGTGATCCGGCTGGGCTGGGTTGAAGCTGGCTTCCTTATAAGGGAGGAAGATATTGAGGCCTGGCTTATAGCCAGAGAAAGGAGGAACTATAATTAAGGAAACCCCATTATTTTGGCTTTGAGTCATTTCTCAAGGCTCACCCATGACTATTATACAAGAAGACTTTGGGGAAGAGGATAAAATTACTGAAGTATAAATGGTTCTTAAACTAAAACTTCTGTTCCAGCTCCAGCCTGAGCTACTTAGCAAAAACTGCCCCAAAAGAGTAAGCAAGCCAGAAAGATGGCTCACCAGGTCAGGTCAAAGTGCTTGCCATGCAAGCCTGGACCTGAGTTCAGAACTCACACAAAGATACAAGAACAGAATCGGTTCCTGAACCTTGTCCTCTGACCTTCACATACATGATAGCATGTGCTTGTCCAGGCACACACATAAATAAAATAAAATAAAGAAAGCAAACCTCTGCAGAGAGGCAAAAGTCCAAGTCTTTGCAACTCGTTCCACCTCATCTTTTCAGGCCTGAATAGATATTAACCACCACCACCCTGATCTCTTTGTCCCTCTCTCCTCTGCCACTCATATTTCACACGCTGTCTTCTACTGTGTTGGGCTAGCCTCACAAATAAACGCATTAGGAATCTCCAGATTGGAGCTGGCCCCAGATCCAGACTCATCTCTAGTAGCATCTGCTGTAGTGATGTACCTCAGAGCTCAGTACACAGCCGGTTCAAAATCAAGTCACCTGAGGGGCAGGGGACAGAGCTGAGTCAGTAAGCTGGCTTGTCTAGCCCGCACAAAGTTCTGCGCACAAACTAGGTGTGGTGGTGCCCTCCTGTAATCTCAGCACTCTGGAGGTGGAAGGGAGAGTATCATAAGTTCAAATTCATCTTTATTTGTATATCAAGTTCAAGGCCAGTCTGGGCTGTGTGAGACCCTGTTTTCACTTGCTATTGTTTTGTTTGTGTGAAATCTTTGTTTTTGTTTTGTTTTTTGGTTTTTCTCCAAGACAGGGTTTCTCTGTAGCTTTGGAGTTTATTCTGGAAAGATGCTGGCCTCGAACTCACATGCTAAGGTCTGCCTCCCGAGTGCTGGAACTAAAGGCTTGCACCACTACCACCTGGCTGAGCCCACAGACTTTTCTAAGCACCAATATCCCTGGCTGCCTCTCCTCCCAACACATTCCCAACATGACTACATTTGTTCACAGAGAGAGTCAAAGCAGAAGTTGCTGGGAATGGTCCAGAGGAGTAAAGGGAAGGTATGTACCAATGTCAAGTTCCTCTTCCGGTGACTCTTACATTTCTCCCAATTCTACGTTTCCTCCATTTGAGACAGAAGAGATTCATGAGTTTCAATACCTCTTAGTATTTTGAGAAGACCTCTGTCTGCCCCTTAGCAGACTGGCCAGCTTTAGAAGGGAAATAGTACTGGTCCGCATGGGGATGTTTCGTTTATTATTTACTCAGCCTTTTCCTACACTGCAGTGAGGGCAGCAGCCTCCTGGTTTCACCCTCAGGAAGTGTATTTAGTGGTAGGCTTTCTTTCTTTTCCTGTTAGTTTCCTGTGAAGGGACATCAATGTCTTTTATCAGCAAGAGATAAAAAAGGATGTTGTCAGTCAAGTGAAGACAGACAAACCTATTTCCCATCACAGACACATACCATCCTGGTGACGTAGAGAATTGAGTCTGATTTTAGAAATAACAAAAGAAGTTGATTTTCTTTTGTGCCTGTGGATATATGAGTTTGAGGCGTGTGTGCATGAGCATCCGTGTGCACGTGTGTATGGAGACCAGAGGTTGACAGTGAGTGTCTCTCCATCTTTCTTTTCTTTTTTTTTTTTGAGATTGACAGTATCTCTCCATCTTTATTTTCTTTTTTTTTTTTTTTTTGAGGTTGACAGTATCTCTCCATCTTTATTTTCTTTTTTTTGAGGTTGACAGTGAGTATCTCTCCATCTTTCTTTTCTTTTCTTTCTTTTTTTTTTTGAGGTTGACAGTGAGTATCTCTCCATCTTTATTTTCTTTTTTCTTTTTTTTTTTTTTTTTGAGGTTGACAGTGAGTGTCTCTCCATCTTTCTTTTCTTTTTTTCCTGGGCAAGTGGCTTTATTAGAGTGCCAGAATCACAATAGGACTTAGGAATTAGCACTGGGGCCCTTCTTCTTGCCAAAGGTGGGCACAATGTTTACAAAGCAAAGGTTGGACTGCATTCGCCACTTGGCCCAATCCATCTTCTTTTTCATCTTCTGTTTGGTCACCTTGGGAGTCTGATCTCTCACTTTTCCAGCATGAGCCAGGGAACCTCCCAGCTTGAGACCAGCTATTTCCAGAGTGGTCAGGGCCTCTATACCATGCTGGCCTAGGGTGGCCTCATCCTCCGTCGAGCCAGCCAGAAGCACAACTCGATCTTCCCGTCCAGGGCAATGCCTTCCAGTGAGGCCACAGGAGCTTTGAGCTGGGCGATCATCTCTTGGCCGGTCACCTGGAGGGCGTGTAGTTCCTGGGCGCATACAAAGAGCTGCATGGAGGCAACTAACCCACGGACTCCGAAGCTGCTACCACAGAGATGGAGTCAAGCCATCTTTCTTTCTTTTTTTTTTTTAACATTTCTTAGAATTATTTTATCTGTAAGAGCATTTTGCCTGCGTGTTTGTATGTGTACCGCATACATGTCTAGTGCCTTCGCAGATCAGAATAGTGTGCTAAGACAGGCGATCCAGACTTAACGGTTGGTGTGAAGCAGCCACTATGTGGGTGCTGGGAACTGAACCTGGGTCCTTTGGTTTTTTTGTTTTGTTTTGTTTTTGTTTTTTCTCTTTTTAGTCCCCCAGTCAAACCTGGGTCCTTTGTAAAAGCAGTAAGTGCTCTTAACCTCTGAGCCATTGCTCTGGGAACTTCATCTTATTTTTTGAGAGGAACCCCATCACTGAACCTAGAGTTCCTTGCTGGTTGAGGCACCTCCTCAGCCCTCAGAAGCCCATCTTCTTGTCTTCCCCTGCAATTCATAGTCTAACCCCCCCCATCTACACGATAATTTTATCTTCCCCCTGAGTGAAACGTCACACTTTCCCAAAGTAGCTTCACATTGTGTAGAAACAAAATTGGAGGCATGGCATTGGCATAGCCTGGGAGTTATATTGGAGTGTTAGCATGAGGAGGCAGCTTGGGGTTTGTTAAACTTTTTATTTCCTGGAACTCTTACAAATCACATAGCTTCTACCCAAAGTGGGATTTCATTTGCTCATCCCCACTCACCCAACAGATCGTCCTCAAAGATACTGCTGCAGGTGAGGCCCCAGCATCACCTCTCAGCCAGCACTTGATTATGTGTTTCTGGGATGTCCTCCTCCTGGGAGTAAACTCCCTCAGTTCCCCGCCTACAGTGTGGCAGCTCTGTGACAGCAAGGACCATATCTGTTTTACTCATGACCGCCTCACTCAAGGTCCAGCCATCAGAAGATCACTAAGTATTCAGTGAGTGAATGAGTGAGTCAGAAACTGTCTCTAGGAGTAGCCTCACCACAGTCCTTTATTTTGGGGTCTTATATTAAAACAAAAAAGAAGGCATGTGCTAATTATCATATCATGATCACTGGTGGTTATAGTAATTTGTAGGTAAAGGGACAGTGGTGGAGGGTGACTAAATAAAGCTCCCCACTAACTAGTATGTGTGGACCATTCCAGAGCTCTGAATTTGGGATCTCACTGCCTGCTTCTATTGCACTTCTGTAGACAGAGCCATTCCTTTGGGAAATTCTGTGTGGAGTTGCCTACTGCCCTCCGTATTACAGATTCGAGGAAGATGCAGAACTCAATTTCTCCAAACTCAGCAAAACCTTTCTGGTCTGGAAATAAAGATCCAGGCCTCTCTGCGGCTTTCACTTTCAGGCTCTGAGAGGGGCTTCCCCATCTAAGGTCTGGGCTGAGTCACCTCTCCTCTAGCAAAAACAAGTTAACTCCCTTAGGATGGGTTCTGGAAGTGGAGCCTCAACCTTCTAATCCCCTCCATCCTTTCAAGCCAAGGTTCTTCTGGGAACAAGAGGGCAAGGCAAGAGGAAAAAATAAAAAACAAAAAACTGCAGTCCTGGTTCTCCCTTCCTCCCTAGCTCAGGGCCTTTCGCCTTCTGCCCAGAGGAAGGAGGCTGGAGAGGAAGAAGAAAAAATAAGCTGGAGGACACAATACTTTGAAGGAAGGGGGATGGTCTGCCTGGGCAGGGGGAGATAAATTGGGAAGAAGGGTAATGAGACATGAAGAATCCCTGGAGTCTTCAACGTTTCTCACATCCAGGACAGCTGAGGCACTGCCTAGTTGCCAGGACACCAGAGAACCCAAAAATGCAATCAGTGGGAGGTGATGACAACTGAGATGCTGGCAGATCTGATGTAGGGCCCCTAGAAAAGCTGTGCCCTGCAGGAGCATCACAAACTGCAGAAGACTGGGTAGGCATGGGTGGGCGTCCAGTGTGAGACCTGGAATCGGAAGGCCTACACTATTTCTAGCTCAGTAGCCAATTTAAGGGGAGGACCCCAAGCAAAAGATGAAGGGCAGTGATGTGGCTTAATCAGCTCCCTCAGGAATGGCAATGTTTTCAGAATGCTTTGAAATCTCCAGATGAAAGGAAGTGCGAGGGAAAGCTATCATTACTTTGACTTCTGATCATAGAGGAACCAGGGTGTTTTTGAGTTCCTGTATTGGAATCAGAGACTGACCGAAGTATTTTCATCTTGGGTAGACTTGGAGAGCTTTTTTCTATTGATATCAATTGACAACAGGATCAATAGCAAGGTCCCTTGAGAATACAGCCAGATGGGTTAGAGAGCTGGTTTAGTGAGTGGGTTAAGAACAACTTGCAAAGCCTGGAGTTGGGATCTCAGCAGCTCCAGGTTCACTGAGAGACTCTATCTCAAAGGAATAAGGTGGGCAGTGTGACTCCCAATGACTTTCTCTGACTTGATCTCTCTGCATGACACAGTTGCATAATACCTACATAAACACATGTATGTACACGACAGAAACACATGAGCATAGACCACACATGTGCCTTCTTGCACAGACACACACACACACACACACATAAACACACACATGCACACACAGACACACAGAGCAATTTCCAAGCAAATTCAAACAAGTTTTCCAGGCAGACTGGTTTTCACCAGGCCAAACTTATCTAGGGGGATGATGTACAGGCTACAACACTTCTCCCTCTCTTTTATACTTTCTTTTCTCTTCTTTTTCCTTTTCTTTTTTTTTTTTTGAGACAGGGTTTCTCTGTGGCTTTGAAGGTTGACCTGGAACTCACTCTGTAGACCAAGCTGACCTCGAACTCACAGAGTTCTGGGATTAAAGGCGTGTGCCACCAATGCCTGGCTCTTATACGTTCACAAGTACATAAAGCCTGCTTAAAAACTAGGACTCGGGGCTGGAGAGATGACTCAGGGGTTAAGAGCACTGGATGGTCTTCCAAAGGACCCAGGTTCAAATCCCAGCACCCACATGGCGGCTTACAACCGTCTATAATGAGATCTGATGCCCTTGTCTGTCCTGCAGGCACACATGCAGACAGAACACTGTATACATAATAAATAAATAATCTGTAAAAAAACAAAAACTAGGACTTGGACTAGATTTAGTGATATGTGGGTCTCTGGAAGCTGAGTCAGGAAGATTGCTTAAGTACAGAATTATGTGTTGGGGACCAGTCAGGGCCACATCAATAGGTCCTATCTCACACAAACAAATCAACAACAACAAGTCCACTTTGATTCACTAAAGAATGCTTGGAGATTCCAGAATGTTCATGTCCAGTGTGGCTATGACCAAATAGCCTAACAAGTAAATAAATAATAATAAGAACAAGATGATAGGTGCGAAACAGATCCTTGTGTTTGACAGACCCATGGTTTTTGGTATTTTTCCTCTTTGCTCATCCCTTGAAACTTGACCATGAATACTCCATCACATCCCCTCTTCTCTCTTTTGTTTCTGGAAGCATCCAGACTGTTGTTTCAAGGGACACTGCTACACAGCTCTCCAGTGAAATGATATTCCCTTCCTGATCTCTCCAGTGCTAACAGGCTGACTAGACTCAAAACAGACCTTTAACCCAAGCCTGAAACAAGCTCATACTTGTTGGGATCCACCTAGGAAGCAGTGACTTCAGGTTATAGTCATCCTAGGGACAGGAACAATTTTTTCTGATCTTGCATAAAGTGGACAAAGATCTAACTGATGCTACTTGTAAACCAAAGAGATCTCAAGACCGGGAATGTGATGCAAGCTCTCAGGAGAGAGGAGCTGAGACTAAGGATCATCAACAACACCATGGACAAAACAAAATATGGGGAATGCAGATGTCAAGTCTCAGGATTTCAATGTTCCAGTAGAGTTAGGGTTAGGATATATATGTATGCATACATACATATACATATATAAACACATATACACACACTACACACATATACATGTACAGAGAGATATATCAATGGATAATAGATGATAGATAGATAGATAGATAGATAGATAGATAGGGAGAGACTCCTCTTTTAAACTGTGGGTGGGTAATAAGTGCACAGAAGTCATTACCCAGAAAGGTGATATAACCAGAATACAGAAAAGATCTGACCAAATTTATAAATTACAGAGCCATGAACGAGCGAGATTGTATGGATCATTAAGGGGCTACTTTGCAACATCAATCCTGTGTGAGAACCCCAGGCTCCTCTACTAGTTCCAGAGAATTCTATTGAGTTGATTAAACTAGAGTCCAGGGACCTAATTATAACTAGGTTACCTGAGCCGGGCGGTGGTGGCGCACACCTTTAATCCCAGCACTCGGGAGGCAGAGGCAGGAAGATCTCTGTGAGCTCGAGACCAGCCTGGTCTACAAGAGCTAGATCCAGGACAGCCTCCAAAGCCAGAGAAACCCTGTCTCCAAAAACCAAAACAACAACAAAAAACAAAAAACAAACAAACAAAAACGGGTTACCTGAACAACCCATCCTCCAAGGTTAAAACAAACAACCAAACACTGTCAGAAGGCCCATAGATCTGACCTCACCTGGCAATCATTGTAACTAAATGTTTGGTTGATTCATGCAGAGACAGACACAGTTGGTGACCTGGGAACAAGCTTCAGAGTAGCCATGAGACTCAGAATCTGCAGATCCAATCAAGGAGTGTCATAGTCTTCTACTCCTGGCTCAATTAGAGCCGTCCTTTGAGATGGGCGAGGACTTCCCACCTCTGGGATAAGTCAGAGGCTTTTAGACTACTGCCTTTGGAAGGAAGTCTTCAGGGTTGCTTACTCAGAAGAGGCATAGACTTCTTCATACACTCCCATGGCTCCACGTGGACAGTTTAATAGACATTCTTTTATGTAGGGAATATTTACTGGTTAAGAGTTATATAATTTTTTAGGTGTCATGGTAAGTAAAACCTCTCACTGCACATGCCTGACAATATGATTTTGAATCCCAAATCCCATAGTGGAAGGACAGAACTGATTCCTGATAGTTGTCCTCTGACTTGTGCTTGAGAGTGCATATGCACATGCACACACACACGTACACACACACACAAATAATAAAAATACTTTAGGTACATTCTCTATGCCAATAGTTTATTGCTAAGGATATAGATGAATAGATTAGATAGTGATAAAACATCACACTAAGAGATCTCAAAGTCCCTTAGCAATTTAGTAGGCTAAAAAACTGTTTTGGGGCTAGAGAGATGGCTCAGCTGTTAAGAGCACTTGTTGCTCTTAAAGAAGACCTGGGTTGCCGGGCGTTGGTGGCGCACGCCTTTAATCCCAGCACTCGGGAGGCAGAGGCAGGCGGATCTCTGTGAGTTCGAGGCCAGCCCGGTCTACAGAGTGAGTTCCAGGACAGCCTCCAAAGCCACAGAGAAACCTTGTCTCGAAAAAGCAAAAAAAAAAAAAAAAAAAAAAGAAGACCTGGGTTTAGTTCCCAGCACCCACATGGCATCCACAACCATTCATAACTCCTGTTCCAGGGGATCTCATATCTCTTTTGATTTCCAAGGGCCCTGAGCATACATGTAAGTATACACACATACAGACAAAACACTTATACAAAATAAAATAAATAAATATTTTAAAACTTTTAAAAAATTATATTTCATTCTAGTGGCTAGAATTAGTGAAACAGCCATCTCAGAAAACTAAAGAGTCATTTTTCACCGAGTAATGGTGGTGTGCACTTTTAATCCCAGCACTCAGGAGGCAGAGGCAGGCAGATATATTTGAGTTTGAGGCCAATCTGATCTACAGAGCAGGTTCCAGGATAGGCTCCAAATCTACACAGAGAAACCCTGTATCAGAAAAGCAAAACCAAACCAACCAAACAAACAAAAAACAAAATAACAAAACGTAAGAGTAATTTTTCACCACCTGAGCAGCCCAGCGTTTCTGTTCCTCAGGTGAGGCCGAGTGAGGCCATGAACAGCCACCCAGCAGAGTGCATAATTTTTCATCTCAAATGCACTTCCAGGTGAAAGATGCAAGTGTTCAGGAGATGAGGACTATATGTGTAGTACTTACTCTGCTTACACACCCTAAACAACCTAGGCAGAAGCTATTCCAAGTGATGTCATCGAAGGAACAAATAGGAATCTTCTACTATTTCACAGAACCTTATAGATACCAAGTGTTTGTGTTCCATTCAAAATAAGCAAAAGAATGAAGCCCGAATTGCAGGAGTCATTTCCTGTGTACTCTGTACAAGTCGCAGGATCTTTATTTGTGTTTATATGTTTATTTGTTCGTGAGCACGTGTGTGAGGTCAGATGTCAATGTCAGCTATCTTCTTGATTGCTTTTGACCTACATCTTTTTTTTTTTTTTTTTGGTTTTTTCGAGACAGGGTTTCTCTGTGATTTTTTTTTTTTTGCTTTTTTTTTTGTTTTGTTTTTTTGCTTTTTTTTTTTTTAACAACAAAAAAAATTGGGCTCTGATAGAACTGGCTGACCTGAAACTATTCAGACCAGGTTGACCTTTCGTTTGCAAAGTTCCTCCTGCCTCTGCCTCCCAAGTGCTGGGTTTAAAGGTGTATACTTGCAAGCGTGGTGTCCTAGTTAGGGTTACTACTGCTGTGTAACACCATGATCAAAAGCAACTCCAAAACTAACTTGGATAGGAAAGCGTTTATTTTGCTCACGGTTCCGTCAAATACAATGAGGGCAGGAACTCAGGCAGGGCAGGAACCTGGAGGCAGGAGCTGGTGCAGAGACTGTGGAGGATGCTGTTCACTGGCTTGCTCAGCCTGCTGTCTTTCTTTTCCTTTCTCTTTTTCTCTTTCTTTTTCTTTTTCCTCTTTTGGTTTCTCTGTATAAGCTCTAGTTGTCCTGGAACTTGCTCTGTAGACCAGGCCGGCCTCGAACTCGAAGATCTACCTTCTTCTGCCTTTAGAGTGCTGGGATTAAAGGCATGTGCTGCTACCATCAACTTCAGACTGCTTTCTTATGGAACCCAGAACTACCAGCCCAGGGTTGGTACCACCCACAGTGGGCTGGGTCTTCCCACATTGATCGCTAAGAGAATGCCCTACAGGCTTGCCTACAGCCTGATCTTACGAAGGCAGTTTCTCCGTTGAGGCCCTTTCCTCTCTGATGACTGTAATTTGTGTCAAGCTGACATCACACCTGGATAGACTCAAGGTCTGCACATAAATTGGAGTTCACTGATTGACTGGACTGTGCCTGGCCCGCAAACCCCAGGGATCCTTCTGTCTTTAAGTCCCAGTGCTGGGACTACAAATGCACGATGCCTTGCCCAGCATCTATATGGATTCTGGGAACTGACTCAGATCCCTGAGCTTGTGCAACAAGCACTTGTCCT
The DNA here is from genome assembly GCF_017639785.1 of Mesocricetus auratus. Taxonomy (NCBI): domain Eukaryota; kingdom Metazoa; phylum Chordata; class Mammalia; order Rodentia; family Cricetidae; genus Mesocricetus; species Mesocricetus auratus. Next base: position 33,171,718 of record NW_024429186.1, on the reverse strand, counting down.
ACAGAGCCGTCTTTCCAATCCCCTGCTCGTTTTGCTGTTGAGATGACATCTAAACAGTTCAGGCCGACTTTGACTTTACAGGGTAGGCCACACTAGCCTCAAACGTAGGCTCTCATTGTGTCAATCTCATGGCTGTTAGGGACGCAGGTGTGCACCGCCAACATTCGTGGGGTGTCACAGAATCTTTGGCCCTCACCTTTCTCATGATTGGGACAGTATTCACTTTGCTGGCTTGCAATACAACCAGAAATCATGTTTTAAGTTACTGGAGCTGAGCCTGGCCCTATAGGTAACTTACCATCAGAACAGACAACCAGAAACTACCAGGAAGTGACTTACATGGGAAAACTGACATCTAGTGGTGCCTTTTTATAACATGGGCCAAAAGTATAGTTAATTGCTGGCTTGAAATCTAGTTATTGGGGGGAATAACTAGTCAGTGACAGAGCACCTGCTTTCATATACATAACAACATTTCACTCTCATGGGTGATTTTCAAACTTGGCTGTGTATCAGAATGACATGTTGAACTTTTTGAAACCTACTAATAGAGGGCATGGTAGCACACACCTTTAATCCCAGCACTCCAGAGGCAGAGGCAGGTGGATCTCTCTAATTTCCAGGCCAGTGTGGTCTACATAGCAAGTTCCAGGTCAGCCAGAGCTACATAGTCAGATTGTGTCTCAAAAAAACCCACAATAAAAGAGAAACATGCTAATGTCTGGATCTTACCTTCTGAGAGAATCTGATTTAACCTACTCAGGCTCTCTCTGCCTCTATCTCTGTTTCCATCACTCAACTCTAGAAAATTTTCTATTAGGGACATTTTAAAAGTGATTTCAGTATGTAACCAGAAGCTGGACATGGTGGTGATACCTGTGATCCCAGCACTTGGGAAGAAAGGACAAGAGTTCAAGGCCAGCCTGAACTACAGGAGAGCTATCTGAAACACACACACACACACACACACACACACACACACACACACACACACACACACGGAATCTTGAGAACCATTGCAGTGGTCCATGAAGTAACTCATTTATTATTCCCTTCATTGTGTAATTGAAGAAAGTGAAACCCAGAGGGTAAGGTAGTTGCTGCAAAGTCAATGAATAGGTAGAGAAAATTTGAGCTTGATTCTCCCATAACCCCCATCTGATGTTGTCTTTGCAGAAGTTTTAGAAGTCTGGTATACCCTGACTAGCTTCTGCATATAGGAGTCTTATTGTGTTTTGTTTGTTTTTTGAGACAGGGTTTCTCTGTGTGTAACAGCTCTGGCTGTCCTGCAACTTGAGTTGTAGACCAGGCTGGCCTTGAACTCACAGAGATCCATTTACCTCTACCTCCCGAGTGCTAGGATTAAAGGTGTGCACCACCACCACCACCACCACCACCACCACCACCACCACCACCACCACCAGGATACATATAGGAGTCTTAAGTAAGGGACATTAAGAATTTACCAGACTGTGAGCTGAAGCTCTGAAAACAGCTTGGGGTAGGCAGAGCAGCGTAGTCTATGGAAGGCACTGGCTATCTGATCTGTCTAAATTCATGAGTTTAAACTTCCTGAGTTTTAGACTCTACTGTTCTACTAATGGATAAATTAGCAGTATGAGGTTAATTCTGAATCAAATTGCTATAAGATAAACAGTAAATTTGTGTGTGTGTGTTGAGATCAGGAATATATTGGAGACAAAAGTGTGTAAATTAACGGTCAGTTATTGGTGCCCATGAAAGGGTTGACCACTTACTTATCTGAGGCACACTTATCTGCTAGGCATTTGTGGGTGGGTAAACAAAAGGGTCCAAACCCTGATATCTGGGACCTTTTGCTAACTTGGCCTCCCACAGAGTTCCTCAGAGGATGGGTGACTCTGAAAGGACACTGGAACACGAATTTGTTCCAAGCCCATCTGGTACAAACTGAAGCTCACTGTGGACACAGGAAATGAACAGGGTCTCCCTGGGTCGGGAAGGGAAGCTGCATTTCTTAATCATACATATGCGCCAGGCCAAAGCCTGCCAACACCACGCTTAAGTAATTGCTAGGACAATTTCCCCGAATTTTATGGTGAATGTTCCTTTGATTGGCTCTTGGCAGCATGTAAGAGCAGGTTGAGGAAAACGAAGGTTCAGCCAAGCGAGCAATAGTCTAGAAAGTCATCCTATGAGAAGGCCATGTTAGGGGTCACAAACTCAGCCAAAGAACTGACTTTGGCCCACAGATATTTTTGTCTCAGTGCTAGTTGGCGGGTTCTCAATATTTTTCAGTTAATTGCCAACATTCAACTTTGGAAAAGCTTACATAAAAACTCTGATTTTTGTCATGAAATATAGCGGTGTGTGTGTGTGTGTGTGTGTGTGTGTGTGTGTGTGTGTGTGTGTGTGTGTGTGTTTCTAGGCATTGAACCTAGGGTCTCATACTTGCTAGGCAAGAGCTCTACCACTGAGCTATATCCACCATTCCTCAATATATACTATTGGTTTGTTTTTGAGACAGGATCTTATGCCGATCAGGCTGGCCTAGAACTCACTATGTATTATTGGATGAGATTGCTCTCAAGCTCACTGTGTAGCTGAGGAGGACCTTACATTTCTGATCTTCTTGCCTTCACCTCCTGAGTGCTAGGATTAAGGTGAGTGCCCCTGTGTTCTGTTTATGAAACAATGGGGGTCAAACCCTGGGTTTCCTGCACGCTAGCCAAGCACTGCCCTGAATTTCATACTCAGCCATCTTCTACCTTTTGACACACCCATGCTTATCACTAGTCCATGAAGTTAGCAAATGTTTACTGATACTGTAGCTTAGTAAGAAGCAACGGGGGGGGGGAAGGGGGGAAGTAAGATCACTTGGTTAGTAAAGGTGCTTGCGGCCAAACCTGATGGCCCGTGTTTGGTCCCTGGGACCCACATGGTGGGAGGAGGGAACTGATTCCCAAAAGTTGTCCAAATACACACATGTGTACACACACACATACACAAAATAATATAACAACAACAGCAATAAGAAAAGAAATAAAGGGTCCAAGTGGGAGGCTGAAATGATACCCACAGGAAATTGTGGGAAGAAGAAAGCAATTCTAACACATGTGTTTTCTTTCCTTCTAACCGTTTTCCATTGATCCGGTCTACTGAAGTGATTCACTGAGAAATGCTAACCTAGATGGAATGTATAAACTAAGAGAAACACAAATCTTGGTTTTAAATGAACATTTTTTCCTAGATCTGGATTAAGAAACAGCACAGTTGTTTTTTGTTTGTTTTGTGGCTGCTGTGGTTTGCCTGCTGGGCCAAACAGAAGCTTCCTTTTATGTAAGGATGGAGACAAGCCACTCACCTAGTCAACCAAAGAGTTAATGAAAGGGAAGAAAGGGAGAGAATGGATGGAAAGGAGACAATGGTGGCTCTCTAGGAGAGAAGAAAATCAGGCAGCAAGGAGAGGTAGGCCCTTTATGAATGACCACATTTTGTTAGTATGAAGAGATGAACAGAACCATAAGGGTTAGGCAAGGGGACACCAGTGTCTCTGTTGTAAAGGTACAAGTGCACAACTTTGGAAGCCAGAGAGGAGAAAGAGGCTACCATTGGCTTCTGCCAAGTCCATCCCTTCCCCCAGCCTTTTCTCCCCCTCCCCTCACCCGGAAGGTCCTTTCTCCTCATTCTGCCTATCTAATCTTGCAGTCTCAGATATGATGAAAGCTCCCAGGCTCTCACAATATCCCCAGGCCCTTCCTCCCCAGCCTCTCCTCCCAGGTCCTTTCTCCCCAGCCTCCTCCTCCCCAGCCCCTCCTCCTCAATCCCTCCTCCCCAGCTCCCTCTCCCAGACCCCTCCTCCCCAGGCCCCTTCTCCCCAATCCCTCCTCCCCAGGCCCTTCCTCCCCAATCCCTCCTCTCCAGACCCTTCCCCCCTAACCCCTCCTCCCCAAGCCCCTCCTCCCCAGGGCCCTCCTTTAGCACAGCTGCTGTGTGCCTTACAAGTCTCACTAGATTGAGCATATTGTCCTGGAAGAATCTTGTCTGTGTGTATTATAAAACCCCTTGTAAACTCCTTGAGAACAAGGGCCGTTTCTTCTGTTCCCGCTTCATCTCCCATAGTGTGGATGGCCCAAGAGACCCTCTGTATGGCCCTGCTGCCTCACAGACTGGAGAGTTCAGTTCAGCTCTCAAGCTCTTGCCAGCAACGCAAAGGGTGCACAATAAAGTCCTTTCACTATTAAGCGACAGATTCAAAGATAGAGGGGCTGAGAAAGCACACACACAGAATCCTTGTCTCACGTCTCTCCTGGGAGTCAGAGCCTGGAAGCCTCAGGTTAGATGTGGAAGTAACTTTGATATACTGTATGTGGTGGCACATTAGTATTTCATTTCGATGGAATATATAAACTAGTTGATAAAAACATGGAACTGGCAATGTTCCTCAGCTTTTGTTTAACATCCTCAGGGTCTGGAGTCCTGGTGTAGTGGAGACCTGGAGTCCTAGGTCAACACTACCAAAAAACAAAAACAAACAACCAAACCAAACCAAAACACAGAAAAAAAAACAATAAATAGTAAGTTTTGGGTCACATGAAAGGACCAAAAAAGGTAAAGATTTTTTTGTAGGCCATAAAGTCATTAGTTGGTATTTCTTAAAGCTCTCTCCTGTCATGTTTATAGTCAAGAGTTCATAGGGGGAAATCATTGTTTTTCATATTTTAATGTTGACAGTGCTACCAGAAGAGAAAGTATCTCTTAGGCCATCAGCATTATGGGAGATGAAGCAGGAACAGAAGAAACGGCCCTTGTTCTTGAGTTTACAAGGGGTTTTATAATACACACGGACAAGAGCTGGGCAGTGGTGGTGCATGCCTTTAATCCCAGCACTCAGGAGGCAGAGGCAGGAGGATCTCTGTGAGTTGGAGACCAGCCTGGTCTACAAGAGTGAGTTCCAGGACAGTCTCCAAAAGCCACAGATAAACCCTGTTTCTAAAAACAAACAAAACAAAAAACACAGACAAGATTCCTTCCAGCCCCCCTCTGCCCCCCCCTTCCCACCTTTCTCTCTAGCCGGGGCCTCGATATGTAGCCCTAGATGGCCTTGAGCTCACAGAGATCTGTCTGCCTCTGCCTCTCAAATGGTGGAATTAAAGGCATGAGCCACCATGCTCAGCCATCTGCCATTATTTCCATTGCTGAGTGTTTCAGTGCTTTTTTAGGGTATAAATAGCAACCAGTACTTAGGAAGGAGAGCTAGATTCACACCTCTCTTATATTCTGAGTTTCTCCTTTCTCCACGGCTATTTTGGGTATCAAGTGCACTTATAGAATTCCATCTTCTGACACAGATACAGACTTAAGCTGTTCCGAGATGTCGAGATGCCTAAATCTTTAAAGCATTACATATACTGAAGAGAATTCATGAGGATTGTCCGCCAGCCTGGGGAAGTTCTGGAGTGTGTCCTAGGGATCTAAAAGTGTCCACACCCAGAAGTGCATCGTGAAGTGGTCATGTCAGCTCTTTTATTTTTTTGTAATGGTCCTGTAATATTACCTGTATATTTCCCTGTGGGCTGCAGTTAAGCAACTTTCTGTAGAGCAAAACTGAACATAAAGGGGCTGGAAAGATGGCTCAGTGGTTAAGAGCACTGACTTTTCTTCCAGAGGTCCTGAGTTCAATTCCCAGCAACCACATGGTGGTTCACAATCATCTGTAATGAGATCTGGTGCCCTCTTCTGGCCTGCAGGGATACACACAGACAGAACACTGTAGACATAACAAATAAATAAATCTTTAAACAAAAAACTGAACATGAAGACATACACATACATTTAGACACACACACACTATCTGGGAGGTTTTTTAAACAAACAAGGTACCAGTCTGGACTTCAGAGAGCAATTTGTGTATCTTGTGAAAGATTCTGAGTCTTTTTTGGGGGGGTTTCTCTGTATTGCTTTGGAGCCTGCCCTAGAACTCGCTCTGTAGCCCAAGCTGGCTTCGAACTCAGAGATCTGCCTGCCTCTGCCTCCCCAGTGCTGGGATTAAAGGTGTGTGCCACCAACACCAGTTGATTCTGAGTCTGTTATACTCCTTGAGTAAGATTTATAGGTCTGACATGTATATAGGATGTGACCTTTCAGGTATGGGCAGAAATGCACTCTGTCACTTAGTGTGGAGCCAACATTCTTTAATACCGTGTAATTACAGTGCACAAGAAGAAACCAAGTAGTAAGCCAAGGCTGGTGGCACAGTTCTGTAATCCCATCTATTAGGGAGGCCAAGAGAAAATTGTGTCTGGATGAGTGTTGGTGGCTCACACCTTTAGTCACAGCACACGGGAGGCAGAGGCAGGAGGATATCTGTGAGTTCAATGCCAGCCTAGTCTACAAGAACTAGTTCCAGGACAGCCACCAAGGCCACAGAGAAACCCTGTCTCGAAACCACCCCCCTCAAAAATGAGTGAGGTCAACAATGCCAGTCTGGACAACTGAGTAAACACTGTCTCAAAACTTCAAAAAGTTAAAAAGGGTCAGGGATGGTGGCACATGCCTTTAATCTTAGCACTTGGGAGACAGAGATAGGCTCTTCTCTTGAAGCTAGCCAAATCTACGTAGAGAATTCCAGACCAGTCAGGGCTATGTGATAAGACCCCCATCTTAAATATGTGCACACGCATATACCCAGTGCTAGTCTTCAACTCAGTGGTAGAGAACTATCCTCTAATGTATGAGGTCCTATATTCAATCTCTAGTAACCTCCCTTTCCCCCATAAAAAATGATACTAGAGTAATCAATCAGATATGGAGGTATACACCTGTAGTGCCATACTCTGGAGGTTGAGGCAGGAAGATCTCGAGTTCATATTGAGCCTGGACTATATAGTACATTCCACGCCAGCATAGGCTACATAGCAGCACCTAGTCTCAAAAAATAGTAATAAGCTTGGCATGGTGATACTCACCTTTAATCCTAGCGCTTGGGAGGCAGGAGCAGGTGGATTTCTGTGAACTTGAGGTCACCCTGGTCTACACAGTGAGGTTCAGGACATCCAGGGCTATGTAGAGAGACCCTATCTAAAATAGTAATAATAATAATAACAACAACAACAATAGTAAAGCTTATTGATAAATAGTTTATCTTTGTAAACATTTCGAGAACATTGTACAGTAACAGTGGAAGAGACAGTGTGGTCTGTCCACTGCTGTCACTATCTAAGAGCAGGAGAAGCAGTCAGCCTAGACAGGGCAGCTTTCCCCGATGGAGAGAAGATGGGTGCTAGAAAACAATCTTCTCTGAATAATTTGCCCAGCTAGAGATCTGTGTCGGATCCAAAGGGCCCTCTTTCAATCCTTTTTTCCCGGGCAGTCCGTAGATCCCTGAAAAACGGTGAGCGACTTCTGTGTGCGGAGAATTGTACAACATGACTCCTTAGCCAGGGACTCGGCATTTGGGGCCGCACACTCTGCAGAGAAATATTAACATACAGTCCTGAGTGAGAAAGCAGACCAATTTAACCCAGGTTGCCAGAGTAGCTAGAAGCTATTAAATTCAATAAGAAGCTAGAAGCCTGTCTCCCTTGACTCTGGCCAGCCTAATGTGGAGAAGCCTGAATTGCTCAGTTAACAAGGTTTGACCATTTGCATGGCAATTTGAAGGGCTAGCTTGCTTATTTATTGTTCGCTGTTTGATCCCAGGTATTGAATCCTGAAAGTTGCCCTCTGACTTCTACATGCCTGCAGGTCCTGGTTAATTTTATGTCACCTTGACACAAGCTAGTCATCTGAGAGGAAGGAACCTCAATGGATAAAATGCCACCTGAAGATCAGGCTGTCTTTTTTTTTTTTTTTTTTTTTGGTTTTACGAGACAAGGTTTCTCTGTACTGTTTTGGAGGCTGTCGGTCCAGCCTGGCCTCGAACTCACAGAGATCCGCCTGCCTCTGCCTCCTGAGTGCTGGGGTTAAAGGCGTGCACCACCACTGCCCGGCCAGGCTGTCTCTTAATGCACAGTTTTGGAGAAAATGTCTTCACAAGGTCAGGCTCTTTTTTTTGTTGTTGTTTTTGGTTTTTGTTGTTGTTGTTTTTCAAGACAGGGTTTCTCTGTGTAGCTTTGGAGACTGTCCTGGAACTAACTCTGTAGACCAGGCTGGCCTTGAACTCACAGAGATCCACCTGCCTCTGCCTCCTGGGATTAAAGCCATGCGCCACCAATACCCAGCCCAGGCTGTCTCTTAATGTGCAGTTTTGAAACCATAAGTAATGAGCATTTGTGTAATATATTTGTATACATGGAATTTTTTGGGGGAGGGGTACAGGGTCTCATTATTTTGCCCAGGTGGGTCTGGAACCTGTGAGCTCATGGGATCCTCTTTCTTCAACTTTCCAAATAATTTAAACTAAAGAGCACATCCTAGAAATGACTTTTTAATTTTCTATTCTTTAATTTGTTCGTTTAAGCTGTATCTTACTATGTATGTGTGTGACTATATGACTACAGGTATGTATGAACACACATGTATGCAGGTGTCCTATGAGGGCCAGAAGAGGGTTTCGGATCTTCTGGAGCTGGAGTTAGATGAGCACTTGTGAGTCATCTACTTGAGTTCTTGTCCCCTGAAAGAGCAGTACTCATTCTTAACTGCTGAGCCATCTTGTTTTGAAAAGATAGCTTACTGGAAGTGGAAGTACTTGATGAAATATAACGGTGATCTGTCCTCCAAAGTTTATATTAGGATTTATCAATAATAATCACTGTTAGAGTACCATGATATAATGCTTCCCTCATTCTTTCACATTATGTATAGATGTATGTAAGAACACATCAATATATACATATACACTGGCCCATGTAAGTCATAGACAAACCCTGATGTGAGGCTTATTTTGCCTGCTTTCCCTCCCCCTAGTCCCATTCATAAACATATTACAGAGCCAAGTGTGATGACTCTTGCCTGTAATCTCAGCGCTGAGAAGGCTGAGTGAAGTAAAAGGATCTCCATGAACTTGAGGCCAGCCTGGCTACATAGTGAGTTCCAATCTGGGCTACAGTGTAAGAGCCTATCTCACAGCAGCAACCTCCCCAATATACTAAGGACATCATTGCAAGCCACTCAGCATTATGCACGTATGGAAATGGTTATTAATAGCTGCTTCTGTAGTGGGAACTAAGTAGAGCCACAGGAAAAGTGATGAAATTAAAGATAAGGCAGATCCCAAAAGGCAACTCCCAGCTACAGGGGAAATGAGAAGACAGAGATAGCAGCACGACCCTTTATTTAAGGAAATCACGACGCGTTCAAAAAAGAAAAGGATGAGGTCACAGGAAAGGCTGGGAGGAGAAGATATTTGCACAGAATGTGGAAATGACAAACTTCGAGTCTTGTAGTGGTTAAACACAGGCCTCTCTGCTCTGCAGGCAGAAAAGACCAGTATATCCCCAAGTTCACATCTGCTTTGTCCTTTGTCACCTGGAAAGCACTCTTTTTGAAAAGATAATTCAATTTCCATCATCAAATATGACCTGCCCTTTGTCTGCATCTAACCAGGAGACCTAACACCAGGGTTCGTACAGCATACTCTATGTCATCTAGCCAGGAGACCTAACACCAGGGTTTGTAGAGCATACTCTATGTCATCTAGGAAGGAGACCTAACACCAGGGTTCATAGAGCATACTCTATGTCATCTAGGAAGGAGACCTAACACCAGGGTTTGTACAGCATACTCTATGTCATCTAACCAGGAGACCTAACACCAGGGTTCGTACAGCATACTCTATGTCATCTAGCCAGGAGACCTAACACCAGGGTTTGTAGAGCATACTCTATGTCATCTAGGAAGGAGACCTAACACCAGGGTTTGTACAGCATACTCTATGTCATCTAACCAGGAGACCTAACACCAGGGTTCGTACAGCATACTCTATGTCATCTAGCCAGGAGACCTAACACCAGGGTTCGTACAGCATACTCTATGTCATCTAGGAAGGAAGCTCTCAGGGCTAGAGGGGAGTGTGGTGAGGTGCCTGCTGAGCAAGCATGATGACTTGAGTTTGGATCCTCACTACCCACATGACAAGCCAGGCTTGCAGGCCCAGTACTGGGAAGGCAAAGATAGAAGGATCCCTGGAGCTCACTAGCTAGGTTCAGTGAGAAATCCTACCCAAAAGTAAAATGGTGACTAAGGATGACACCTGACCTTATCCTCTGGCCTCCACACACACATACACACACACGCACACACACACACACACACACACACACACACACACACACGCACGCACGCATGCACACACACACACACACTTTAAAAAGGAAGAAGGGACCCGGAGAGGTGGCTCACTCATTAAAAAACACTAACGGGGGGGGGGCAGGAGAAGGGACTCAGACGATAAGAGCCCTGGCTGCTCTTTCAGAGGTCCTGAGTTCAATTCCCAGCAGCCATAGTGTGGCTCACAAACATCAGTAATGAGATATGGTGCCCTCTTCTGCCCTGTGGGCATACAGACAGGGCATACATTTATTTATGTATACTAAATAAATAAACCTAACATGTTTTTGGAAAAAGATCTGGTGCACTCTTCTGCCTTCAGGCATACAAGCAGGCAGAACACTGTATATAAATAAAGAAGAAAATCTTTCAGAGGACCCAGATTCAATTCCCAATTCAATACCCTGACTATTACCTGGCAGCTCACAACTAGCCATAATTTCAGTTCTTCTAGACATATGTGGTACACAGACACACACTCAGGCAAAACACCCATACACATGAAATAAATCTCAAAAATATTTTAGATTAAACTAAGAAAGCATTAACAGTGGTTGTTAAAAAGGGAAAGCTAAGCAGGGCATTGGTGGCACACGCCTTTAATCCCAGCACTCGGGAGGCAGAGGCAGGTGGATCTCTGAGTTCGAGGCCAGCCTCCAAAACAATATAGAGAAACCATGTCTCGAAAAACAAAACAAAACAAAAAAGAAACTGTTTTAAAAAAACAAAATAAATAAACAAATAAATGAAAAGGGAAGACTATCCCCTCCCCCCAGGCCCCTGCAGCCTCCTACTAAGGCCCCGAACTTGGTAGGACCCTGGTTGCTTTAAGCCCCCCACGCCTCTGCCTCCTCTGCACTGAGCAGTCCCTTTACAACCTCTCCTGGTGACTTTGTCTGATACCGTCCTCTACTAATTTTGTCACAATAATTTCTGCCTCCTGTGACAAAAATACCTGAAAAGAAACAACTTCAGGAGGTGGGGTTTACGTGGTTTACAGCCCATCGTGGTAGGGAAGGGTGGGCGCAAGCGCAGGAAGCAGCCAATCACACCTCATCACAGTCAGGAAGCAGAGAGTAAAGGCTTTTTCCTCCTTACCCAAAGAGACCCCACCCAGTGGGCGGTGCTGCCCTCAGTTGGAGTGGGTCTACTTCAGCCTAATCTAAACAATCCCTCACAGTCCTGCCCGGAGGCTGCTCTCGGTAGTGGTTCTAGATCCTGTCGAGTTGAGGACGTTAACCAACACAGATGCAAGTCAATTCACTTAGGCTTCCATGGGGTGTATGTAAAAATCATTTAAACCGCCTAACTCCCTATGCCACCCTGCCACAATCAAAAACTCTGTTCTGCCAGGCATGGTGGTACACACACACATGTGCTACACACATGTTGTGCCCAAATTCTGAACCCCCAAATCACCAAGAGACCCATTCCGATGTGAAAGCAAAGAGTCTTATTGTTTAACGAGCTAACCCCACTAACTCGGGCCCTTGGTCAGTTCAACATGGAGGCTGGCATGAGAAGGGCTGGGAGAAACTGAGAGGCAGGGAGCTTATTGGGCAGCGTAAGGGGAGTGTCTAGTATGCAACAGTCAGTCTCAGCACTGGTGCGCTTCTGAGCTTGGACAACCTGTCCCGTGTTGATTGGCCAACTAGTTGTTATGGCCTGTAGGCCCTCCCAGGGCCGTGGCTACGCTCTGCACTCCACTGTTAACACCACCTCTTCCATAAAGCATGCCCAGAGTGGCAAAGCACATCCAGAGCCCACCAGCTCACTTCTGATTGGTTCCTTGCCACAAGGAGGGTACCTGACCTCCTAGTGACTAGGGCAAGCCCAGCAGGGTCGGGCATGGGCTGAGTCAGAGGCCTGGTGTCTTTTCTGCAGCCTGTCATGGCTGCTAAAGCAGGGGCTGAGTGAGGGTCTGGTGGTGTCCTCCAGCACACGAATGCATGCAGAGCAGAGTCTGCTGGGGGCTGGAGAGACCACTCAGTGGTTAAAGACCGTTTACTGCTCCATCAAAGGACCAGACATGGGACTCCACAAACGACTGTACTCCAGCTCCACGGGATCTGGCACTCCCTTCTGGTCTCTGTGGGGACACACACACCCTTAGAAAAAAAGTCAGAACCTTGAAAAAGAGGAGGAGAAACAGAAACCACCTACCTACTGGACAAGACAAGCTTGTCATCTCAGGTTGAGGCAAGAGGACCTGGAGTTTGAGGCCAGGCTGGACTATGAAGGAAAACACTGACAACCTTGCTTTTCAGAGAAAGAAAAGAATATTGATTACTAGGGTCTCACCCTGTAACCTCAGCCTTCTAAATGCTGGGGTTACAGGCATGAACCACCTTATCTAGCAAGGATTTGTGGTTGAGGAAGGAGAGAAATGAAATGGAGAAAGGCTTAACAATGAAGGTGTTGTTTTTTTTTTTCCCCTTTTGTTTTTGCTCCCCGACTGTCATCCCAAGGAATTTCTCTGTGTAACAGCTCTGGCTGTCCTGAAACTCCCTTGGTAGACCGGGCTAGCCACAAACTCAGAGCTCCGCCTGTCTCTGCCTCGGAAGTGCAAGGATTAAAGGCGTGCGCATCCACGGCCTGGCCAACAGTGAAGTTTTCTGCAGTGAAGAGAACAGAGCTGATACTTAGAGATCAGACTTTGTCTTCATTCATTCTACCAGGAAATGGCTGAGGAACAAAAACTCCTGCCACAAAACTGACTGGAGAAAGCAGATTAAAAAGGAGGAAGCAGGATGCCTGGCATTGGTGGCGCACGTCTTTAATCCCAGCACTCTGGAAGTAGAGGCAGGCAGATCTCTGTCAATTCAAGGCCAGGATAGGCTCCAAAGCTACACAGAGAAACCCTGGCTCGAAAAACCAAAAAAAAAAAAAAAGAGGAATGAAGTTGCTTTCTTCTGGAATTCCTCGTGCCTTGTTTTCTTAAACTGCTCGGTCAACAAGGAATCTCGACCGGGTAAGGATTTTTGCCTTTCCAGTGTGGTGTGAACCTCGCTGCACTAACCTGGAAGCGGAAGGACCCGGGAGGAAGGTAGGCGTGGCCTACGTAGGGGCGGTTAGAGGGAGGAGCCTCTTCCTATAGAGCCGCGCGGCGGCGGGAGCGGAGTCGGCTGTCTCCAGCGCTGTACCGCCCCGCCATGGATGGGCTACAGAACAGCGCGGCGCTGCTGCGGCGCGGGCCCGGGAGGCGCCGGCGTCAGCCGCAGCTTCGCGGTGGGTCGGTCTTGGCCCTGCCCTTGCGACCCCGGAAGATCCGAAGGCACCGGAAAAGTGCGGCGTCCCGCGTGGCCGCGCTGAGGGCTCGCGCGCTGCCGAGCGGGGACGCGGACTCGGACTCAAAGGTGGAGCCGGCCGCGGGCGAGCGGGAGGGGCCTGCGGAGCGGCGGGAGAGCTCGCGGCCGGCCGAGCCGCGCCGCGGGGAGGGGCGGGCCGCACGCTCCCGAGACCCGTGGACCCCGGTTGGGCTCCCGGGCCCGCACGTGAATGGCGCGGAGGGGCCCTGGGACTCGCCGCTGCGGCAGGTGTTGACGGAACTGGACGGCGTCCCCAGCAGCCGGAGGCGCGCCGCCCGCCTCTTCGAGTGGCTCCTGGCGCCCATGCCTCCCGACCACTTCTACCGGCGCCTGTGGGAGCGGGAGGCGGTGCTGGTGCGGCGGCAGGACCGCAACTACTACAAAGGCCTGTTCTCGACTGCCGAGTTGAACTCGATTCTGCGCCACCAGGACGTACACTTCGGGCAGCACCTGGACGCCGCGCGCTACGTCGACGGGAGGCGGGAAACCTTGAACCCTCCGGGCCGCGCTCTTCCCGCCACCGCGTGGTCCCTCTACCAGGCCGGCTGCTCCTTGCGCCTTCTCTGCCCGCAGGCTTTCTCCTACACCGTGTGGAAGTTTCTGGCCATGCTCCAGGAACAGTTTGGAAGCATGGCCGGCTCCAACGTCTACCTCACGCCCCCCAACTCACAGGGCTTTGCTCCCCACTACGACGACATCGAGGCTTTCGTGTTGCAGCTGGAAGGCCGGAAGCTCTGGCGTGTCTACCGACCGCGGGACCCAAGTGAGGAGCTCGCTCTGACTTCTAGCCCCAACTTCAGCCAGGAGGACCTTGGTGAGCCGGTGCTACAAACCGTGCTGGAACCTGGAGACCTGCTTTATTTTCCTCGGGGCTTCATTCACCAAGCTGAATGTCAGGACGGAGACCACTCCCTGCACCTCACCCTGTCCACCTACCAGCGCAATACATGGGGTGACTTCTTGGAGGCTTTACTGCCCCTGGCAGTGCAAGCAGCAATAGAGGAAAACGTGGAGTTCCGCAGGGGCCTGCCTCGAGACTTCATGGATTACATGGGGGCCCAACATTCAGACTCCAAGGATCCTAGAAGAACAGCTTTCATGGAAAAGGTGAGGGTCTTGGTTGCTCGCCTGGGACACTTTGCTCCTGTCGATGCTGTGGCTGACCAGAGAGCCAAAGACTTCATCCACGATTCCCTGCCCCCTGTGATGACTACTAGGGAAACGGCACTGAGTGTTCACGGGCTCCCAATTCGCTGGGAGGATGGAGAACTTGTAGATGTGGGGGCCCAGTTGACAACAGAAACAGAAGTCCATATGCTTCAGGATGGCATAGCCCGGCTGGTGGGTGAGGGAGGCCGCTTGTTCCTCTACTACACGGTGGAAAACTCTCGCGTTTACCATCTGGAGGAGCCCAAGTGCTTGGAGATCGACCCACAGCAGGCTGACGCCATGGAACTCTTGCTTCGCTCCTACCCAGAGTTTGTGAAAGTAGGGGATTTGCCCTGTGACAGTGTGGAAGACCAGCTTTCCCTGGCAACCACGCTGTATGATAAGGGGCTGCTGCTCACCAAGACACCTCTGGGTCTTGAATTAGTTTCTTGAGGATGGCTGGAAAGAATGCAGTGTTGTCCACCACCACCACCACCTTTTTTTTTTTCTTAAGTCATGTTCTTACCTTGCTAAGCATCAGTATGGTTACGGGTTTTTTTACCTTTGTGACTGCTTCGGTGTCACAAAACTCAAATCTTCTTACAGGAGGAGCCTCTTCATCTAGGTACAAAAGTAAACAGAAATTGGATCGGGGCAAAAAGCTGTGTCTGCAGAAGCAACAGCTCTTGTCATTTCAGAGCACCAACCTCATTCATTCCCTGCAAGCTCCAGTGTATTGTGTGGCATTGGCTGTGTCATCCTGCTTGAGACATTAGGGATTTCTTTTTATTTATATTTTTGGTTTTTCAAGACAGGGTTTCTCTGTATTGCTTTGGAGGCTGTCCTGGAACTCGCTCTGTAGACCTGGCTGGCCTCGAACTCACAGAGATCCGCCTGCCTCTGCCTCCCGAGTGCTGGGATTAAAGGCATGTGCCACCAGTGCCGGGCTGAGACATCAGGGATTTTTATATGGAAGTTACATCTTTGCGTTCTCTTAAATCAGTTTGTGGGGCAGGATGGGGCCAATATCCTGTGCTATGTTTGTATGAATGTAAAAAGAAAGTTTGTATGAACATTAGAAGATTTATTAAAAAGTGCCAAAGACCATTTCTCTTTTCTAAGCCTAGAATTTTTGGGCTTGGTTTGAAAAATGTGAGACAGGGAAGAAGATAAGGAAAGCATGGCTGAGATGAAAGGCGACGTGGTTTATGATGTCACAGGAGTGTATTAGCTGTGCTTAAAGAGGGCCGGCTAGAGCAAGGGTGTGCTTAGCATGTGCAATGCCTTGGGTTCATCAGCAAGCATTACTCTCCTTAGAGAAGAGAAGCATATCTGGTTGGGACCATTTGGAGGCAATTTACTCACTTTAGTTATGCTACTTGAACCCCATCCTACAGCGCAATCCTCACAGAAAAGCGTCCACTAGCAGAGTCAGCTTTGAAGTGTATGCTGTATTTGCACAGTGCTTGGTTTAAGTCAGCGGCTGACTGGCACTGCTCCCAGAGGGACAGTGTCATGTCACCTGGTTACGCTTTCATAGGCCTTAGTCGCCTAACTTTGAGCAAGCTGGCCACAGGGAAGATCGGTGTGTCCCAGTTACTTTCCACTCATTTTCCCCCTGGCATTGGACGAAACTTCCCCAAATCTGGCAAGTGCGTAGCCTCATGATTGTTGGGAGAAAGTCTGGTGCGCCAGAAAGAGCACTTGGAACCAGAAGGTCTGGGTTTGGGGTGGTGGCCGGTAGGCAGCTGGCGGAATGACCTGAGTCTACTGCTTATTTTGTAAGTATATTTTGGTACGGTTTGACTTCTGCACCCTCATCATTGGGAGTATCTAGGCCTCTTAAGATTCTGTTAAGAAGGGCAGTGGTGGCACATGCTTTTAATCACAACAGGCAGGCAGATATCTGAGTTTGAGGCCAGCCTGGTCTTCAACGAGTTCCAGGACAGTCTCCAAACCTACAGAGAAACCCTGTCTCGAAAAACCCAAAAGAAGAAAAAAAAAGATTCTGTTGTAACTGATGGGTTCAGGTTTTTTTTTTTTTTAATTTTTATTTTTGGAGACAGGGTTTCTCTGTAGGTTTGGAGGCTGTCTTGGAACTCTCTTTGAAGACCAGGCTGGCCTCGAACTCACAGAGATCCGCCTACCTCTGCCTCCCGAGTGCTGGGATTAAAGGCGTGCACCACCACTGCCTGGCTTTAGGTTCAGTTTTTAAGGTCGAAGATGTTTAGAAAATTTTTCCCATTAAGTTAGAGCATAAAATAATTGCTTTCCTTCCAGCTGCACTTTCAGAGACGACCACTATGAAGGGTAAAATGTGTAAGGTCTTTTGGAGTGCTTAATCAGACACGTATAGTAGTTACCTGCTTTTCTAAAGGCTCGTGCTTTTCTAGTTTGTCCTTTTTAAAGTCAGTTCAGATAGAGCTACCTTTTAGATTACACGCAATTGCAGTTGGATGGAAGCCCTGGCGAGCGGGGAGAGGGAGTGAATGGGAACCAAGAAGGGCTCCAATGAAGTCCCCAAGTGTCTGGGTCCTGGGATAGTCTGGTGAGAAGAGTCAAGGGACGGGTTCACCAAAAAGAAACCTACTCTCAAAAACGTCTTGAAGAAAAGTTTGGAGTTCCATTGGGTTTTGGCCCTCTATGGGTTCTGAGTAAACACGTATTCCTTTTTGCTTCACATATCTTATAGCCGCTTCCAACTTGAGTATTTTCTCTGTCAGCAAGTCCTTTTGATTTAGTGTTTCAATCTAAAGGGAAAAAAAAGCAGCCAACTGTAGTAGGGAAGAAGAAGCATTAATGTGATTTGATTATGCCAAGCATGGAGCTGGGAGGCTGAGGCAAGAGAGCCCAACTTTAAGGTCATTTTGAGCTACCTAATAACACTCAAACCAACACATAAAAAAGATAGAGTAATTGACTGTATCATGCTTATTAGTAAAACTTTTGAAGCCCTGGATTTCCTTTTGAAAACAGTTTGTACTGATTTACCTTCTTCTTGA
Organism: Mesocricetus auratus; assembly: GCF_017639785.1. NCBI lineage: Eukaryota > Metazoa > Chordata > Mammalia > Rodentia > Cricetidae > Mesocricetus > Mesocricetus auratus. Next base: position 33,154,008 of record NW_024429186.1, on the reverse strand, counting down.
TCTCCTGAAGCATTTCTTGATTTCCTTCAATTTGTAAGTTGAGTACTGTCATTGCCTGGTAAATTTCCCTGAAAAGATTCGAAAGGTTGTTCTACCTTGTACTTGAAAGCATGGTGTTAAACAATAGGATTTGGAGTCAGGCAAGAATCCTAAAACTCCACTCGTCAACAGTTTAACTGAGTCTTCTCTGTAGAAAGATAATTTACACAGCTGTTGTGCAGTTCCAGAGTATATATGTGAAGGCAGTGAGTTACTATTTATTATAACACCTTTGTGAAAGTACCAAATGCCACTTTGTTACTTGTCACCCCAGTTTATAATGTAGAGTTTCATCTGCATTGGAGGCTTGAGACAAACAGAAAAGACCTGGATTGGGGGCACAGCACTTCGAGTGTGGGCAAGTGCATTAAACCCTGGTATTGTTGACTCTAGTCTGTTGTCTCACTAGGTACTGGATAAATGTTTGTTGAATACATGAATAATCTAAAACTCCCTGGAAGAAGAGAAATAACAGATGAACTGTGGGAGCTATGACAATCTAATTATGGCAGGGTTTTCTGTTACCCACTTAGCCTGGAAAGGCAGAGCATATTTAGTGATCAAGGCTCGGAGAGTTGGCAATCCAGGAGGTCCTGGCAGAAACCAGAGGTTTAGTGCTTACTTAAGAACAGCCTCGTGGTCCTCTAGGAGCAGCACATCCAGAAAGGTGTCCCTGACCTGGCTTCCTTGAAGCTTGAGGGCTAGGATGCTGCGGCAAGCTTCCAGTCGTACACCTGGTGATTCTTCATAGTGGATAGCCCAGAGCAGAAGATCTGTCAGCTGGGGACTTACTTGCCCAATCTGTCCCAAAGCTGTAGAGGTGACAGGACAAGCATGTTCCACTGTCATTGACAGTAGCGAAATTTAGGAACTTGAGAGAGGTAGCAAAGCTTTGCTCAGCATGTGTGAGGTTTGATGGTTAGCTTCAGGGCAGAGTCTTGCTGTGTACACATGGCTGGCCTCACATTTGCAGTGACCCCCTGCCTTTGCCTCCTGAGGGCTGCGATTACAGGTGTATACCACCATGCCTGACTGCATTAGGATAGCTCTTCCAAAGGACTCCCAAGAGTCGTGTTTTATACTGTTCTTACCTAATGGGATATAAACATAGCTGAGTTTGCCTATTCGGGAATTAGGTGGGGGAAAATTTAACATGGAAGAGAAGTGTAGTTAAGGTGCGGGCAGAAGGCACAATTATTTCTCAGGATTACCTAGGTCTGGTTCTGCTAGGGTTCCATCAAAGACCATTTCAAAAAGAGAAGCAGTGCAGAGGTTCTAGGAAAAACTGGAAAGGTGAAGAGGAAGTTTTAAGCTCTGTAACTGTCTTGAATCTGGTTTGACTCTTAACAAGTGCTAGTTGAAATCTCCAGGGAATGCAAGATGTATCCAACAGTGGATATCAATTAGAAACTTATCCTTAATTTTGATGGTGGGAACTGTGTAGTCTGTTCTTTGCTTAGCAAATTTCAATATACATAGGATCCTTAACTAAACACTTAAAATCTTTTTTTTCTCAGCCCAGAGACTGAGAAGCTAAGACAGTCCCTTCCACTATACACTAGCTGTCTCACTAGAGTTTCTAGGGGTCTATTAGCATGAAGAAAGTATTTCAAGTGTAGTGCTTGAGTCAGGTGTTGGTGGCGCACACCTTTAATCCCAGCACTCGGGAGGCAGAGGCAGGCAGATCACTGTGAGTTCGAGACCAGCCTGGTCTACCGAGCGAGTTCCAGGACAGCCTACAAAGCCACAGGGAAACCCTGTCTCGAAAAACCAAAACCATCCAACCAACCAAACAAACAAAAAAACAAAAAGTATAGTGCTTGGAGCTATTATTTCTGAAATACCTCGAATGGCAAAAGCCTTGATTTTCCAGTAGGGATCTTTGTTCATCAGATTCTGGAGGCATTCAAGCACCTGTAATAGACAGGAAATGTCAAGTGGGAAGAACCAGACTAAGAATGGACCAGAGGCAGAGACCCCACTTATTTCTAGGGATGCTTTAATTGGAAAAGCAGCCTTCTGTTAATAGTAGTGACAGTCAGCCTGTCTAACTAGCTGAATTGTCTGCTCTGTGTATTTTTCTCAACACAGATTTATCACCATACATACACTACTTACATGTTCTACCACTGAACTGCACCCCTAGTCTCAGACTTTCTCTGCAGTCTCTCTCCCCTGCTCCCCACACTCATTTTTGAGACTGTATAACTATGTAGCTTCGGTTGCTCTGAAGATCAGGCTGGTCTTGAACTCACAGAGATCTGCCTACCTCTGCCTCCCGAGTGCTGGTATTAAAGCCCAACCCTCAAATGCTTTTTTTTTTTCCCCGAGGCACAGTTTCTGGAACTAGCTCTTGTAGACCAGGCTGGTCTCAAACTCACAGACCTCACATGCTTTCTAATGTATATGGTTGTTTTGCTTGCATGTGTTTATCTATGTGCCTTGTGATACAATGCCCTTAGAGGCCAGAAAGTAGTTTGGAGCCCTTGAAAATAGAGTTACAGATATTTGTGAGCTGCCATGTAGGTGCTAGGAATGGAACCCAGTCCTCTGGAAGAGCAGTTAGTGTTCTTAACTGCTGAGCCATCTCTCCAGCCCCTTGTCTCAAATTCTTGAACTTTCTGCCTCTTGCCTTATCTCCCAAGTGTAAGGGTCACATCATGTTTCACTTAGACTTCTTGTGAATACCTCTGTCCAGTTTCTCCTAGTAACAAGGAGTAAAAACTCCATTCATTGGTATTAACCCTTACGCCTATCAGTGACCAGCTATTAGGAAACTAGTTAACTGACATGACAACAATCGAAAGGGTGGCATGCTCTGGCTTGAAGTTGGGGCTCACTAAGCTAAATGCCTCTTACTGATTGATGTGACCTATGTCTCCTTTCACCTTTCTGTCGGGCTGCTCATCCCGCATCCCCACAGACAGTGAGTGTGCCCGGCACAGCAGAGACAGTGACACTCTCTTTGGGTCCATCAGATAAGATGACAGCATGCTGCCTTGACTTACCATCTTGTCTCGGATCTGCAGGGCACCTGCCGCCATACAAGCTGCCTGTCGAATTGCTATGAACTCATCCGAGAAGCAGCTCAGGAAGCTTGGGAGAAGCTTGGCTGTCATGAGCTTGAGTACACGGATCAGGGAGAGGGCCTCAATCCGCTCCTGGGAATTTCCTTGACTCAGCTTAATCCTGTAAGACACAAGTAGCTTTTATTTCCCTTAAACTTTTCTGTGCTGCTGGGCGATGGTGGTGCACACCTTTAATCCCAGCACTCAGGAAGCAGAGGCAGGAGGATCTCTGTGAGTTCGAGGCCAGCCTGGTCTACAGAGTAAGTTCCAGGAGAGCCTCCAAAACAATACAGAGAAACCCTGTCTCAAAAATCCAAACCCTGACCCCCCCCCCAAAAAAAACGTTTCTGTGCCTTGTTCCCTTCCACCATGCCCTTGGGATAGAGTTCTAGCTTTGTGGGGCCCAGTTATGTAGACATACCTTTTCTTTCCTTCTTTCTTCCTTCTTCCTTCCTTCCCTCCCTCCCTCCCTCCTTCCTTCCTTTCTTTCTTTCTTTGTTATTCTTGACAGGGTTTTTCTGTGGCTTTGGAGGTTGTCCTGGAACTAACTCTTGTAGACCAGGCTGGTCTTGAACTCACAGAGATCCACCTGCCTCTGCCTCCCGAGTGCTGGGATTAAAGGCGTGCGCCACCAATGCCCTGTGACATACCTTTTCTATGTTGGTGTATGATCATTAAAGTTTCACTGGGTTGGGACCTTGGGCGTCTTACTTTCTTGAACTCCTATTACCTGGCGTGTGGTAGATATTCAGGTGTCTTGAACAATAAAGGTTGCACCCCATCTTACAAATACAGTGCACGTTTTGACAGTCGTCTCCAGCCCGGAATGACTGCATCTCCGTGGAACTTGGCCTTCCTAGTCCACACTGAGTGTAGCATTTTTCTATAGCAGTTATGGTATATGCTAATACCTATGGTATTAGGTTAGTATGGGTTGGTTTTTTCAATTAGGTATTTGTATATTGTATTTGCGTTCATCAGAATTGCATCCTTCCTCAAATACGTAAAAGATGACCTCACACTTGGTGGGCATCCAGTGCCTCTTTGGCTACCCGCGATGGTAGTTCCTGTAGGGACTGAACCTTTTATAGTGGGACCTAGTATGTTGATCCTACCAGAGCTCAGCCGGTAACTGGCTGGATCCAGATGGCCCAGGCACTGCTAAGAAAGGAAGGGCTCTGAGCTGCAGAGGCCGGGTCTTACCTGATCATGTCATGCACCTCCTTCCCAAGGCTCATCTGCCCCAGCGCTTTGGCAGCCGCTTGCCTGACTTCTTTGTTCCAGTCATTCCACATCAGCTCGATTAGCTTATGCTTCATATCCTGTCAATAGGTATGATAATCGGCTCACTGACTTTGTACTTGACACCAGGTTTTTGTCTATCCGTTAATCTCTCAGTCCAGTTGGGCAGATGGTATTTCTGTATACAGATGACACAATGGAGGCTTTGATTAATTTGTCCCAGGATAGTCTGGTAAATGCTTCTGCCTGGTCTCAGAACCCAGGTCTGTTTCCCAAACCCATCTCTTAAACTCCTGCATCTTGTTGGCACCAACATAATGAGTGTGAGAGACTTGAAATTCAAAGGTATTACATAATCAAGCAATGTCCTCATTCCAGATTGCCTGAGACTTTTCTGGGCTTAGTGCTGAAAGTTCATGTCCTGAGGACGCCACTTCTAAGCAGGAGTAGCCATGTTACGGGCTATATTGAAAGTATTCGGTGTGATAAGAGATTAAGCAGCTCTAAGAAGAGGGACTGATTCCACTCAGACAGCTAGTGACTAGAATGTAATAGTAAAAAGAGGTTCGGGTTTCACTTGCTCAGAATTTCTTCAATTGTAGCCAAGTTCCACACCCCCAAGTTGTTCAGCCACTTACATTCGGTAGACACCAGGCTCCAGAAAGTTTCAAGAGAGCGCCTTGCATTCACTCTGCTCTCAAGTTGTGGGAGCCTGTGTAAGAAAGCTGTGAACTGTGGATGGGGCAGAGTACAGAATGTTCTCCTGACAAGGTGACCTTCTAGAAAGAATCGCATGAACTATGATAAGTGAATGCACTTAAAAGCAAGGACATGACCACATTATCTCTTTGGGAAAAAGCAAAGGCCTGGGAAGAATATTGGCTCTTTTCACACCGTCAAAGATGATAAGACAACACCTGGTACACTCCCTTATTATACATGTATTTGCTTAAGCTAACTGTAAACATTACCTCATGCTTTGCTTGCTTTAATAATGAGAAATGCTTTGTTTGCACTACCTGATTTTAAATGCCTGTAGTCCCCTAGTACTCCATGCAGGTCTTTGGCATGTTCTTTGATTCAGGGAGACAATCCCGATGGCCACCAAGAGGGGTCGACATCGATTCATTTGTATTGTTAGTCTTATTGCTCCAATGTTAATGCCATTGGTTTTGAAAACGGGGACTATGTGCTGAATATTCAGGGAACCAACATGGGCATTTGTTTAGTTGGATTGTTGGGTCTTTTCAGTCTGCTCTCAAATCAAGGACCAATATTCAGCATAGGATGAGGGAGGAATGCATCGTTGACTGATACTGTCATAATGTCTACTGATACTGAGACAGTGTCAAATTACTATTAAGTTTATATGCTCCCTCTTGGTTTGTATGTATTTGATAGTGGCTATGTCACAGTTTGTGGATTGACACTCCACCAAGGAGCACTGGCCTAAAATGAGAGGTACATGATACTTAAAGATATTCCAATTTATGAATAAGAGGCAGCAATGAGATACTAGATAGAAGCAAAGAGTAGGAAGACTCCAGGCCAGCTCTGCCAGACTTCCTGGGAGAAGACAGACTTACTATACAGATGTTTCCACTGATCCGAGAGAAAGCGCGGCAGGCCACAATGCGGTCCTTCCATTGCCTGCTGTTCAGCTCCACAGCGAGCATTGTGTGGATCAGGGTCTGAGGAAAAGGAAGACTTGCGTGGATAGTCTTGCTCACTCTTAGAGACACTAGAATCTTGAAGAAATTATGTCCTAACATGGCATCCAGCATAGTAAATGCCCCAAGGTCATGGAATACTCGTTCCTATTAAGGAACAGAGTGGGATCATAAGAGATGGGCACTCTGCTACCCAAGCAATCTGTCTGGAGTTATAAACCGTAAAGAAAATACAGGTCTAAGAATCTGAGCAGAAAATGAGGGCCTTCCCTTCTGACTGTTTCTAGTCCCTGGGGTGGTTTGTATGTTCACAGTCTGTGTGGAGTCTTGTGTTTTTACTCCAAATGAATGGCATTGTGGGGGTATCAGTGAGAAGCCTCTGTGAGAAGTCTGTATGTCATGACTCAACCTTTATGCTGCTAGAAACTTCTCAGCTAGCTTCTCACATTCCCCTGGACACTTCTCCATATCTGGTTTTACAGACTTGGTGTACTTGGCTTATGTTTGACATCATTCTCAGGCACTGACTATAGACGCTTCCTCCCCTAAACCTTGTTTCCTTCTCTTGTTCTGAAGTGGACACATACCGTCTTCCCACTGAGATGGCCCAGGAGGATACAAGACTGTTCCTCTGTGGCCTCGTTCTTCTTGTTAAAGAGCTGGTGGAGGATCCTCTTAATCACTGGGTAGGTGGCAATGCCTTCCAGAGCCAAGCACTGAGCTGCGGCCCAGCTGTCCACACTATTACCTGCCCCGGTGGGTTGAAAAAAGTTCAGATTGTTTTCTCCCAGAAAGAACCACATTTGAACTGGTACCTGTGACTGTTAACTGCCTGATACTTCTGTGTCCCACAGAGTCTAGAAAACCACCCTGATACTTCAACCATATGGTAAGATTTTTTTTTTTTTTTTGGTTTTTCGAGACAGGGTTTCTCTGTGGCTTTGGAGGCTGTCCTGGAACTCACTCTGTAGACCTGGCTGGCCTCGAACTCACAGAGATCCGCCTGCCTCTGCCTCCCGAGTGCTGGGATTAAAGGCGTGCGCCACCAACGCCCGGCGTCAACCATATGGTAAGATTTTAAATAAAAACAGAAAAACCCGGCAAGACAGTTTTTGAAAACAGGATTTCATTTAGTCCAGGCTAGCCTTAAGCCCATTGTGTAGCAGAGATGACCTTGGACTTCTGGGGGATGGCAGTACTAGGGATAGACTCCAGGGCTTAGTGCATGTGGAGCAAAGCCCTACACCAGCAGGCTGGAGCCCTGCTCCTGACCTTATCCACCTTATCTTTCAGGTGCTAGAATGAAAGGCGTGTGCCTTGAGGCTTGACTGAAACATTACAAGCTCCTCTTGGTAACACTTCTGACTGGGAAGGCTAGAGGGGCCTGGGAGGAAATCCCTTCCTAAAACAGATGAATTAAGCAGTGGATTATTCATATACAGAAGGCCAGACTAGCCAACCAGTTTTCCCATGCTAAGGCAACACAGGTCAGTGGTCTCTCTCCTGACAGCTTTGTTCGTTCGAACATTATAATGCCTAGGTGTCACTGTGCAGAAATTGGAAGCATGATGTGTTCAGGAGGTGATTTTTAAAAAAAACAAACTTTCAAAATGTATCTAGCTATTGTTATGTTGTCTTTTCAATATTAAAATGTTATATAGCAGAGGTCATTGTTTGTTGTATTTACTTTTTGGTACTAGGAATGAAATTCTGGGCCTTAATGTGCTGGGCAATCATACTATTGCTAGAAGTCTAGCCCTAATTGTTGGCTAGCATGTACTAACTGTATTATTAATGGGGACTAGGGTGCTGTTTCAAGGCATGCATACATCGTTGCATTGATCAAACACACCTGCCTTTATCCACCTTCTGCTTCCCACCCCTAACCTCTAGTAATCTCTGTTCTGCATTCTCACATGGAGGAGACTGGGAATTTAGTTGATATCTTCAGTTTCATCCATTTTAGGACATGGCTTATAGAATGGATCTGTGAAGGGTCAGTCCAGGTACCAATTCATGCCACTTGTTTTGCAAAACTACTTAAAAGGACTAATGTCTCTGTGTGCTTAACAGACACTCAGACCCAAATGCAACAGGCATCCCAGCTTCATGGGAAAAGGAAAAGGCTGGGAAAACTGATGTGAGGTAACTCTATCCCATATTCCAGGTCCACAGGGAGTTACTCACCTTTCACAAGTGCAGTCTGCATGATGTCCCGGGCAGTGGGATTATGTGACTGTATGGCATATTGGCATATGGCTGCTGCCATCCTCACATTGGGATTCCTGTCAGACAGAGCAGCCTCTAGAGCAGGCAGGAGCACCTCTGGCAAGTCCGGAATAATTGGTACTGCAATCAGAGAGGCCCCAGTCCTTTGCTTTTCTCTCAGATAGCATCCTTACCAAGCTCCACACTACAGCTATGGCTAAATCACAGGTCAGTTGATGCTCTACAATGGGCAGGATTTTATGTCCAAAGGATTGGGGTGCTGATGTGCCAATCCTTTATCATCTAGTCTCTAGGTCTGAAGGCAAAGTGTATTTCCAGCTAGTTATAGTAACCTCCACCATTCATCATAGTAACAAACCCAACCCATTTACTCATTGTCTGATTCAGTATTTCAACTCTGAGTTTGTGGACAAGTAGGCATCACAGCAGAATCCAACAGGGGGTCTTTTAGACTTTAACTACAAACACTGATACTTGTTATAAGCACAAGCTTGTCAGGGTGGCAATGTCAGACATTCTTTTTATCTGGGGTTCTTTGTTTATTTTGTCCAAATGTTTTGTTTTTTGTTTTTTTGAGACAGGGTTTCTCTGTGGCTTTGGAGGCTGTCCTGGAACTTGCTCTGTAGACCAAGCTGGCCTCAAACTCACAGAGATCCGCTTGCCTCTGCTTCCCGAGTGCTGGGATTAAAGGCTTGCGCCACCAACGCCTGGACCAAATGTTTATCTTAACCTTTATTTTTATGTTAGGTGTTTTGCCTGCGCATGTCTGTACACCACGTGCATGCGGTGCCTGCAGAGGCCAGAAAGGTCTTTGGATCCCCTGGGACTGGAGCTCTAGGTGGTTGTGAGCCGCCATATGGGTGCTGAGAATCAAGCCCAGGTTCTCCGGAAGAACAGTCAGTGCCTGTAGGCACTGAGGCATCTTTCCTGGCCCTGTCTGAGGTTCATGAAGCACTCTGTAGCATTCACTCTGGATGCATTTATGTTCCATGAATCTGATATCTCTTTAGTAACTCCATAGGTACGGTCCTAGGGTCATCAAGGACATGTGCAATAGGGCATCTGGGGAGCCCCAGAGTATACCGTTGGTCAGATATTTTATCTTTCATTTATAGTTCTTCCCAGCTCTGATTGTTTTGTCAGCCGGGGCTAATTTTGTCAAAAGAATTTTTGTCTATAAACATAGGGAGGCATTTTCACTTGGTTGTAGAGTAAGTACCTGCTTTGAAGGCACAAGGGCTGGGTTCAGTCTCCAGCTCTGTCAATGAAAGCAGTGAGGGGAGAAGATGGCGCTCAGTTTCTCTGCTTAAGCAGAAGGAGAAGAGAGTTGCGCCGGGCGGTGGTGGCGCATGCCTTTAATCCCAGCACTCAGGAGGCAGAGGCAGGCGGATCTCTGTGAGTTCGAGGCCGGGCTGGACCGATAGCCTCCAAAACAATACAGAGAGACCCTGTCTCGTAAAAACCAAAAAACCAAAAAAAAAAAAAAAAGAGGGTTGCTATCTCTGACTGCAAGTACGATCCCAAGAAACTGCAGAGCCGGGACTCAGATTCTGTGCTTTCAGTTTTTCTTCTTTTTGAGGGTCTAATCGCCCAGGCTGACCTTGAACTCCCGATCTTTCTGCCTCCACCTCCCAAATGCTAGGATTATACGCAGCTACATCCACACTCGCACTCATTCCATCTGGTTTGTTTTTTTATTTTTATTTTATTTATTTTTTTCCACTTAGGTTGTAGGCCCATAAGCTATCTGTTCAGAACATGGTAGTTAAGACCTTTCATCTCTGCTGGGGAATGCCCATGTCTTGAAGTCAATAAACAGGAAATAAGTGGATGAACTTTTAAAAACCTGACAAATTGGAAGAGGTAAGGCAATCCCTGACCTTACCTCATTCCTAACTCATTTTTAAGATATAAATCTATCAAATTCACTTATGTAATTTTTTTTTCACTTTTTTCCCTTCCTACCTTTCTTTGCTGAGGCTCAAACCTGGGACTTGGTGCATTCCAGGCCGACACTCTACCACAGAATTATACCTTCAGTTCTTACAATTTCAAGTTTTTTATTTTCTCTGTATGAGTATTTTGTCTGAATGCATGAATATGTAGCATGTGTGTGCCTGGTGCCAACAGAGGCCAGAAGAGGACATCAGGTTCTCTGGAACAGGAGTATAGATGGTTATGAGCTGCCACGTAGGTGCTGGGAACAGAACCTGGGACCTCTGCAAGAACAGCTAGTGGCCATGACCACTGAGTGATCTCAGCAGTCCCCAGCTTTTAGGAGTTTTACTATTATAAATGGGATTTCATGGTGGGAAAATGTGAACTTCATTGCAAGCCACTGAGCAAACACATGTGATGAGTTAATACAAAAGCCCTTGGCGCCAGGGCCCCTGAGCGTAACACAGGGCACTGAACCTAGGGCTTCAGTTTCATCTCTTAAGATGAGCTTGGCTGAGCCGGGCATTGGTGGCACACGCCTTTAATCCCAGCACTCGGGAGGCAGAGGCAGGTGGATCTCTGTGAGTTCGAGGTCAGCCTGGTATACAGAAAGAGTTCCAGAGTTCCAGGACAACCTCCAAAGCCACAGAGGAACCTGTCTTGAAAAACCAAAAAAAAAAAAAAAAAAAAAAAAAAAGATGAGCTCGGTTCTAGGTCTTGATTTCCACATTGGGAAAATGAGCTCAAGTAATGTCTAAGACCTCTCTCAGTCCAGATGCTTCCAAACTGCCGAGTCCTAGCTCTCACCTGAGCCCTGCTTGTTAGGGGCAATCCGGGGCCTTTCCAAAGCAGCGGTAGCACATGTGACAATGGCGTGGATCCTCATGTCATCATACATGTTTACTATGCCCCGCAATAGGTTCTCCACTGTCTCATGATGCCATTCGATAACTAAGTCATAGGAAGAAAAATTAAGAGAACCACCTAGTTAGGGCTACAGATTGCAGTAAATGGGCAGACAAGAAGTCCCTTTCCCTAGGACAATGCAAGGAACACTTCAGCTCAGAATAAAGAATTCAGAGAAGGGCTCCTTTGGCAAATTGTTTCTGTGATGACTCATACACTTCTCAGGTAGTTTCCCCCAATCGCATCTTATATGCTATTGCTCTGTGCTTAAATAACTTTCAATGGGAAATAGATGGGGAATAAAACACAGTGGTTGACTGGTTATGGTGGCACACAGTTACTTAGGCTAAAGCAGGAGGCTCATGAATCTGTTGTGGGATCATCTTTTTGCACACTGTGAAGATTCATCTCTGCCTATGGTGCCTTCTGATTGGTTTAATAAAGAGCTGAATGGCCACTAGCTAGGCAGGAGAGAATAACCAGGATTCCAGAGAGAGGGGAACTCTGGAAAGAAAAGAGGGGGTTTTGCCAGTGAGACGTGAGGGGGTCAGACACCCAGAATGGAGGAGAGGTAAAGAGCCATGTTACAGAACGTAGATTAACAAAACAGGTTAATTTAACTTATAAGAGCTAGTCGAGAACAAGCCCACGCTAAAGGCCAAGCTTTCATGAATAATAATAAGTCTCCATGTTATTGTGTTTGGGAACTGGCTGTCCCAAAGAAAGACTGACTACATGAATCCATGAGTTCAAGACCAGTCTAGGCAACACAGTAAGTCTCCTGTCACAAAAATAAGCGAGCAGTGGTGACACACTCCTTTAATCCCAGTACTCAGGAGGCAAAGGCAGGCAGAATTCCTGGACAGGCTCCAAAGCTACACAGAGAAATGCTGTCACGAAAAACCAAAACCAAAATAAAATAAAAACAGTCGGGCGTTGGTGGCTCATGCCTTTAATCCCAGCACTCAGGAGCAGAGGAAGGCGGATCTCTGTGAGTTTGAGGCTAGCCTGGTCTACAGAGCTAGTTCCAGGACAGCCTCCAAAGCAATCCAGAGAAACCCTGTCTATAAAAAAAACCAATAAATAAATAAGTAAATAAATAAAAGCAGTGAAGGATGAGGTTCTCAGTCAGTAGAAGCATTCAGCCTTCTACTTAAAGTTCTTGGAGGGAAAGTAGATTCACGATAACCCCATTTTTACAACTAAATTCCACAATCTACTGCCGTTTCTTTTGATAGTTGCATATCTTATCCTGGGGCAGTGTCTTGTCTTTCCTGTCACTTATCCTGCATGTTTCAGACATGGCTAAGACAAGGTCTCTGCCCGTGAGGTTTCTTAGTATGGTTGTGGTAGGGACCCCCAAGAGCCAAAGAGAGGAGAAGCAGGAAACAGCCATGTGAGCTGGTCAGTGTTCACGAGTGCGGGGCAGCTCCAACACATTTCTCCTGCAGCCGCCCGTCCCTCCTCCTCCCCTCCCTTTCCGGCTCAGCTTTTTTTCTTTAGCTTCACTGCCAAGTAATCTAAAGTACCCACCCATTCAGAAGGCAAGCCACTCTACATGGGAGACAAATAAGCCCAAAGAATGTATAAAAAGTTCTGTTCCAGGATGCCCGTGGCTCTCCATTTGAGGAGAACCCCATAGACAGTGCTAGCACATGAACTGTTTTCTGCAAAATCCCGGTGTCCTGTTTTTCTGTTCAGCAAGCCCACAACACAGTGAGTTCCCATGCTTTACTGAAGTTCCCACATATACCTGCCTATGTATGCATAAAGAGCCCAGCATAATGTTCGCCTAACACCTGCTGATTGAAAGGCTCTTTTTTTTTTTTTTTTTTTTTGGTTTTTACGAGACGGGGTTTCTCTGTATTGTTTTGGAGGCTGTTGGTCCAGCCAGGCCTCTAACTCACAGAGATCCCCCTGCCTCTGCCTCCCGAGTGCTGGGATTGAAGGCGAGCGCCACCACCGCCCGGCGATTGAAAGGCTCTTATCCGCACCCCTTAACGAGGCAGCCAGCCAGCATTCTACGTTTTACAAGACAGCTGGACTTTTCCAGGGCTGGGGAAGACAAACCCACAAATGTCCACGATTTCAGCGCCTCCTCCACTTACTGAGTGCCCAGGCCGTCTTCCACTCCTGCAGCATCTTCCGCAGCACTGCCAGCTCCCAAGTCACATCCTCCTTCAGGGGTTCAACCTTCTTCTTCACTCTTCTAGGCTTGTCAGACGTGTCCTCCTCACCCACCTGCAGCAGAAGGCTCTTGACCGGGGTGGGCAACGCAACCCAACGCTGAACTCCTTTCTTGAGCTTATGAGCTGTGCAATGAAGAGGCGGGTCTCACCTGACTGCCTGACTATGGAACCCCGGGGACTTGGACAAGCTTGCAAGTGCTATACATAGTGTGGGGCTTTGAATAAGAATGTCTCCCTGGGCGATGGTGGCACACACCTTTAATCCCAGCACTCGGGAGGCAGAGGCAGGCGGATCTCTGAGTTTGAGGCCAGCCTGGTCTACAGAGCAAGTTCCAGGGCAACCTCCAAAGCAATACAGAGAAATCCTGTCTCGATAAAACAAACAAACAAAAAAGCATTTTTCTATTAATAAGAATGTCTCCCAGGGGCTGGAGAGATGGCCCAGTGGTTAAGAGCACAGGCTACTCTTCCCAGCATCCACATGGTGGCTCACAGCCATCTGTAGTGAGATCTGGTGCCCTCTTCTGGCGTGCAGACATACATGCTGGCAGAACAGTGTGTACCATAATAAATAAATAAATCTTAAAAAAAAATAAAAAGGAGCACTGACTGCTCTTCCAGAGGACCAACACATTTCTTCTGCAGCTGCCTGTTCTCCTACCACCCACATGGCAACTCATAACTGATAACTGTCTGAAACTCCAGTTCTGGGGGGTCTGGCACCCTCACACATACATGCAGGTAAAACAGCAATGCACATAAAATTAAAAAAAAATAAAAAAGAACATCTCCTATAAGCACATATATTTGAATGACAGTATTTGAAAGGATTAGAAGGATCAGGAGGTCTGACCTTGTTAGAGTAGGTGTGGCCTTGTTGGAAGCCTGTCACTGGGGGTGGATTTTGAGGTTTCAAAAGCTCAAATTAGGCCACTTCTTTTCAATCTGTGGACCATAATGTAGCCTTCAGCTACTGTACTGGCACTATGCATGTGGCCATGCTCCCTGCCATGATGGGAATGTAATGGACTAAGCTTCTGAAACTGTGAGCAAGCCCCTAATTAAACATTTTCTTTCATAAGAGTAGTCTTGGTCATGGTGTCTCTCCATAACATAGAACAGGGACTAATACGCCTAGCTACATGCTCAACCCCAGAGAACCCAGCTGAACAGCGACAGTACAAAGACTTACAAGGATTAGAGAGATAGTCTCTTAGAAGATGGGTACATTTTGTTTTAGAAGGTCAGCTTTGTCTTACCAAATGAAGAATGTTATACATAAAAAAATAAGAGCTGGGGGAATAACTCAGTGGGTGAAGCACTTGCAGTGCAAATAAGAGGACGGGATTTGAATCTCCAGCACCCAACTATAAGGTGGGCAGGTGTGTCAGCCTGCCTGGAATTCATATCTCCAAAACCAACCAGGCTAGCCAGACTAGCTGTACCAGTGATATCCGGGGTCAACCTAGAGGCCCTGGCTCAGTGGGTAAGATGGAGAGGAACTGAAGAAGACTTCCGACATTAGCTTCAGGCTTCCTCACACGTGCCTACTCTTGGGTACTGACAGATACATGTACACACACCACCACACACAAACATACCAAGAAAAATGAAAAAAAAATCAAAGAAAGACCCTGGAGCCTGAGGTAAGGATGGGTTGAGTATGAGTGGACCACAGGGTATAGCCAGCCCAGGGACATGGGGGAGGGGAAGCGCGGAGAGTAGTTACAGTAAACCATGTACTCACACGTAAGTAATATCAGATTCCAACTGGACGTAAGTTCCACCATCTTGCAATATTTGCAATGTTACGAGACCATTTTTAGATGCTAGGAAGGGAGTGCCCTTGTTGCTGGTGGTGTCTGTGACTTTAAAGAAACCACCCCATGGCTAGCTTTCCGATCATGGTCCTTACGTGTTTCAGGAACAGGCTGGAAACTCCACTTTTCTGGGCTTTCAGGGAAGATCCGAGATAGGTGCTTGTCGTACCGATTGAGGTTTTCCAAGACAATTTGGTCATTCTTCCCACCAATCTGGTGAACAATCTTCACTCCGTCTATGAAGATAGATACAATGGATGACCAGACCCTCCCTTTCCTCTAATATAAGCCCTTGGGACATTGTCAAAGAACAGTTGTTGCTTAGAAAATGTCACAGCCAGTAGTAGCGTCATAGGGAAGCCTTATAAAGTCCCAGGCGAACCAAAGATAGTGTTTTCCATTGGTAAAACAGAAACTAATTTTTTTCAGATGTATTGGCTGTATTAAATAAAATAAAAATAGAATTATTAAGTATATACACAGTAGTGTAAGTGCAAGGGGCAGACATAGCAGTTTCCAATTGGAGTTTGCAATGGAAAACCCAGGTAACAAAGCTTCTCAGGTCTGCTAGAGGCGTCTCCATGGTTACCTCCTTCCTACCTGTAGGTGTACATAGTCTCTCACACACCCAACACAATTTAGAAAAGATTACAGAACCACAAAAATAGCCCAAATATGGCATTTTGGCATTTTTAACTTCTTAGAGTACAGCTAAAATATAAGCCATAAAATGTTCAAGTCACTTGAGGCAGTCAAAGAAATTCTTTATGGTTTTGGAAGGCCGGTAAAGTCCTGACAGATTACTCCCAAAGGACCCTGTCAAAAAGCCTTTAGAGAATCCTGTCATTGAAACACCCAGACCATTACAAACGTTCCTCTGCAAGGCAGAACCCGGGGCTCTCCTGCCTAGGCTGGGAGGTCTGGATGTCAGGGTGGCTCCAAGGGCTCCAGATCAGTGGCCGTCACTCTGCATGCTCTTACACAAGGCTCTTGCAGCGCGAGCATGAGCTACCGCCTGTCCGACCATCTTATCTTACCACAAAGGAAAATGTTTAACAGTCTCAGACCAGAGTGGGGGTGGGGTGGGGGCCTGGGAGTGGGGTGGGGAGGGTGGAGGTGGGGAGAAACTAAATATCCAAAGCAAAAACATTCAGATTTAGAAAAGACAGTTCAAAGCTGGTGGCTTCACGGGTAAAACCTGACGGACTGGATTAGTAGCTTTTTTAAAAAGCAAGCCAAAATGTGGAGAAGGTCAGGGAACATCGGCTTGTGCATGGGGGTGATTTCTGCTAAGTGAGTTTAGTTCTTGCTGCATCCAGAAACTGATTTCTAAGCAGTGCTAGACACTAAAGAAGGGGCATTTAATTAACCCCACCAGCTATGAATCCCTTAGGATAGTTTTGTTAAGATCGCTAAGGAGACCCAGCCAACAGCAAGACGGAGCTGGTGAAGAAGCAGCCTGGAACATGCAATCCCAGGTCATGTTCTGCAAGGTCTGGGGCGGAAAGGTTAGCTCAGTGGGGGAAGGGTGGTAGCAGACAGTCATCGAGACACGTGCTAAGCATCCGGCAGCTCTGGGGATGCTTTCCTGTCTACTACCCAGAAAGTGTGTAGTTTTTTTTTTTTTTTTGGTTTTTCGAGACAGGGTCTCTCTGTATTGTTTTGGAGGCTGTCCTGGAACTCACTCTGTAGACCAGGCTGGCCTCGAACTCACAGAGATCCGCCTGCCTCTGCCTCCTGAGTGCTGGGATTAAAGGCGTGTGCCACCACCGCCCGGCTGAAAGTGTGTTCTTGTTGACATTGATTTACAAGTTAGTATCATAGTCAGGTTGTGTGGAGGGGGTATGTAACCTGCTGATGGGTACTAAGAGGGAATCAAGCCAGTGTTTAAGCAAATCTGCCTGACTACAAAGCCTGTTTGTTTTTTAAAACATAGTAGGCCAGTGGGGGTGGAGAGGATATCTAAGAGTGAGCAAAGGATAGACAGAAGATTAGGGTGCTCCTAAAGTCAGCTCTGCCTCATGTCACAAGCCCATATTCCACTCCCTCCTTAGTAAGATGGGGAGATAGAGAGGCAGACAAAAGAAGTGACTGCTCCCCGGTAGATAACCCTGCCACAAATCCCGCACTAGCACTGGGAGATGCACCCAGAGATTTGTTTCCACGCATGACTATTCTGGTCCCATGATGCCCTCACTTCCTTAGCCCGTACCCCCACCCCAGAGCCCGGAACCATTACCAAAGTAAATCTCCTGCTCGAAGATGTTTTCTGTAGAGTAAGCATACTCTCCAGCTCTGGGGTTCACCTGCCGGAAGGGATTCAGAATTGGAGGCTGGTAGTTTCTCCTTTCTTCTGCGATATCCTCGGCCGTCTTGTTGTTGCCAGGCAGAATTTCAACTGTCTGTTCTTGTGGGGAGTAGCCAGGTAACCTTGACAGCCATGGTGAGAAACAGGGGAAAGTGGGAAGAGTGAAAGATGTCCCCCTTCCCATTAGGTCCATGACTCCCTGTAGCCCCCTTAAGCTCTCCTCCTCACAGAAGCATCGGAGCACCTGTGCCTAATGACCAGCGTTCTCTCTCGGGCGCAGTCTGAGCTGGAGACTCTAGAGTCTGTCTTCAGCCACCCTCTCCCCTCCACTGATGAAGCCACGCCCCCTGCAGTCACGGCAGACACTCTGCAAGAGCCCTGTGCTTCCCGCTAACTCTTTCCACTTCCTGTTCAACTCTTCCCACTTCCTGCTCAACTCTTCCCACTTCCTGCTCAACTCTTTCCACTTCTCTTTTCCTTTTCTTTTTTAAGTGTATAGTGACAACATTGAGAAAGGGCCCTGCTATGTAGCTCAGGCAAGACTAGAATTTAGTATGTAGCCACGGCTGGCCTCAAAGTTGTGATCTTCCTGTTTGTCTCCCAAGTGCTGGGATTACAGACACGTGCCACCATGCCCAGTCTGCAGTCCATTCTTAACACTGGTTCCCTCAGAAGGTGCGTGAATCAGAGGTAAGTGGATCTCTGTGAGTTCGAGACCAGCCTGGTCTACAAGGGCTAGTTCCAGGACAGGCTCCAAAGCCACAGAGAAACCCTGTCTCGAAAAACCAAAACCAAACCAAACCAAAACAAAACAAAAAACAAAAAAAGGTGCATGGATTTGGGGAAGGAAAATTGTCTTCTCTGCTACCTCGACAAATCTGTGTAGGTATTTACTGTCTGTTCAGTAGGTCGACACATCTGATATTTTATATTATATTCCCAGCACTCCATAGACTCTGAAATATCAGCATCAATGAAAGAAAATCAACTCATATTTGTTCAATAACTAACTAACTCACTAACTAGCTAACTAACTACATTTCCACTTATTTTTAGTTCCCTTTTGGATGGCAGGGAGATTGTATTAGCTCTTGTCTCCACTCTCTCTGGGAATGAAAAAGAAGCCATCTGAGGAATGTGGGGTCCTCTTCTCTTGGATTGCTTGTTTCTCTGCCCTGAGTCTGCTTGTGTTTGGTGTCAGCGAGTCTTATTCAAGTGGAGGAAACTAAACTCAGTGTCACGAGCCCTCTGCCCTTCTCACTGTCAACCTGCATATATAACTCTAGGAGCTCTACTGAGCGGGGCGTCAGCCCGGGAGCTCAGCTACTGGAACCCTTTGAGACAGTGCCTCTGAGCAGGGTGCGAGCTTGTCCTTCAGCGATATCTGGCAGTGTCTGAGGCATGCTTGGTGGCAGCTGAGAGCGGTAACTGCGGAGTCATCCTTGGTAGCAACAGAGAAGTGTTCCTGGTTTCTAGTGGCTGAAGACCAGAGACACTGCTAGCACCCTGCACAGCACAGGCAGCTGCTTATGATAGAACAGTGTCCTCCCCAGAATGTCTAGGCGCCTAGCAACCTCACTTCCAGGAGATCTCAGAAAGCGGGTGGTGGTGGAGAACAGGAGGCTGACGGGAAAGTGTATTCTGAAGTGTGGGCTCGGGTATAGCCAGGGGCAGCGTGCTTGCCCAGCCAATGCAAGGGGTGGGCTTGATTGCCAGCAGCTGGGAAAGCACGATGATATCAAATAAGGAGCCTATGTATGGGGAGCTCCTGAGGTGGAACCATGGACTTCACTAGGCCCACATAACTCGGCCAACCTGTAGAAAACCGGAAGCAGCATCTCCGGCTTCTTTATTTCCTTGGGGGGCACGGTGACACGTTCGCCCTCAAACTCTGCTGTTTCTTCTTCCTCCAGCTTTTTGAGGAGGTCCAGGTCACTGGCTGAAGTGAGCTCATCCCGAATGTGGCTCCAGTCGTACTGCTGGCGCAGGAAGCTCTGCCACTTGTTGGGCGACTGCCCAGGCCTCGGTGGACGCTTGCTCTGGATCCATCGCGCGGTGCGCTTGTCCAGCTTCTCCAGCACGAAGGCTTCCCAGCTCCGGGCCTCCTTCTCACCGGGTGGAAGCCAGGTTTCCCTTTCCTCCAGACTGTCATCGGTAGAGGGGGACAGGTCTGGTATATCTGATTTCAAGGGGGGACAGTGAGAGTGTGGGGTAGATGCTTTCTGGTCCGAATCTCTGGGCTTTGGTTTTTTCTGCTTCTTTTTAGAACCCACAGGGCTTTGTGTCTTTGCAGAATGGGGGGTGTCCCCTGCCAAGAGCTCTGAGGTCCGCAGAGCTTTGGTGTAGGCAGGTTTCTCGGTGTGGGCCTCCCGGGCCTGCACAGGTGGGATGATGTCATCCGTGTTGTAGACGTGCTCAAAACTGTACTGACTGAAAGGCATGCTGGGCAGTCCCCGCTGCCACCTCACGTCCTGAGAGAAGGAGAGGTCGGCAGCCGCCTTTTTCAAATACTGGTTCTTGACACGCTCGCAGTGCTGTGGCCTGCAGGGGAAGACAGGTGGCACTCTGGAGACCGAGGTGCACCCCACCTTGTCCGTGGGTTTTGTGTAGAGGAAGGTCATGCCCCATCCCAGCCGAGGAGGCCATGGCTCAGGGCACCGGACGGAGGAAGCCCTCTTCTTTTTGTGCTTGGTCATGTTGCGCTTCAAATCTTCCTATCCACACTGCTGGTTCACAAGCAGGGCCTGCAGGCAACCAAGAAAGGGACAGTGAATACTCCACTTTAGGAGGAATCGGAAGCCCATAGTGGAGTAAGGAAGTCCTGGGAGTTTAGAGAACAAAAAAGAAAAACAGTGCAACATTCTAAATAGCTCCCCGCCCCGACTCCCCGGTAAGATTTCATTTATTTAGTATGCAGTATCTGCCTGCATGTCTGCCTGCAGGCCAGAAGAGGGCACCAGATCTCATTACAGATGACTGGGACTTAGCGCTCAGGATCTCTGAAAGAACAACCGCTGAGCCATCTCACAAGCCCTTCTAATTGCTTAATTGTAACTTTGCTTCAGATTCTCACATTTGTCTACAAAGTTCGGAACTGTGTAGCCTTATGATCGATCATAGCTTTTCAACAGTACCCCACATTTCCAATTCTTTTTAATTCAAACATTTCCATCTCTCTGTTTAGACCACTTGTAAGGAGCTGGGCACAGCTGTGCACACCGGGTGTTGTCCCAGCTACTAGGACGCATGGCTGCGGCAGCAGAGTGAGCTTAGGAGTTCCAGGCTAGACCCCACCCTTAAGAGAGCAAGGAGTGGGGGATGCCTTTTTGTCCTGCTTAAGCTGGCTGGATCGCCTAGCTGTTCTCTGGGCGTTCCTGTCTCCCCCTCCCTCCCCACAGTCCAGCTTCCTCCCATGTCCTCTACATGAAATGACTTGTCATCTATACTTGACATAACCTGACCTACTCTTTTAGGTTCAGCTCAATGCCAACCTGCCAACCTCTTTTTTGACCAGGCTACTTTGTCATACTGGATGTTATAAATCAAGTATCGCTTATGCCACCCTGGCCATGGGCCAAGCTCCGTCCCGTCGTCGCTCAGCAGCAGATCCCGCCGCTCCCAGGGACAAGCACCTCTGTCACTGCCATTGTTCCTGAGTTGTCCCAGGGAGCCTTTGCTCTGCAGCATGTCACAACACGCTTTCTGTCCCCAGGGCTGTCTTCTAGCAAGGAGACTTGACCCTTTGAGGGTCATTTGTCAGGGCCATTTTATCCAAAATGTTTGCTTATGGGTCAGAACGGGCAACTTCCTTCAAATTAAATCACACAGGATTGTTTTTATATCCCGCTAGGATTTTATTTTCATGAAAACATTAGTTTGTTTCATTTCTTCACAGCCACGACAAGGCCAACATGGCCACAAGGGCATTTGGTATTTAAATAGTTGGACCAGAAAAACTAAGGCAAAGATAAAGGCTGGTCACAAGGAGATCTTTCTCATAAGACAGTGCCTGCTCTGGCTGGTTGAAAATTAACTGTTGGGTGAAACTGATACACGTGTTCTTCACATTGTCACACATTAGTGTGGATCTTGCTCCTATTTTGGCCCTGAGCATTTTATCTTTTTTTTTTTTTTTTTTTTGGTTTTTTGAGACAGGGTTTCTCTGTGGCTTTGGAGGCTGTCCTGGAACTCGCTCTTGTAGACCAGGCTGGCCTCGAACTCACAGAGATCTTCCTGCCTCTGCCTCCCAAGTGCTGGGATTAAAGGCGTGCGCCACCAACGCCCTGAGCATTTTATCTTTTATTACAGTTATGTAATTTATTTTATTGGGGGGCTACATATGCCCAGGTACATGGAGGTTAAGTTGGGTAATGTGGGACCCAAGGTCGTCAATCTTGGAGGCCACTGAACTATCTCACCAACTTAAACAATGGAAGAGGATGGGTTTCCCTCCCACCCATGTGGACTGACTGAGGGTGTTCCCAGACATGCCCTTAAACCTGTATCATTAGGAATTCTGTAGCAGTGTAGTCACAAAGGACACCACATTGTCACCGGTTGTCATCCATTCTCAAAGAATAGCCAGTATCTGACATGATGGCTGCCTGAGAAGGACAGAGATACATGTTAGGTCTATTTCTATAGCTCCAGTCTGCATGCTCAGGCACTTTCTCTGTCTGTCTGTCTGTCTGTCTGTCTGCCTGCCTGTCTGCTTGCCTGCCTGCCTGCCTCCCTGTCTACCTGCCTGCCTCCACCCTGTATTGTACAGAGAATTGATAAGCCAAGCTGTGCTGTGACCTTCAGCTCTTCCTACACACAGCTTCTAGACGGTCCTACCGAATGCCTGCCCTTTGGCATGTAGGCTAGCCAGACTAAAAACCTGTAAAAGTCAGGGATTTCCAACCAGGGACAAAGCATTCAAACACATGAGCCTAGGGGTTATTCTCATTCAAACCACCACAGCTTCCTTTCCCAAACAAACCTTCCACTCTAACTGGCCACCTTCTGTTATAACAGGTGGTTATAACATGGGGTTATGGCCACTTTCTGTTATGCTCTTTGCCTGTAAGAGAGGTTTCTCATGATTCTGGAGAAGAATGTAGGTGTCCAGTGGGAAGGGAGAAAGGCTGTGAGCAGTTATTGTGTTGGATTCTTGCTTCTCATTCAGTGAGAGGGTTCAACTGCAGACTGAGGACTCCTCTGTTCTTGTGTTGAATGTTTTCTGTTTTCCATCTTGTTTCAATCATAAGGGAAGCCTGATTAGTGGGGAGATCAGAAACAAGGAACCCCAGGCTCTTAACCTGGCTTATTCCAAACTGCCTCTCTGACTTCTCTTCAAAATTTCCTCCCCTCTCCCTTCTGAGCCTCTGACTTCCATCTCTCACCAGGATTCACATAGCTACCCAGCCTTCTACAAGGAGATTTAATTGATCAGAACTGCAAAGACTGTGGAGAGTTTGGGGTGTTGCAGGTCCAGAGACTAATTACAATTTCCCTAGAGCTATCTTTAGCTCCCTCAATAGTCATTCCTTTCCTCCTCTATGTCTAAGATCACATCCTGTGACTCCTGGGAGAAACCTTGTGAAATGTATTCATTTAACAGACTACTAGCTTTCACTAA
The DNA here is from genome assembly GCF_017639785.1 of Mesocricetus auratus. NCBI lineage: Eukaryota > Metazoa > Chordata > Mammalia > Rodentia > Cricetidae > Mesocricetus > Mesocricetus auratus. The sequence goes on along the minus strand of NW_024429186.1, from coordinate 33,130,979 downwards.
CCTAACAGTTAAGTGTCATCAGATAACGCTGCTATAACCTACCTATCTTATGTTTACATAAATATATTTGAAAAGTGTCTGGATTTATGATCTTTTTTTTCTACAAAACCATCATGAAATTGTTATCTTATTGGAACATGGTATTTGGAGGAACCATGCTCACTAATATTTGACTTCAGAATAAACTACCTCTTTTATTCCTTTGAGATGAGAACTATCTGTTTCATTAATAATGCTGTAAAGACAGTCGAAGGCCTGTTGGTGTCGAAGGCCTTTATCCCAGCCCTTGGGAAGTAGAGGTAGGCGGATCTCTGTGAGTTTGAGGTCAGCCTGGTCTATAAAGAGAGTTCTAGGACAGGCAGGGCTACACAGAGAAACCCTGACTCAAAAAACTGAAACCAAACCAAACAACAAAAACAAACAAAATCCCCCCCCCCAAAACCTCCAAAGCAATAACAACAACAAAACCAGTCTGCTCTTGTGCCTTCCTCTTTGAGTCCAAACTCCAGCCCCAGAAAGATGAGGCCTAAGGTCGCTGGTCTGGTAACCGACTGGATGCTCTCTCCCCAGGCGGCTGACGCGGGGGGAAGACTTCAGATCCTGCTAACGCTGCAGTGGTTTACCTTCCAAATGGCATAGTGTCGCCCAGTACAGTCTTAAAGAGAAGCAAGGTTCTGAGTCGTAAACCTTCCTTGGTTCTTAGGTTCCAAAGCCGCTTAGCTGTTTACATTGGTCACCAGGCAATGGGTCTTCAGAATCCATTCACAGAAGCAGTGGGCTGGGTTGGGGGATTTTCAAGTACTCATCAAACTTCCTTCTTTGTAAACTGAACTTTGAGAAACTGTTTCCTAGTTACTCTTTGCCAAAAACTCAAAAACCCAAAAGCCCAAAACACACCCTCTAAGTCTATAGAGCTTCATATGTCTTCTCCCGGGCCTCACTCCAGGAGGTCTTACATCCTGCTGAGAAAGAGCCAACCACAGAACAGAACTCCTGGCATTCTCCAGAGTACCTGGCATGTTAAGAGTTTGGTGATGCCTGCTGGGCATTGGTGGTGCACTCCTTTAATCCCAGCACTCGGGAGGCAGAGGCAGGCGGATCTCTGTGAGTTTGAGGTCAGCCTGGTCTACAGAGCGAGTTCCAGGACAGCTTCCAAAACAATACAGAGAAACCCTGTCTTGAAAAACCAAAAAAAGAAAAAAGAAAAGAAAAGTTTGGTGACGCCTGACCAGCGCAGTGTGAGATCCTTTGAAACTAGATAAGAAGCTTTGCTTGGGAAAGTTCTTGAGTAGTTGTCCTGGTCTCCTTTTCTATAACTGTGATAAAACTCTGAGCAAAACTAACTAGAGGAGGAAAGGGTTTATTGGGCGTTCATTCCCGGATTACAGTCCTTCCATTACTAATGGATGTCAGGGCAGGAACCTGGAAGCAAGAACCACGGGGGAACCTGGCTTGCTTTCTTTCCTTCTGCTCATATTCAGCCAACTTCTTTTTTAAAAATTTATTTTGTTTTTATGTGTCTGGGTGTTTGCCTGCATGTATGTCTCAGATCCTCTGGAGCAGTGAGCTGCCATATGGGTGTGGGAATCGAACCCAGATTCTTTAGAAGAACAGCCGGTGCTCTTAATCACTGAGCTAAGGCTCCACTCCCGGGCCAGTTTTCTTATAAAATGTAGGACAATCTGCCCAGGGTAGAACCGGCCCCAGTGGGCTGGGGCCTTCCACATCAGGCCAATATGATGCAGGCAGTTCCTCACCCAATTCCCTGTTCCAAGGTGTTTCTAGTTTGGGACAAAAGGACAAAAACCAACACAGTACTCTTCTTGGGAACAGACACAAATACAGCTTATACAGTTTCTGGTTTTTGTAACAACAAAGATGTGCAATTATCATTGTTATTAAGGTTCAAGGCCTTGGAAGAAAAAGCTCATCTTTGATTGAAATGATAGCTTATGAAACAGTTGGGAAATGTGTAAAGTCCACGATGAGTAGGAAATATTTGCCTAGAGGGCCAACATGAGAGCACAGTGTATTGGATTAACTATGACATAATTCGGCTATTTTTACTCCAGTATGGAATCTAGGTAAAGGGTCATGAGATACGAGACATGAAATTCACTGGACATGGGACTTACATGTAGGCTAAGCACGTGCAGACAGCGCAAAACAAAACATCGTGGTGCACACTTTTGAAAGAGCAGTTCTAAGATTAGTAACAAGTGTCCACTTCTCCACAACGTGATGAAACTCAATTGCAATCTTATAGTCTTGAGTCTGCAACCTTAGGAATTTGGCGACTGGAGGTCTCCTTGGGTGAGAGGACTTTTAAGAGCGAGCCTTAGTCCAGTCCACTCTTCATGGGGCAAAGAGCACCTGCAAAACAGTACGCACAGGCGCCTCAGTCAAAGTCTGTCACTACTTTCGCTTTTGTTGCTTTGCAGGCTCTGAGCTCTCCTACTCAGCAGGCCCAGTGGGCTTAGACTGCAAGCAGCCAGCCGGCCGCTAGAGGATCTCTAACTCTACCCCAAGAAACCGAGGACCGAAGTGAGGAAGCAAAATGGTGGCCTTGTCTCTCGCTGTCCTGCGAACAAGCAGGTTATGCCAATGGGGCTGGAAGAATCGGGCGTGGCTGTCTCTGCCGTTCGGTCCGGGAGGCTGGGCCACTTGGGCCCCTGCGCGGACAAATGCGACGCTGAGCCTGGAACCCGCGGGCCGCAGCTGCTGGGACGAGCCGTTGAGCATCGCCGTGCACGGCCTGGCCCCCGAGCAGCCCGTCACGCTGCGCGCCGCCCTGCGAGACGAGAAAGGCGCGCTCTTCCGCGCCCACGCGCGCTACCGCGCCGACGCCCGCGGCGACCTGGACCTGGCGCGCGCGCCCGCGCTGGGCGGCAGCTTCTCCGGGATCGAGCCCATGGGGCTGCTCTGGGCCTTGGAGCCCGAACGGCCCTTCTGGCGCCTGATCAAGCGTGACGTGCAGACGCCCTTCGTGGTGGAGCTGGAGGTGCTGGACGGCCACGAGCCCGACGGCGGGCGGCTGCTGGCGCGGGCGGTGCACGAGCGTCACTTCATGGCCCCCGGGGTGCGGCGCGTGCCCGTGCGCGAGGGCAGTGTGCGCGCCACGCTCTTCCTGCCTCCAGGTGAGCGGCTCTCCACCTTCCCTTTGCTCAAAGTTCCTCTGTGTTTTTAAATGAAGAAAAAGGAGTCCGAGGGAAGGAGACTGGACCCGAATTGAAGGGTCTTGTCATGATGCTGCTGTTTCGCGGAAGCTGCTCCTTCAATTCCACTGCTAAGATAAAGGGCATCATAAGGAGAGAGACTCCTAATAATAAAGTTCGTAGTGTTATACCCACCTACCCACCCATCCTCAATTTTCTTTTAAAATTTCTTCTGTTTTTCCTTGTGGTGGTGTGCCTAATTTTTCAATATTTTAATCTTTTCTTGGTTTTTAGCTGTATGTGGAGGTTCCAGCAAATCAGGTGGGAGAATCAGCGGGACTCCAAAGCACTGATGGTGAAGCAATCAGCTCCAGGAGAGACCTTTTAGTGTACCACTGAGATAAACTTCACAAGACTGGGCTGAGGGCACTGGGTCTCATTCCCGGCACAGGGCATGGTGGCCCAGGGCTGTAATCCCAGCACTTACATGTCAAGGCAGGATATCCACAAGCTCTAAGTAATTTTGGCAACATAGCAATACTGGGTGATGCTTGGGTCTTTGACAGCCAGCCTCAAAACAAACAAACAAAGAAAAAATGGCAAAGTAGGCAAAACCAACGAAGTATTTAGATGCCACTTGTGAGAGGATGCGGAGAAGTGCCCACAAATCCATGGAACCGAAAGGGCTTCTGTCGCCTCAGTGCTATTCTGTTCCTGAGCAGGTGTCTGCGGGGACTTGCTGGGTTACCGTTTAAGTTGGGCAAGTGGGAGACAAGCCTCCTTATACAAATGGAAAAACATCAAGGAGGTGAAATAGTGCAGAGTGAAAACGCAGCCGTTTGGAGTCTATGTCCACTCACTTAGGAAGTATTTGACATTCTTCTACCCATAGGGCCTCTGTTTTGATTTATTTGCCAGGTGAAGGACTATAGGTTCATTGGCAGTCTGTGGAGATTATGAATGAAGTTGTTACACATGCTTGCACAGAAGTTTGTGTGTGAACCAAAAATTTCATTAGTGGGATAACTAAGTCAAGTGGTAAAAATAGGTTTGATTTTGTTTTTCCAAGATAGGGTTTCTCTGTGTAGCCTTGACTGTTCTGGACCTTGCTCTGTATAGATAAGGCTGGCCTTGAACTTACAGAGATCCTCCTGTTTCTGCCTCAACCACCCACTGCCTTCTACAGGTACATGGTTTCACATTACACCAGCATCGTGGGATGATGGTTCTGGCTGGCTGCACTGGCAGTTGGCACGATCAATTTCTGATCAGAGAGGATAGTGGTATTTGTGAATTTGAAATTAAATTTAGTATGCCACACATGCTAGATAGCAGTCTACCCCTAGCCCTTAGTGTATTTCTAATGTTAAAAGTAACATATGCTCTTTGTAAGTCTGTGGATTTCAGTCTTAGATATAGAGGGGAATGTGGGTAGAGAAGAAAGTGGGGGATTATCCTAGGCCACTCTGGATGCTTGGAGACAGGAGTTCCTTCAGCCTCCTTGTGGTCAGTAGAAAACATGCTCATCCCAGATTAAACAACAAATGCCCATTAATTCCACTGCAAACACATCTTAGTAATATTTAGTTCTGTTTCTTCCCCAGAACCTGGGCCCTATCCCGGGATCGTGGACCTTTTTGGAGTTGGAGGTGGCCTTCTGGAGTACCGAGCTAGTCTGCTGGCTGGGAAGGGCTTTGCTGTCATGGCTCTGGCTTATTATAACTACGATGACCTCCCCAAGGGCATGGAGACCATGCGCATAGAGTACTTTGAAGAAGCCGTGAACTACCTGCTCAGCCACCCTGAGGTTAGATCTCCCTCATTTCATTGGCTCCTGTCATGTCTCCTCATCAGGTGCTTGGTTCACAAGTGAGGAATGATGACAGCCTCTCTGTCTACTTCACAAAGAGCTCAAGGCCATTGGAGATTTCTAGGTTTGATACAAGGAAAGGGAAAGAAACAGGTAGGGCCACCGCCAGCCAGTGCTCCTTAAATGATGTGCTCAGCAGCCCTCTCCTGCCTGTGTCCCTGTGTCCCCGGGTTCCTAGGAGGCATAGGGTGAACTTGACAGGCAACAGCAGGAGACCAGGGCTCTGAGCTTTGCAGATCCAGCCCAGCACAGGCTGAGGTGGGAATCCTGCTTGTTTTATAATTTTATAACCAGAACTTAAGTGACCGGCAGCGTTGGCGCGCTCAGAGAAGCGGAGCTGCGTCTGGAGAAAGTTTGAGAATAGATCTTGTCCATTTCCAGCCCCACGACTTTGTCACTTCTGCTCTGTCTACTCCTTTGATAACCAGATATCATTTAAAAAAGTTATTGACATTGTGTGTGTGCACAAGAACCATGCTCATGACAGAGGCCAGAGGCCACCTTTGTGGGGTCAGTTGTCTCTTTTCACTTTTGTGTGTGTTCTGAGAATCAAACTTGGGTCATCAGGCTTGTGCAGCAAGAGCTCTACCCAATGAACCACCTCACCAGCCCTGATTTTACCAATTTCTAATTCTCAGACTTTGGGACCCCTGTTTCTTTTTTTAATGAACAGGGTAATTACCACATCACTTAATGGTCAGCCAAAGAGCCATTTGCTTAAAGGCAGAGGACGCTGGCATTCAGGGCAGGGGCAGTCGTTGTGCGACAGCACCAACCCAAACCACCCAGAAGGCACCGAGTAGGGATGAAAGAAAGGGAGCACAACAGACATCTTCCCACAGGTTTTCAGGGAACCAGGGTGCAGAACAAAGTCATAGCTAGTGTGGCCCGGGACACAGGGCTGTGAGGGAATAGAAGAGGCTCAGAGCAGGGAGGACCTGGGGACCAGCAGAGAGAAGTCGAAAGAGGGGAGGCAGGAAGTAAGTGTGGGAGGCCAACCCTGGAGCAAGATCATGGACAG
>NW_024429186.1:32869006-33124923 GCF_017639785.1 Mesocricetus auratus | reverse complement strand
CTAAGGCAGAAGCAGGTGCAACTCTGCAAGTTTGAGGCCAGCCTAGTCTACACTGTGAGTTCCAGGGCAGTCAGGGCTACATGAAGAGAGCCTGTCTCAAAGAAAAAACAAACAAAAGAGAATGTGGGTCTAAATTAACTCATGGGTTAATCAAGGAAGGAATCAGCAATGATCTATGTAACTTCATAGATGGGGAGAGAGAGGAACAGAATGAGAAACTGAGAAAAGCTAAGTGGATGTCTGTTTCCTCGGTTATGTTCATGCTTGCTACATCATGATTTCTTGGTTGAAGAATATTAGAAATCCCCAATGCAAAAGCAGAAGAGGGGAAAGATGAACCTGGAGAGTTCAGACAGAAAAGAAGGGTGGATCCTGCACACATGTCCATGTGCACATATTCAAGCACATGATTTGTGTTAAAGCCAATTGGGACAATGTGACACAAACCTTTCCTTTCTTCATTTGCATTTGATGGTCAGAATGACATTTTGATTCGGCATACCATTGACAAGATGGTCTAAAAATTTGCTTTGTCTATTTGATGGGAAAGAGCAAGAGGCACCACTCAGTGGGACGTGCAGATTGAAACTCTTTCTCCGACAGTGGTGAGCAGGGGATCAGGTACTTCCCCCACAAGCTGACAAGACTGGAAGGATGCCTTTCCTGACTGCAGGTTCAAGAAGAACTCTGTACTGTGTGATTGCCAAAGGAGCCTTATCTAAATGGAAGGAGAGAAGTAAGTTTTGGCAAGGTAAGGGCAGACCCCAATCTTTCTGATCAGCCTGGAAGGCTTGGAATGGTAGAAAACCTTGATAACGTAAGAAAAAGGTATAACCTGGGGGAAAAAATTGGAGCTAAAGCTCTATAGAGTTGGGTAAGATATGAGATGGGTGTGTTGTGTTTCCTGGCAGTTTTCTGGCTTTACAGAAAGAAAGGGGGACAGGCTCTGAGCATCAGTGAGACTCCTGCCCACCAGGTTCTCATCCTCGAGCTGTCTACTCCCACAGGAAGCAGAGGGCACATTTGTTCCGTCCCTCTCCGTGAGTCACCTCAGAGGGTCCTGGAGGAGAGGGTGTGGCAGGTGGAGGCTAGCAGAGCTACTGAGGGCACCGAGAAGAGGCTGGTGACTGTGTGGACACAGCCCGCCTCCTGGGAGCTCGAGACTGTGGGAGCCACTAGGATGAAGGCAGAAGGACAAACTGACAAGGCTGGGTTAGGAGAGAAAGTCTTACAGGGGACTCCCCTGGAATGGGAATCAGGAACCTGGCTGCTGTTGGATGAGACCGAGGAGGTCAGCAGGAGCCTGGCTGTGAGAGACGTGAGAACAGCTGCTGTCAGGGAGTCAGGGAGGCCCAAAGGAGGCTTCAAGTCAGCTTGAGGCGAGCTGTTCCATCACCCAGCTTTCTCTTCACTAGAATGAGACAGCTGGCACCCCATGCCCGCAAAGATGCACACCCTGTTTCTGAATGCTCAGAGCAGTGTTTGCTGGGAGACTGGGTGTTGGGAGAGGACAGAACTAGGGTGAGCCAACGTCCCACTCTGTTCATGTAAAAGATGCTTGACCGGGTACCTGTCAGACGCCCTCGTGATTTCCTAACCTTACATCGGTGACAAAGTCACCAGAGCAGCACCTGACAGAGTTACCCTCCCCAACGGCCAGCCGGGTAAGTTAGAAGTAGGGTAAAGTTCATGGCAAGCTCTCAACTGGGTAACTTGTGCTCAAGGCTCCGGGATGCGAGCCAACAGCAGGCTCAGCAGGACAATGTGTTTGTGCCCAGGCTGGCTGAGTGGAAATCAGACCTTCCATGTAGCTAACTCTCTGGATGGCAGTGTGCTCCTTTAAGGACAAAGGACGAGGCTTATGTAAGGAGAGAGACACAGGCTCTCAATGACTTCAGCAGGGCAGTGCTAACTTTCCATGTTCCACGCCTTAGCTATTGTCTTAGGGTTTCTATGGCTGGGAAGAGACAACCCGACCATGGCAACTCTTTTTTTTTCTCTTCTGAGACAGGGTTTCTCTGTAGATTTGGAAGCTGTCCTGGAACTCTCTTTGTAGACCAGGCTGGTCTTGAACCCACAGAGATTCACCTAGCTATGCACTCTCCCAAGTGCTGGGACTAAAGGTGTGCGCTACCACCGCCTAGCTTGTAACAGGCTTTCTTTTGGGTGACCAACCAACTCCCAAATCATGACATGGAGACTTATTATTAGTTATGAATGCTCGGCCTTATCTTAGCTCTTATTTTAATCTGTTTCTCTTTATCTATGTTTTGCATTGGGCCTTTTTACCTTTCTCTCTTTCTGTATGTCCTTCTTTCCTGCTTCTGGCGTCTGTCTGTCCATCTGGTGACTTCTGGCCTCAGGCGTGTTCTTCTTGTTTCTCTCTCATTCCCTTCTCTCCTCTCTTGAGTCTAGATTTCTCCTCCTACTTATACTTCTGCCTGCCGGCGCTGTCTCTCCCTTTCTTGCCTAGCTATTGGCCATTCAGCTCTTTATTAGACCAATTAGGTGCCTTACACAGGCAAGGTGAAACAATTGCAACACATCTTTACATAATTAAACAAACGCAGCATAAACAAACGTAACACACCTTTACAAGGTAAAGTAATATTCTGTAGCATAAACAAATGTAACACATGTTTACATAATTAAGATAATAGTCTGTAACAACACTCAGGCATAAAGTAAAATAAATAAATCTAATAAAAATATAATTTGAAGAAAGGAAGGATTGGCCAGCCTGGTCTACAGAGTGAGTTCTAGGACAGCCTCCAAAACAATACAGAGAAACCATGACTCGAAAAACCAAAAAGAGAAAAAAGAAAAATAAAAATGAAAAAAGAAAGGAAGGGTTTATTTTTGCTCACAGCCTTTTCAGTCCATACCTGGCTGGCCCCAATTCTTTGGGCCTGACCATCATGGCATCAGAAGGCAGGGAGACAGGAAGAAGACAGCAACAAGATGTACTCTTCAAATACATGGTTCCACTTCCTTCAACGAAGCTCCACCCAAGAGTTCATCAGTGGGTTCACTTACTGAAGTTAGATCCCTCATGACTCACTCACCCACTCCCAATAACACTGTCAGCACAAGTTGCCATTTTGGGAAACACTTTAAGAGAAAGTAAGTCTAAACTATGGTGGGACCTCAAGAGTCGCTCTGACCAGTAGATAGATATTTAGAATGTAAAATAAAATAGAATTAAAACTCATCAGTTAAATTATATTATCAGCCAAATGGATTTAGCAGGTGTACAGAATACTTCATTCTGCACTGACCCAGGACCTGAGCTATGTAACCAGATCTCTTTTTACATGTTGTTTTGCCACCAAATCTCACCCATGCTTAAATTCACCCTTTAATACAGCCTGGTCTACAAATCAAGTTCCAGAACAGCCAGGGCTGTTACACAGAGAATCCCTGTCTCAAGGAAAAAAATAAGAGAGAAGTTCAAGGTCATCCTTGGTTACATAGAAAGTCTGAGGAAAGTCTGGGCTACCTGAGACTCTGCCTCCCCCCAAAACCAAGGAAACACACACTCATAAACAAAGGTAACCAAGGACAAACTAAACTCAAAATTAGCAAAAGGGAAGAAATAATAAAATCAGAGCAGAAATAAAGAAGACTAAAAAATCAGTCAGAGAAAGAATTGGTGAAACAAAAAGTTGGCGAACCTAGAGCTTAAGCAACCAAGGGAGGGGAGATGACCCTGATACACAAAGTTAGGGGTGAAAACAGTGCCTTGTAACCAGCACCACAGAAATGAAAAGGATCATCGGGGAGTGGTTTTAAAAACTACACGTCAACAAGTAAGAAAGCCTAGAAGAAACAGGCAAATTTCTGGTGGGCACATATGACCTAAATTAAACCAAGAGGTTATAAAATTTAGTAGTCACCAAGTAATGAGATTAAATCAGTCTTCCACTGAAGAAAAGTTGGGTAGTATGGATTCCCAGCAGTGTGGCTTCATAATGAATTGTACCAACATCTTAAGGAAGAATGCGTGTTCATCCTGATTCTTCACACAGAGCAGCATTTTGCTGTTATCAAAATCTGAAAAGATATAAATGAAAGGCAAAAGGAAAGAAGGAAGGAAGGGAGGGAGGGAAGGAGAGAGGGAGGGAAGAAGGGAGGAAGGAAGAAAAAAAACTATAAACCAGGGCATTGATCGAGTCTTTGACCTTTCTCTAGTTGTGACCCACTTCTCCCCTCAGAAGGTTCCCTTCAATAAACTATCTAATTAGCAGAACTAAGAGGAGGAGGAGCAGAGAGGAAGGCTTGATTTCATTCCAGGGATGTAAGAATGGTCAAATACATGAAAATTATTGGGTATAAGGCAACAGAAAAATAATCAAGGGTAAAAATTGCACAATCATTTTTCTAGATACAGACAAACATCATTCCTTGGTTAGGAAATATGATTTTGTGTTGAGAAAACCCTAAGAACCTACAGTAAGACTCTCAAAACCATAAACAAATTCACCGGAATAGCAAGGTATGAAAACAAAGTGCAAAAATCAGCAATGTTTCGTTTTTGGTACAAGGTCTCAGCCAGGTAGTCCAGGCTAGCCCCAAACTGTTAATCTTCCTGCCTCCTCTCCTCTGCATTGTGATTACAGCTGTGAACAGCTGTGCTCCATCCTGCCCGCCAGTCAGTATCTTTTTTATACATCAGCAATGAGCTTACTGGGAGAAAAATTTGGAAGCTATCCCATTCATGAAACTCTGAGAATAATCCAGGAGTAAAGCTAACTAAGAAAGAGGAGAACAAACTTCTACAATAAACATTACAAAATCCACTGAAGATAAAGGTTAAGGACACAGGAAGATAGAAAAACCTGTATGTTCATGGGTTGTGAGAGTAACTATTGTTACAATAGCTAGCCCAGAAAGAAAACTACAGATTCAGTGCCATCTGCATCGAAATGACAATGACACTATTCATACAACTAGAGAAAAAAATCATACCATTCCTACAGAAGCACAAAAGGTCCCAAATAGCCAAAATAATCATGAAGAAAAAGAAATCTTGGCAACAGCACAATATAGAATAAGACATATTGTGGAGGGGCTGAAGAGACCAAGAGCACCAGAAACTCTTCCAGAGGACCTGGGTTCGAGTTCAAGCATGGGCAAGGCAGCTCATAATCATCTGTAACTCCAGCTGTGAAGGATCCGATGCCTTTTTCTGGTCTCCTTGGGCACCAGGCAAGCGCGAGGTGCACAGACATACATGCAGGCAAACCTGTCAGACACATGAAGAATCAGTCAAACAAACACAAACCACTCCAACACATAAAATAGACATACTAGGGGCAGGAACATACTGTCGTAGTAGCAAAGCACATTGTTCTAGCATAAAAGCAGACACACTGGCTGATGAAACAGGACCTAATGCAGTTCTTGTCCAAAAGTAGGTTCCTACAATTTGAATTTAATATCTTCTATTGCTCCTACTAGCATGCTGTTTCTGGTCTCCACGTGGTTTTCTCCAGAGGTTTGCCTCACTTGGCAGTCAGTATTTGACCTTACAGTTGAGCCTCAAGAAATTTCCACTCACTGCCAGGTATGATGGTACATCTCTGTAATCCCAGCGCATGGGAGATGGAGGCTGGAGGATCAGGAGTCCAAGGTTATGCAAGGAGTCTGCTTGCATAACTAGCAACCTCAGTTAAACGAGACAGAGATAAAGCGAGAGAGAGTTGATTTCAGGTCTCCTCACACTTATCATAATTTGTCCAAGAGATATATAAACAAGTATCTTTCTTCCAGTTCAGTGTGGGGTTGGGGCTGACCCAGGTGCCACAATTTCTACAGTTCAACTTTTTCATAACGAACCAATAACTGAAAGCCAGTGTCACTGAATCATGGACAAATTCGGGGGCTTTGGAGGAAAATCTGTCAGGGAGTGTCCTTAATTTGAGATAGCCAGAGAAATTCAGCAGTAGGTCAGGCAAAGGATGTTATCTTTGTAGTGAAATCCTGACTCTGAAGGGCACAGAAAACACTGCTTCAGTTTAACTCTGGAGACAGCATGTCATATATTTGGGTAGTAAGTGCAGCAACCTCCAGTCAGTGAGCTACACTAGAATATCTATGGTTTTACTGTCCTCTGGTGGGCACAGAGACCCTTCAGTGCCAAACTTCCTTACAGATATGGTACTCTCACCCAACGCTGGGCCTCCGAAGCAGTTACCCTTTCCTGCGTTTAGGAGCTGAGCATCCCCGTGAAGCTACTTCCTGTCGTCAGTCCCAGGCCACGGCCTCATGTCCCTTTTCCCTCATCATTAGAAAATCATCTGTAAGTCTCTTCATGCCCTCTGGGGCATCATGGGAGGGGAACAAAATCTGCTTCTCTCTGGGTGGTGGTGGCTCACGCCTTTGATCCCAGCACTTGGCAGGCAGAGGCAGGTGGATCTCTGTGAATCTGTGGCCAGCCTGGTTTACAGATCGAGTTCCAGGACAGGCTACAAAGCTACACAGAGAAACCCTGTCTCAAATAATAAAATAATAACAACAACCCACTTCTCTCCATTCTGCTGGCATGTTTCAATTTTTATGTTTGGGTTGAGGAGCCAGGCAAGGCTGTTTTTATTTGGGGGGGGTGTTTTGTTTTTTTTCAAGCTGAGCATTCCCACAATGCTCATATAGAAAGAGGTATTCCAAATACCCAGCAGCAGTTGCTTTATTAGCAGGAATGGGGAGAAAGGTCATGAAAACCAGGACCTGGGGTGCAATGCAGTAACTTCAGTTTACAACTATTTATTGAGCTCATGTTTGTCAGATACCTTCTACCTGCTTATCCTTGCTTCTCCACGAGGCTCAGTATTCAGGTTTGGCCAGCTGACCTGCAGAACCGGATTCAGCCAAGCAGAGGCACTGGCGAGATACCAATAAATGGAGAGTGAAATCAAATTATTCCACCTATCCATACCTGGGTACCATCCAAGGTCACTTGCCTCTGGTTCAGAAGACTGCAGTTACCATCAGGCAGCGGCTTCCCTTTAGGTTGGGGATCACAACACTTCACCAAACGCTGTTGTATTTTTTTGTTCCCAACCTTCCCATGCCTCTATAAAAAAAAATTGTAGTCCCTTTGTGAAATTTCTCCTGCTGCCAAGTTTGCATGGATTACTTGCTTCTGGTTAGAACTCAGACTCAAAGAATCCCAGTGGTAGAAACCCAAATTGACAGGGGCAGCAGTTAGATTTGGGACGGGGGGGGGGGGACGCGGGGGGGGGGGAGGAACGACACAATGCTCCTTTCCCAAGTGAAGCCCAGGTTAATAGCAGTGCATCTTCTTATTTAATAGTCCCAGCAGACCTTTCAGATAAGGGAAATGCATCCAGAAAACTGTGTACTTTTCTAAAGGTCCTCAACATACAAGAACAGTCAGATTCCATAAACACTGAGCTGCTCTGGATAGATATACAGAGACCAAGAAATTTCGGGGGAAATGCTTGATCAGAGACTGAGGGTTAAGAGGGGATCCGGTCATGCATGTTTCTTGGGAACATCCTGAATTTCAGTGTGGAACTGCAGCTTCTATTCTTTTCAGCACCGACTGTCACTGCTTTGACTTAGCCATATTTCGTGGATTTCCGGGCGAGTCTTTGTTCTTAGAAACTTTCTCCTTTTGATTTTGCATAAGAAGTTGTCACAAAATCGTAGGATGTGTCCGAGGCCAACCAATGGGAGTGGAGCGAGTCGTCCCGCCTGTGACTACAACTCTAGGAGTCCTGGTCCATCTGCCCCATCTAGTGCAGCCCTGACATGACGGTGACACTGAGCCTGGAGCCCGCGGGCCGCAGCTGCTGGGACGAGCCGCTGAGCATCGCCGTGCACGGCCTGGCCCCCGAGCAGCCCGTCACGCTGCGCGCCGCCCTGCGAGACGAGAAAGGCGCGCTCTTCCGCGCCCACGCGCGCTACCGCGCCGACGCCCGCGGCGACCTGGACCTGGCGCGCGCGCCCGCGCTGGGCGGCAGCTTCTCCGGGATCGAGCCCATGGGGCTGCTCTGGGCCTTGGAGCCCGAACGGCCCTTCTGGCGCCTGATCAAGCGCGACGTGCAGACGCCCTTCGTGGTGGAGCTGGAGGTGCTGGACGGCCACGAGCCCGACGGCGGGCGGCTGCTGGCGCGGGCGGTGCACGAGCGTCACTTCATGGCTCCCGGGGTGCGGCGCGTGCCCGTGCGCGAGGGCCGTGTGCGCGCCACGCTCTTCCTGCCTCCAGGTGAGCTGCCCTCCACCTTCCCTTTGCTCAAAGTTCCTCTGTGGTTTTAAATGAAGAAAAAGGACTTAGGACTCAGAGGAAAGGAGACTGGACCGGACTGGAAAGGGTTTGTTATGAAGATGTTGTTTCGCGGAAGCTGGTTCTTCAATTCTACAGCTAAGTTATAAGATCTTTTAAGGAAAGGAACAAGCTACTTGTAATATAAAATTAAAACTAGTGGTAATAAATCGGGTGGTGGTGGTCCACGCCTTTAATCCCAACACTTGGGAAGCAGAGACAGACCAATCTTTAAGTTCGAGGCCAGTATGGTCTACAGAATGCGTTCCAGGACAGACAGGGATACACAGAGAAACCCTGTCGGAAACCATAGCTGTTTGAACATATTGTTTTAAATGTTAAATCTGTTTTGAGCTGTGCATCATAGTCCAGCAGGTTGGGACACTAAATCAAAAGACTGTCTTGAGCTTTGGAGTTCAGGCCAGTCTGGTCAACATAACAAAACCCCTTTTCAAAACAAGGGACATTTCTCTATCTTTTCTTTTCTGTTTTAAATATAATTTTATTTAACTTTATTTTATGTGCATTGGTGTGAAGGTGTCAGATACCCTGGAACTGGAGTTACAGACAGTTGTGAGCTGCCACATGGGTACTGGGAATTAAATCCCGTCCTCTGGAAGAGCAGCAACGCTCTTAACCACTGAGCCATCTCTCCAGCCCCCTTTTTCTTTTCTTTTCTTTTTTTTCGATACAGGGCTTCTCTGTGTTGCTCTGGCTGTCCTGGAACTCACTCTGGAGACCAGGCTGACCTTAGACTCAGAGACTGGCCTGCCTCTGCCTCCTGAGCACTGGGATTAAAGGCGTGTCCACCACCGCCGGGCCAAGGGATGCCTTTTGATTCTGCGTTTTTCTTTCCATTTCTACGCAGTTAAAGTAGAGGGAGGCCTTTTTCTGTCTGCTGGCAATCTGAGAGCCTTGCATAGTCTTACATAAAAGGATGCCTACTTAGCCTCTCAAGTAACCAACGAAATGCAAAATAAAAAAAACTACGGGATATATTGCATAGCTTAAGAGTAACAAAACTTTCAAAGCCTAACATGTCCAATTAATGTTAAATGCTTGGCGGAAGGGCCATTCAGTACATAGCTAGAGAGAGTTAAGTTATTCCGGGAAGCATTAGGTTCATTAAGTTATCCCGGGAAGCAACTAGTTTTTAACTTGGTAGATTAATATGTAACTCTACCATTTTGTGACACATGTGCACTGGAAAGCTTATTGCTTGGAAATAGTCAAAATGCACCCCTCCCAATAATGGAGTCAATGAATAAATGGAGGCATAGTAATTAATCCACAACTGCCAGCATCTTGTGCTCAACTCAAACTGGAATCACACATAGGGAAGCTCTCCAATGGCTGGTCCTTCCCCCTCGTGTTCAGGAGCCACAGTAGCGGGAGGCAGGAGCAGCAACTTGTGGCATCCTCCAGTGTCAGTCCTGCAGGCCTTGGGTATCGGGTCCCTTTGCTTCTGGCCAAGGCCAGCGTTACATCCTCAGGCACCCTGAACCTCTGTAGATGACAGCTGTCTGGAATCTTCTGGTGACCAGCATCTCCTCCCCACAACTTTTGTTCTTTAGTCTTGGCTCCCTGCTCTCTCTCGTTATCTCTGGTCACACCTTTCTTCTTCTCCCCCAGCTACTCTTAAAGCGTGTGGTTGCTTCTTCAGCCAGATGCCTGAACCCTTTCCCAGCCCAGTGACTGCTGCCACGACAACCCAGGAAGCCTGCCCCTTGCCAGGATTACACTCGGAGGATAACTCCAGGCTCACACACTTGCCAGCTGCTTGGCAGTTGTGGTATGCATTCAGGAACTGGATGCCAGGTGCTGGGCACACGCCACCACACAGGGTGACTGAGGGGTGACAGCGGCAGCCTACTTCAGTGGCTTCATAACTTTCTCTGCTGGGCTTACTTTCAATGAGGGCTAAGCTGGTAACGTAAAGGCAATGGGGTGTAGTGAGGGTTAGCCCACATTGAGAGTAAGCAAAAAAGATCACTCGGGAGAAGCCTCTGCCTAGTGTTGCTAGCCACACCAGGGGAGGCAGCATTAAAAACAGTATCTCTCAGACGACTTGCTGAAGAGCCTGTCTACATAGTTAGAGAGTGATCATCTGACCTATTCAGCCTAGCCTCTGAGCACCAGTCACAATTCCTGAGATTTGTGTGTTAGACCAAACACAGATTTGCCTTCAGGTACAACTATCAGACTAACAGGGGAAACGCCCCCCTCCACACATACACCAAGGTGGAAAGGGTTGTTAAAAACGAGCCTGGTACAAGTTGTTTGGCCACAGCTACACCTAGTGGCATTTTTTAAAACTCTTTGCTCTTGGGGGGGTCACCACCCAACTCCCAAATAAATACACCGAGTCTTATTCTTACTAATGAATGCGGGACCTTAGCTTGGCTTGTTTTTAGCCAGATTTCCTTAATTTAAATTATCCAGTCTAACTCTTGCCTCTGGGCTTTTACCTGTCTATATACCTTTCTTCTTACTCTGTGGCTTGTTGTGTAGCTGGCCCCTGGAGTCCTCCTCTCCTCCTTTTCTAGATCTTTTCTCTTCTTCTCCTTCTTTTAATTCTCTTTGACTGCCAGCCTCACCTATCCTTTCTCTTCTGGCCTGCACACAGAACACGGTATATATAATAAATCTTAAAAAAGAATGCAACAAATCTATGCATCGTTAAACAAATGTTCCATAGTATAAACAAATGTAACACATCTTCAACTACTATTCTACAATAGTAACACCCAGTCATGGTCTTTGTGTGGTCGTCTCATGGAGTGTTTAAGATGGCTGGTGCTGGTACAAGGTGGCCAAGGCTGCAAACAGTCCAATAGCTGTTGATTAGGGAATCTGATTGCCCTACCAAAAGAGTCTTTGATCTTATAGGAAAAACTTTTAGGAAAACGGACAGCAGGATAAGAACATCAAGTTTATAGACTTCAATATAAACTTGAGGAGCTTGTTAATACTAACACTGGTTTTTAACAAACTTAAACAGTGCTCATCACTTGCCCGTGCCCAAGGCACAGGTGGAGCCAACCCCCCCATCAGTCTCAATTCTGCTAAGACAACATTCATGGGGTAGGCAAACTAAAATATTTATTTGTTTAGTGTACATGTGGGGTACACATGTGGGAGCCCAAAGTGTAGTTTGAGTTCTCACCTAGTATGTGGGTCCTGGGGGTTGAACTCAGGCTGTCAGTTTGACAGCAAGTGCCTTGTTCGATAAAAACAAAATATGTAAGGCACACATATAAGAGGTGGTGATACCAAGGGGCATCCGTACTTCAAACCCTCTGTGGTGCAGAAGAAGGAACAGGCAAAAGCAGGGCTTTCTGGTGTCTGTCAGGTGTTTGCTGAGAGTCTTATCAGGGCTCTCTACAGGAATCGGATTGACAGAAAGGGATTCCTTAGGTCAGCTATGGGCTCTGTCCTCCAACAACAGCTGTTTACACGGGAGAGGTAGAATGTAGTTGTTGAAAGTTACACCGACCGGATGCCTCGGCCATCCCAATCTGATGAGGAAAGCCTCGAGGATTCCTGGAGAGCCACGTTGGAAGGCCAAAGAATCTGGGTTTCCTGTGTCAGACAAAGTGGCAATAGGAGAGATGTGCTTATCAGCAGACAGAGCAAACACACCAGGACTCCTTTGCCTCAGATGCTCCGTATCTGGACTGCCAGCAGCAGGTGCTACCCAGCTAAGGGAAGGGTCTTTTCTCCTCATTTAATCCTTTCTGGAAATGCCCAGGGGTGTGCCTTATTGATCCCAAAACCAATGGATTTGAAATCATGATTAACCATAACACTGAGTTATTTAAATTTGACATGTGGAAGACAAACCCCCTTATATAAACAGTGAAAATATTTAGGACACAAAACCATGCAAATGAACATGCAGCCCTTTGAGTCTATGCCCATTCACTCAGCAGAATGCATTTGAAATTCACGTGACCTTCTACTCGTCAGGCCTTTCTGTTTCCTCATAATGCTCCCTTCTATGATGTGTCCATTCACTAGCTGAAGGCTTCTGGGTTTGTTTACAGTTTGGAGACAATGAATAAAGCCGCTACACACACTTGAATCCTGCACTGAACTGTGTTCTTGTGTGAACACAGCTTTTCATTTCATTTCTCATTCATTTCATTCACAGAGAGCAAGGACTGGGCTCCACGGTTACGTATGGATAAGTCTGTGAACCAGCGCCCGATGCTTCTGCAGACTGCCCTGTTTGCTTTGCGTCACACGGTATCATGTGATAGCTCTGGTTGCTGCACAGCCTCACCAGCAATTGGCATTGTTCAGTTTGGGGGACAGAAGAGGACAATATTTTTATTGTTGTCATTGTAAAGGTTGTGTGTGTGTGTGTGTGTGTGTGTGTGTATGTGTGTGTGTTTGTGTGTGTGTGTTCTGAGCCATGCATGCTAGCGTGCATTCCTACCCCAGTCTTCTAAATGTCCCCTTAATGTCTTTGTAAACCATTGTGGAGCTTTGAGGCTTTAGGTGTGAAAGGGGACGTAGCCCAGGCTACTCTAGATACTTGAAGGTAGGAGGACAGTATTTTTACTGTCTGTTGAAAACCTTGTCATCCTCACATGTCTATTAATGCCACTGCAAACACTTTTTTTTTCAAGACAGGGTTTCTCTGTATTGTTTTGGAGGCTGTCCTGGAACTTGCTCTGTAGACCAGGCTGGTCTGAAACTCACAGAGATCTGTCTGCCTCTGCCTCCCAAGTGCTGGGATTAAAGGCGTGCACCACCAATGTCCAGCTGCAAACACTTCTTAGTAATGTTTAGTTTTGTTTCTTCCCCAGAACCTGGGCCCTATCCCGGGATTGTGGACCTTTTCGGAGTTGGAGGTGGCCTTCTAGAGTACCGTGCTAGTCTGCTGGCTGGGAAGGGCTTTGCTGTCATGGCTCTGGCTTATTATAACTACGACGACCTCCCCAAGGGCATGGAGACCATGCGCATAGAGTACTTTGAAGAAGCCGTGAACTACCTGCTCAGCCACCCTGAGGTTAGATCTCCCTCATTTCATTGGCTCCTGTCATGTCTCCTCATCAGGTGCTTGGTTCACAAGTGAGGAATGATGACAGCCTCTCTGTCTACTTCACAAAGAGCTCAAGGCCATTGGAGATCTCTAGGTTTGATACAAGGAAAGGGAAAGAAACAGGTAGGGCCACCGCCAGCCAGTGCTCCTTAAATGATGTGCTCAGCAGCCCTCTCCTGCCTGTGTCCCTGTGTCCCCGGGTCCCTAGGAGGCATAGGGTGAACTTGACAGTCAACAGCAGGAGACCAGGGCTCTGAGCTTTGCAGATCCAGCCCAGCACAGGCTGAGGTGGGAATCCTGCTTGTTTTATAATTTTATAACCAGAACTTAAAGTGACCGGCAGCGTTGGCGCGCTCAGAGAAGCAGAGCTGCGTCTGGAGAAGTTTGAGAATAGATCTTGTCCATTTCCCGTCCCACGACTTTGTCACTTCTGCTCTGTCTACTCCTTTGATAACTAGATATCCTAATTTCATCTTTGTTGCTGTAGCTGAAAATAAAAATATCCCAACAAAAGCAATTCATGGAGAAAGGGCTTATTTTAACTCACAGTTACAGCTCACAGTCCATCAAAGTAGAGAAGTCACTGGGGCAGATGCTGGTCATATCATATTCACAATGGGGACTGCAGAGCCAAGAATGTGCCATGCTAACGCTAAGCTCTCTTTTCTCAGCTTTATACAGCTTAGCTTAGGAAATAATGCCACCTACATTCATAGTGGGCATTCCTACTTCAATAGTGACATTAAAAAATTCTCTTAAGGAGCTGGAGAGATGGCTCAGAGGTTAAGAGCCCTGGCTGCTCTTCCAGAGGACCTAAGTTCAATTCCCAGCACCCACATGGTGGCTCACAACCATCTGTATTGAGATCTGGTGCCCTCTTCTGGCCTGCAGAGCACTCATATATAAAATATAAATAAAAAATTCACTTAAAGGAGTGTCTATAGGTCAACCCAGCCTAGGTTCCTCATTTTAGCCCCTTCCCAGGTAAGTCTAGACTGTGTCAAGGTGACAATTTAAACTTTCCTAGTAGGGTAATTAAAACATCATTGATCATGTAATTATTAGAACTTTAATGAAGAGTTACATTTAAAAGTGGTCAAGGGTACTGTTGCCAAAGGAGTAGGAGGGAGGAGAAAGAGATTGATTGATTGATTGATTGATTTGATTGATTGATTTCTATAGGAGGTCAGCCAAAGAGCCATTTGCTTATAGGCAGAGGACGCTGGCATTCAGGGCAGGGGCAGTCCTTGTGCGTCAGCGCCAACCCCAACCACCCAGAAGGCACCGCGTAGGGATGGAAGAAAGGAGGCACAACAGACATCTTCCCACAGGTTTGCAGGGAACCAGGGTGCAGAACAAAGTCATAGCTAGTGTGGCCCGGGACACAGGGCTGTGAGGAGATAGAAGAGGCTCAGAGCAGGGAGGACCTGGGGACCAGCAGAGAGAAGTCGAAAGAGGGGAGGCTGGAAGTAAGTGTGGGAGGCCAACCCTGGAGCAAGATCGTGGACAGCATCCCAAAGGCAACTAGAGGTGGCCGCTGAGATTTTGTGGGACATCTGAGAATTTGAGCTGCCATGGGAGTAGGTAGATTGGGGAGTGAGAAAATGAGACATCCTCCTGACAGCTTCGGTCTCCTCAGTGCAGTATGAAAAGCTGAAGGTGGGGGTGTGGGGGGGGAGGGGGGTCTCGAGGTCGGGGAGGATGTGAGGTGGCCGTTTGGAGAAGTGGGAAGATGTCTGGCAGGGCTGATGGGCCACGCCAGTGCTGGTGTCAAATGCCAGATCAGCCAGCAGGAATGTGCCTTTCTGATAGCCCCACCAGGCCTGGAGGAGGTGAGCATGTGACTTCACCAGGATTAGTCCTTTCCTGGGTCAGTATGACAAGGGGATGATGGCAATAAAGGAGTGTAAGGCGCCCGCAAGGGGGGCACTCTGACGTGGAGGGGCTGACTGGCTGAACATGGGTGATCTACGGCGGGGAGGAGGCTGTTAAGGCCTCAGAAGGCAGAAAGGCATGTTTCTAGAAGGACTAAGCAGGAGAGATGGTGGCCAGAGATGCAATGCTTAAAAGTGAGATTGTTTTGAACCTGAAACAATTCATGCTAGTGACAAGAGGTTTGGGTTATATAAGTGGGAATGGTTGGTGTGGTTGGGTTAGAGGAAAAGATCATAGGAGTTCTACAAATCCTTGCAAAGACTAATGACAAGGAAACTGTGACAAGAAAGCTATGGGGAAGGACTAGATAAATGTCCCCAGGCTGTAGTGCAGCTGTAATGTAACTAGATGGAGTCCAAGTCAAGGCCAACTTCCTCTTGGCTTTCTAGCTCTCACAGTGTTCCGGGGCTAAACCTCCATTTATAATTCGTTTCTTTCTCAGGTAAAGGGTCCAGGAATTGGGCTGCTTGGCATTTCCAAAGGGGGTGAACTTGGCCTTGCTATGGCCTCCTTCCTGAAGGGCATCAAAGCTGCTGTTGTCATCAATGGCTCTGTGGCTGCTGTTGGGAACACCATATACTACAAGGATGAGACTATACCCCCTGTGTCTCTTCTGAGAAATCAAGTCAGAATGACCAAAGACGGCCTCAAGGATGTTGTGGATGCTCTGCAAAGCCCTTTGGTAGAAGAGAAGAGCTTCATCCCCGTGGAGAGGTCTGACACGACCTTCCTGTTGCTTGTAGGTCAGGATGACCACAACTGGAAGAGCGAGTTCTATGCCAATGAGATCTCCAAACGCTTACAGGCCCATGGGAAGGAGAAGCCCCAGATCATCTGCTACCCAGAAGCGGGGCACTACATTGAGCCCCCTTACTTCCCACTGTGCAAGGCTGGCATGCACCTCCTGGTGGGTGCTAATATCACCTTTGGAGGGGAGCCTAAGCCTCATGCCGTGGCCCAGGTGGATGCATGGCAGCAACTCCAGACTTTCTTCCACAAACACTTGGGTAGTAAGAGTTAGGAGGTCATTCCTAAAATATTACCCATTATCTGATGGTTCTGGAGAAAACTTCAAATATACTATCAGAGTATCAGTTCTGTCTAATTCATATGGATATATTCTAATTCCTTAATTTTTTTTCTTTCTTTCTTTTTTTTTTTTTGAGACAGGGTTTCTCTGTGTAGCTCTACAATGGCCTGGAACTTGCTCTGTAGACCAGGCTGACCTTGAACTCCTGTAGATCTGCCTGCCTCTGTCTCCCAAGTGCTGAGACTAAAGGCGTGTGCCACCACTGCCCATCATAAGTTTTTTCTTTATGTAATAAAATAATAAGTGCCTATGAAAGACTGACGGTATAGCACAGTGGTAATGCATTCGTCTTCTGAGCATCGTGCCCTGAGCTCATTCCCCAGTGCCATGAGACAGCAAAGAAATTAAAGCTTACTTATAAAAATAGTGCCTGTTGAGCTGGTGAGACGGCTCGGTGGGTAAAGGGGCTTGCAGTCATGCTGACACCCCAGGACCCACATGGTGAAAGAGAGAGCCAAGTCTGAGAAGTTGTCTACACACACACATACACACACACACACACACACACACACACACACACACACTTGTGTAAATAAAATGTCATCTAAAATAGTGCCTATCCAAAAAAGGAGTTATTTTATATCATGATTTAAAGGGAACCTTAAGTATGAACATTCTTCTTAAAATAAAAAATTATTATAGACAAACTGATGGTGTCCTTCAATTCTTGGGCCAAGGTCGCTATTATTATCTTCCTTCAAGAAGTGGTTTTGGGGTGACTTGGAAGCCTCTTTTCAGATGCTTGATGCACATAGAGGAGGTAGTGAAAAGATTTTTGTTACACACATATCCAACAAGAACATCGATTTTACCAAGCAAACCAACAATGGGAGAAGAGTCCCCTGCATTTGATGAGCTCTAGGCCACGACAACATGGGGGGGGGAGAGGGAGGAAGAGCATCTAGTCCAGGAAGCAACAGAGCATCTGGAGGAGGAAACAGAGTCTAGGAATCCCAAGCTGTGTCAGCCTTCAAACCTGCCTGTGAGGCCAAGAAGAGAATGTGTGTAAGCATGCGCTCTTGTCCCCACGTGTAGTATCAGCTACTGGTCATGTGAGCACATGAGGACTCCTTCACCCAGTGCTAGGTTCATAACTGAGCCCTTATAACACAAGATAGGCAGTTAAGAGAAAGCCACAGAAACCTATTGAAATTTATTAATTTTGTTTTGATTTTTGGGACAGGGTTTCTCTGTGTAGCCCTGGGTATTCTGGAGCTCATTCTGTGGATCAGGCCAACATTGAACTCGCAGAGATTCACTTGCCTCTGCCTCCTGAGTGTTGGGATTAAAGGCATTTGCCGACATCACCCGGCCCCTCAGATTTAGTATTATTAAGCACACATGTGAGCATGCCTGTGTTCACAGAGGCCAGAAGACTTCATGCGGTTGTTTTTTGTTTTTGGTCTTATACACACACACACACACACACACATACACACACACACATACACACACACACATACACATACACATACACACACACACATACACACACACACATACACACACATACACACACATACACACATACACACACACATACACACACACATACACACATACACACACATACACACACATACACACACACACATACACACACATACACACACATACACACACATACACACACACACACATACACACACATACACACACACATACACACACACATACACACACACACATACACACACATACACACACATACACACACACATACACACACACACACACACACACTCTTTTGGCTATGGCTCTGTGTCTTTTGGGGGACCCGCCACCCAGCTTCCAAATAAATAATACGCATGAAGACTTATTCTTTTTCTTTTTTTTTTTTGGTTTTACAAGACAGGGTTTCTCTGTATTGTTTTGGAGGCTGTTAGTCCAGCCTGGCCTCGAACTCACAGAGATCCGCCTGCCTCTGCCTCCCGAGTGCTGGAATTAAAGGTATGTGCTACCACTGCCCGGCCCAGACTTATTCTTTATATGAATGCCTGGTCTTAGCTTGGCTTATTTCTAGCCAGCTTTTCTTAAACTATCCCATCTACCTTTTGCCTGTGGATTTTTAACTTCCCCTTTTTCTGTATCTCTTTCCTTCTTATTTCATCTCTGGGCTATGTGGCTGCAGGGCTGGCCCCTTCTTTTCTCGATCCTTGATCTCTCTTGCTTGCTCCTCCTCCTCGATCCTAGATTTCTCTCCCATTTATTCTCTCTGCCTACCAGCCCCGACTATCCTTTCTCTGTCCACTTATCAGCCATACAGATCTTTATTAGACCAATCAGGTGTTTTTGACAGCAGAGCATCACAGCTTCACAGAGCTAAACAAAGGTAGTCAAAAGAATGCAACAGATCTTTGCATCATTAAAACAAATGTTCCACAGCATGAACACATGTAACACATCTTAAAAATAATATTCTACAACAACTTCAGAACCCTTGGAGCTGGAGATAGAGGTGATTGTAAGTCACTCAACATGGGTGCTAGAAACTAAATTCTGGTCTTCTGTGAGAGCAATACATGCTCCTAACTGTTGAGTCATCTCTCCAGCCTCAGAAACTTGTTTAATAAAGGCATTGCATGAGATGATTCAGTGGGGAAAGGAACTGTCTGCCAAGCCTGACAACCTGTGTTCAAACCCTGGAACCCACATGGAGGAAGAGAGAATGGGCTCCTGCCACTTGTCCTCTGATTTCCACATGGGCACCGTGGCACACACCTGTCCCTTCCCCATATACAGATAAACAATTAAAAAGTTAAAGAGTCACATAGCGTGAGAGCCTTCAGAAATTGAGACCCAGGTATGGAGCGGTAGCTTGGTTAAGAATACACTAAGCACAAGTCATAGATCAATCCAGAGCGTGACTCTTCAGGCAGCATTCCTCCATGCTTTCTGCCTCAGGGTCCTGCCTGGAGTTCCCACTCTGACTTCTCTGAGTGCTGGACTGTTGGGCAACATTCCTTTACACTGTGGGAAGATGTGTCACTGTGATTGGTTGAATAAAAAGCTAAACGGCCAAAAGCTAGGCAGGAGTTATAGCAGGGACTTCTGAACAGAGAGAGCTCTGGGAATAAGAAAGGAGGAGACGCCAGCCAGATGCAGAGAGAAAGACGGTCAAGAGAGGTGAATGCCTTTAATCTCAGCACCTAAGGCAGAAGCAGGTGCAACTCTGCAAGTTTGAGGCCAGCCTAGTCTACACTGTGAGTTCCAGGGCAGTCAGGGCTACATGAAGAGAGCCTGTCTCAAAGAAAAAACAAACAAAAGAGAATGTGGGTCTAAATTAACTCATGGGTTAATCAAGGAAGGAATCAGCAATGATCTATGTAACTTCATAGATGGGGAGAGAGAGGAACAGAATGAGAAACTGAGAAAAGCTAAGTGGATGTCTGTTTCCTCGGTTATGTTCATGCTTGCTACATCATGATTTCTTGGTTGAAGAATATTAGAAATCCCCAATGCAAAAGCAGAAGAGGGGAAAGATGAACCTGGAGAGTTCAGACAGAAAAGAAGGGTGGATCCTGCACACATGTCCATGTGCACATATTCAAGCACATGATTTGTGTTAAAGCCAATTGGGACAATGTGACACAAACCTTTCCTTTCTTCATTTGCATTTGATGGTCAGAATGACATTTTGATTCGGCATACCATTGACAAGATGGTCTAAAAATTTGCTTTGTCTATTTGATGGGAAAGAGCAAGAGGCACCACTCAGTGGGACGTGCAGATTGAAACTCTTTCTCCGACAGTGGTGAGCAGGGGATCAGGTACTTCCCCCACAAGCTGACAAGACTGGAAGGATGCCTTTCCTGACTGCAGGTTCAAGAAGAACTCTGTACTGTGTGATTGCCAAAGGAGCCTTATCTAAATGGAAGGAGAGAAGTAAGTTTTGGCAAGGTAAGGGCAGACCCCAATCTTTCTGATCAGCCTGGAAGGCTTGGAATGGTAGAAAACCTTGATAACGTAAGAAAAAGGTATAACCTGGGGGAAAAAATTGGAGCTAAAGCTCTATAGAGTTGGGTAAGATATGAGATGGGTGTGTTGTGTTTCCTGGCAGTTTTCTGGCTTTACAGAAAGAAAGGGGGACAGGCTCTGAGCATCAGTGAGACTCCTGCCCACCAGGTTCTCATCCTCGAGCTGTCTACTCCCACAGGAAGCAGAGGGCACATTTGTTCCGTCCCTCTCCGTGAGTCACCTCAGAGGGTCCTGGAGGAGAGGGTGTGGCAGGTGGAGGCTAGCAGAGCTACTGAGGGCACCGAGAAGAGGCTGGTGACTGTGTGGACACAGCCCGCCTCCTGGGAGCTCGAGACTGTGGGAGCCACTAGGATGAAGGCAGAAGGACAAACTGACAAGGCTGGGTTAGGAGAGAAAGTCTTACAGGGGACTCCCCTGGAATGGGAATCAGGAACCTGGCTGCTGTTGGATGAGACCGAGGAGGTCAGCAGGAGCCTGGCTGTGAGAGACGTGAGAACAGCTGCTGTCAGGGAGTCAGGGAGGCCCAAAGGAGGCTTCAAGTCAGCTTGAGGCGAGCTGTTCCATCACCCAGCTTTCTCTTCACTAGAATGAGACAGCTGGCACCCCATGCCCCGCAAAGATGCACACCCTGTTTCTGAATGCTCAGAGCAGTGTTTGCTGGGAGACTGGGTGTTGGGAGAGGACAGAACTAGGGTGAGCCAACGTCCCACTCTGTTCATGTAAAAGATGCTTGACCGGGTACCTGTCAGACGCCCTCGTGATTTCCTAACCTTACATCGGTGACAAAGTCACCAGAGCAGCACCTGACAGAGTTACCCTCCCCAACGGCCAGCCGGGTAAGTTAGAAGTAGGGTAAAGTTCATGGCAAGCTCTCAACTGGGTAACTTGTGCTCAAGGCTCCGGGATGCGAGCCAACAGCAGGCTCAGCAGGACAATGTGTTTGTGCCCAGGCTGGCTGAGTGGAAATCAGACCTTCCATGTAGCTAACTCTCTGGATGGCAGTGTGCTCCTTTAAGGACAAAGGACGAGGCTTATGTAAGGAGAGAGACACAGGCTCTCAATGACTTCAGCAGGGCAGTGCTAACTTTCCATGTTCCACGCCTTAGCTATTGTCTTAGGGTTTCTATGGCTGGGAAGAGACAACCCGACCATGGCAACTCTTTTTTTTTCTCTTCTGAGACAGGGTTTCTCTGTAGATTTGGAAGCTGTCCTGGAACTCTCTTTGTAGACCAGGCTGGTCTTGAACCCACAGAGATTCACCTAGCTATCCACTCTCCCAAGTGCTGGGACTAAAGGTGTGCGCTACCACCGCCTAGCTTGTAACAGGCTTTCTTTTGGGTGACCAACCAACTCCCAAATCATGACATGGAGACTTATTATTAGTTATGAATGCTCGGCCTTATCTTAGCTCTTATTTTAATCTGTTTCTCTTTATCTATGTTTTGCATTGGGCCTTTTTACCTTTCTCTCTTTCTGTATGTCCTTCTTTCCTGCTTCTGGCGTCTGTCTGTCCATCTGGTGACTTCTGGCCTCAGGCGTGTTCTTCTTGTTTCTCTCTCATTCCCTTCTCTCCTCTCTTGAGTCTAGATTTCTCCTCCTACTTATACTTCTGCCTGCCGGCGCTGTCTCTCCCTTTCTTGCCTAGCTATTGGCCATTCAGCTCTTTATTAGACCAATTAGGTGCCTTACACAGGCAAGGTGAAACAATTGCAACACATCTTTACATAATTAAACAAACGCAGCATAAACAAACGTAACACACCTTTACAAGGTAAAGTAATATTCTGTAGCATAAACAAATGTAACACATGTTTACATAATTAAGATAATAGTCTGTAACAACACTCAGGCATAAAGTAAAATAAATAAATCTAATAAAAATATAATTTGAAGAAAGGAAGGATTGGCCAGCCTGGTCTACAGAGTGAGTTCTAGGACAGCCTCCAAAACAATACAGAGAAACCATGACTCGAAAAACCAAAAAGAGAAAAAAGAAAAATAAAAATGAAAAAAGAAAGGAAGGGTTTATTTTTGCTCACAGCCTTTTCAGTCCATACCTGGCTGGCCCCAATTCTTTGGGCCTGACCATCATGGCATCAGAAGGCAGGGAGACAGGAAGAAGACAGCAACAAGATGTACTCTTCAAATACATGGTTCCACTTCCTTCAACGAAGCTCCACCCAAGAGTTCATCAGTGGGTTCACTTACTGAAGTTAGATCCCTCATGACTCACTCACCCACTCCCAATAACACTGTCAGCACAAGTTGCCATTTTGGGAAACACTTTAAGAGAAAGTAAGTCTAAACTATGGTGGGACCTCAAGAGTCGCTCTGACCAGTAGATAGATATTTAGAATGTAAAATAAAATAGAATTAAAACTCATCAGTTAAATTATATTATCAGCCAAATGGATTTAGCAGGTGTACAGAATACTTCATTCTGCACTGACCCAGGACCTGAGCTATGTAACCAGATCTCTTTTTACATGTTGTTTTGCCACCAAATCTCACCCATGCTTAAATTCACCCTTTAATACAGCCTGGTCTACAAATCAAGTTCCAGAACAGCCAGGGCTGTTACACAGAGAATCCCTGTCTCAAGGAAAAAAATAAGAGAGAAGTTCAAGGTCATCCTTGGTTACATAGAAAGTCTGAGGAAAGTCTGGGCTACCTGAGACTCTGCCTCCCCCCAAAACCAAGGAAACACACACTCATAAACAAAGGTAACCAAGGACAAACTAAACTCAAAATTAGCAAAAGGGAAGAAATAATAAAATCAGAGCAGAAATAAAGAAGACTAAAAAATCAGTCAGAGAAAGAATTGGTGAAACAAAAAGTTGGCGAACCTAGAGCTTAAGCAACCAAGGGAGGGAGATGACCCTGATACACAAAGTTAGGGGTGAAAACAGTGCCTTGTAACCAGCACCACAGAAATGAAAAGGATCATCGGGGAGTGGTTTTAAAAACTACACGTCAACAAGTAAGAAAGCCTAGAAGAAACAGGCAAATTTCTGGAGGGCACATATGACCTAAATTAAACCAAGAGGTTATAAAATTTAGTAGTCACCAAGTAATGAGATTAAATCAGTCTTCCACTGAAGAAAAGTTGGGTAGTATGGATTCCCAGCAGTGTGGCTTCATAATGAATTGTACCAACATCTTAAGGAAGAATGCGTGTTCATCCTGATTCTTCACACAGAGCAGCATTTTGCTGTCATCAAAATCTGAAAAGATATAAATGAAAGGCAAAAGGAAAGAAGGAAGGAAGGGAGGGAGGGAAGGAGGGAGGGAAGAAGGGAGGAAGGAAGAAAAAAACTATAAACCAGGGCATTGATCGAGTCTTTGACCTTTCTCTAGTTGTGACCCACTTCTCCCCTCAGAAGGTTCCCTTCAATAAACTATCTAATTAGCAGGACTAAGAGGAGGAGGAGCAGAGGGGAAGGCTTGATTTCATTCCAGGGATGTAAGAATGGTCAAATACATGAAAATTATTGGGTATAAGGCAACAGAAAAATAATCAAGGGTAAAAATTGCACAATCATTTTTCTAGATACAGACAAACATCATTCCTTGGTTAGGAAATATGATTTTGTGTTGAGAAAACCCTAAGAACCTACAGTAAGACTCTCAAAACCATAAACAAATTCACCGGAATAGCAAGGTATGAAAACAAAGCGCAAAAATGAGCAATGTTTCGTTTTTGGTACAAGGTCTCAGCCAGGTAGTCCAGGCTAGCCCCAAACTGTTAATCTTCCTGCCTCCTCTCCTCTGCATTGTGATTACAGCTGTGAACAGCTGTGCTCCATCCTGCCCGCCAGTCAGTATCTTTTTTATACATCAGCAATGAGCTTACTGGGAGAAAAATTTGGAAGCTATCCCATTCATGAAACTCTGAGAATAATCCAGGAGTAAAGCTAACTAAGAAAGAGGAGAACAAACTTCTACAATAAACATTACAAAATCCACTGAAGATAAAGGTTAAGGACACAGGAAGATAGAAAAACCTGTATGTTCATGGGTTGTGAGAGTAACTATTGTTACAATAGCTAGCCCAGAAAGAAAACTACAGATTCAGTGCCATCTGCATCGAAATGACAATGACACTATTCATACAACTAGAGAAAAAAATCATAACATTCCTACAGAAGCACAAAAGGTCCCAAATAGCCAAAATAATCATGAAGAAAAAGAAATCTTGGCAACAGCACAATATAGAATAAGACATATTGTGGAGGGGCTGAAGAGACCAAGAGCACCAGAGGACCTGGGTTCGAGTTCAAGCATGGGCAAGGCAGCTCGTAATCATCTGTAACTCCAGCTGTGAAGGATCCAATGCCTTTTTCTGGTCTCCTTGGGCACCAGGCAAGCACGAGGTGCACAGACATACATGCAGGCAAACCTGTCAGACACATGAAGAATCAGTCAAACAAACACAAACCACTCCAACACATAAAATAGACATACTAGGGGCAGGAACATACTGTCGTAGTAGCAAAGCACATTGTTCTAGCATAAAAGCAGACACACTGGCTGATGAAACAGGACCTAATGCAGTTCTTGTCCAAAAGTAGGTTCCTACAATTTGAATTTAATATCTTCTATTGCTCCTACTAGCATGCTGTTTCTGGTCTCCACGTGGTTTTCTCCAGAGGTTTGCCTCACTTGGCAGTCAGTATTTGACCTTACAGTTGAGCCTCAAGAAATTTCCACTCACTGCCAGGTATGATGGTACATCTCTGTAATCCCAGCGCATGGGAGATGGAGGCTGGAGGATCAGGAGTCCAAGGTTATGCAAGGAGTCTGCTTGCATAACTAGCAGCCTCAGTTAAACGAGACAGAGATAAAGCGAGAGAGAGTTGATTTCAGGTCTCCTCACACTTATCATAATTTGTCCAAGAGATATATAAACAAGTATCTTTCTTCCAGTTCAGTGTGGGGTTGGGGCTGACCCAGGTGCCACAATTTCTACAGTTCAACTTTTTCATAACGAACCAATAACTGAAAGCCAGTGTCACTGAATCATGGACAAATTCGGGGGGCTTTGGAGGAAAATCTGTCAGGGAGTGTCCTTAATTTGAGATAGCCAGAGAAATTCAGCAGTAGGTCAGGCAAAGGATGTTATCTTTGTAGTGAAATCCTGACTCTGAAGGGCACAGAAAACACTGCTTCAGTTTAACTCTGGAGACAGCATGTCATATATTTGGGTAGTAAGTGCAGCAACCTCCAGTCAGTGAGCTACACTAGAATATCTATGGTTTTACTGTCCTCTGGTGGGCACAGAGACCCTTCAGTGCCAAACTTCCTTACAGATATGGTACTCTCACCCAACGCTGGGCCTCCGAAGCAGTTACCCTTTCCTGCGTTTAGGAGCTGAGCATCCCCGTGAAGCTACTTCCTGTCGTCAGTCCCAGGCCACGGCCTCATGTCCCTTTTCCCTCATCATTAGAAAATCATCTGTAAGTCTCTTCATGCCCTCTGGGGCATCATGGGAGGGGAACAAAATCTGCTTCTCTCTGGGTGGTGGTGGCTCACGCCTTTGATCCCAGCACTTGGCAGGCAGAGGCAGGTGGATCTCTGTGAATCTGTGGCCAGCCTGGTTTACAGATCGAGTTCCAGGACAGGCTACAAAGCTACACAGAGAAACCCTGTCTCAAATAATAAAATAATAACAACAACCCACTTCTCTCCATTCTGCTGGCATGTTTCAATTTTTATGTTTGGGTTGAGGAGCCAGGCAAGGCTGTTTTTATTTGGGGGGGTGTTTTGTTTTTTTTCAAGCTGAGCATTCCCACAATGCTCATATAGAAAGAGGTATTCCAAATACCCAGCAGCAGTTGCTTTATTAGCAGGAATGGGGAGAAAGGTCATGAAAACCAGGACCTGGGGTGCAATGCAGTAACTTCAGTTTACAACTATTTATTGAGCTCATGTTTGTCAGATACCTTCCACCTGCTTATCCTTGCTTCTCCACGAGGCTCAGTATTCAGGTTTGGCCAGCTGACCTGCAGAACCGGATTCAGCCAAGCAGAGGCACTGGCGAGATACCAATAAATGGAGAGTGAAATCAAATTATTCCACCTATCCATACCTGGGTACCATCCAAGGTCACTTGCCTCTGGTTCAGAAGACTGCAGTTACCATCAGGCAGCGGCTTCCCTTTAGGTTGGGGATCACAACACTTCACCAAACGCTGTTGTATTTTTTTGTTCCCAACCTTCCCATGCCTCTATAAAAAAAATTGTAGTCCCTTTGTGAAATTTCTCCTGCTGCCAAGT
This sequence comes from Mesocricetus auratus, assembly GCF_017639785.1. Taxonomy (NCBI): domain Eukaryota; kingdom Metazoa; phylum Chordata; class Mammalia; order Rodentia; family Cricetidae; genus Mesocricetus; species Mesocricetus auratus. Next base: position 33,098,308 of record NW_024429186.1, on the reverse strand, counting down.
TTGCATGGATTACTTGCTTCTGGTTAGAACTCAGACTCAAAGAATCCCAGTGGTAGAAACCCAAATTGACAGGGGCAGCAGTTAGATTTGGGACGGGGGGGGGGGGGGGACGCGGGGGGGGGAACGACACAATGCTCCTTTCCCAAGTGAAGCCCAGGTTAATAGCAGTGCATCTTCTTATTTAATAGTCCCAGCAGACCTTTCAGATAAGGGAAATGCATCCAGAAAACTGTGTACTTTTCTAAAGGTCCTCAACATACAAGAACAGTCAGATTCCATAAACACTGAGCTGCTCTGGATAGATATACAGAGACCAAGAAATTTCCGGGGAAATGCTTGATCAGAGACTGAGGGTTAAGAGGGGATCCGGTCATGCATGTTTCTTGGGAACATCCTGAATTTCAGTGTGGAACTGCAGCTTCTATTCTTTTCAGCACCGACTGTCACTGCTTTGACTTAGCCATATTTCGTGGATTTCCGGGCGAGTCTTTGTTCTTAGAAACTTTCTCCTTTTGATTTTGCATAAGAAGTTGTCACAAAATCGTAGGATGTGTCCGAGGCCAACCAATGGGAGTGGAGCGAGTCGTCCCGCCTGTGACTACAACTCTAGGAGTCCTGGTCCATCTGCCCCATCTAGTGCAGCCCTGACATGACGGTGACACTGAGCCTGGAGCCCGCGGGCCGCAGCTGCTGGGACGAGCCGCTGAGCATCGCCGTGCACGGCCTGGCCCCCGAGCAGCCCGTCACGCTGCGCGCCGCCCTGCGAGACGAGAAAGGCGCGCTCTTCCGCGCCCACGCGCGCTACCGCGCCGACGCCCGCGGCGACCTGGACCTGGCGCGCGCGCCCGCGCTGGGCGGCAGCTTCTCCGGGATCGAGCCCATGGGGCTGCTCTGGGCCATGGAGCCCGAACGGCCCTTCTGGCGCCTGATCAAGCGCGACGTGCAGACGCCCTTCGTGGTGGAGCTGGAGGTGCTGGACGGCCACGAGCCCGAAGGCGGGCGGCTGCTGGCGCGGGCGGTGCACGAGCGTCACTTCATGGCTCCCGGGGTGCGGCGCGTGCCCGTGCGCGAGGGCCGTGTGCGCGCCACGCTCTTCCTGCCTCCAGGTGAGCTGCCCTCCACCTTCCCTTTGCTCAAAGTTCCTCTGTGGTTTTAAATGAAGAAAAAGGACTTAGGACTCAGAGGAAAGGAGACTGGACCGGACTGGAAAGGGTTTGTTATGAAGATGTTGTTTCGCGGAAGCTGGTTCTTCAATTCTACAGCTAAGTTATAAGATCTTTTAAGGAAAGGAACAAGCTACTTGTAATATAAAATTAAAACTAGTGGTAATAAATCGGGTGGTGGTGGTCCACGCCTTTAATCCCAACACTTGGGAAGCAGAGACAGACCAATCTTTAAGTTCGAGGCCAGTATGGTCTACAGAATGCGTTCCAGGACAGACAGGGATACACAGAGAAACCCTGTCGGAAACCATAGCTGTTTGAACATATTGTTTTAAATGTTAAATCTGTTTTGAGCTGTGCATCATAGTCCAGCAGGTTGGGACACTAAATCAAAAGACTGTCTTGAGCTTTGGAGTTCAGGCCAGTCTGGTCAACATAACAAAACCCCTTTTCAAAACAAGGGACATTTCTCTATCTTTTCTTTTCTGTTTTAAATATAATTTTATTTAACTTTATTTTATGTGCATTGGTGTGAAGGTGTCAGATACCCTGGAACTGGAGTTACAGACAGTTGTGAGCTGCCACATGGGTACTGGGAATTAAATCCCGTCCTCTGGAAGAGCAGCAACGCTCTTAACCACTGAGCCATCTCTCCAGCCCCCTTTTTCTTTTCTTTTCTTTTTTTTCGATACAGGGCTTCTCTGTGTTGCTCTGGCTGTCCTGGAACTCACTCTGGAGACCAGGCTGACCTTAGACTCAGAGACTGGCCTGCCTCTGCCTCCTGAGCACTGGGATTAAAGGCGTGTCCACCACCGCCGGGCCAAGGGATGCCTTTTGATTCTGCGTTTTTCTTTCCATTTCCACGCAATTAAAGTAGAGGGAGGCCTTTTTCTGTCTGCTGGCAATCTGAGAGCCTTGCATAGTCTTACATAAAAGGATGCCTACTTAGCCTCTCAAGTAACCAACGAAATGCAAAATAAAAAAAACTACGGGATATATTGCATAGCTTAAGAGTAACAAAACTTTCAAAGCCTAACATGTCCAATTAATGTTAAATGCTTGGCGGAAAGGCCAATCAGTACATAGCTAGAGAGAGTTAAGTTATTCCGGGAAGCATTAAGTTCATTAAGTTATCCCGGGAAGCAACTAGTTTTTAACTTGGTAGATTAATATGTAACTCTACCATTTTGTGACACATGTGCACTGGAAAGCTTATTGCTTGGAAATAGTCAAAATGCACCCCTCCCAATAATGGAGTCAATGAATAAATGGAGGCATAGTAATTAATCCACAACTGCCAGCATTTTGTGCTCAACTCAAACTGGAATCACACATAGGGAAGCTCTCCAATGGCTGGTCCTTCCCCCTCGTGTTCAGGAGCCACAGTAGCGGGAGGCAGGAGCAGCAACTTGTGGCATCCTCCAGTGTCAGTCCTGCAGGCCTTGGGTATCGGGTCCCTTTGCTTCTGGCCAAGGCCAGCGTTACATCCTCAGGCACCCTGAACCTCTGTAGATGACAGCTGTCTGGAATCTTCTGGTGACCAGCATCTCCTCCCCACAACTTTTGTTCTTTAGTCTTGGCTCCCTGCTCTCTCTCGTTATCTCTGGTCACACCTTTCTTCTTCTCCCCCAGCTACTCTTAAAGCGTGTGGTTGCTTCTTCAGCCAGATGCCTGAACCCTTTCCCAGCCCAGTGACTGCTGCCACGACAACCCAGGAAGCCTGCCCCTTGCCAGGATTACACTCGGAGGATAACTCCAGGCTCACACACTTGCCAGCTGCTTGGCAGTTGTGGTATGCATTCAGGAACTGGATGCCAGGTGCTGGGCACACGCCACCACACAGGGTGGCTGAGGGGTGACAGCGGCAGCCTACTTCAGTGGCTTCATAACTTTCTCTGCTGGGCTTACTTTCAATGAGGGCTAAGCTGGTAACGTAAAGGCAATGGGGTGTAGTGAGGGTTAGCCCACATTGAGAGTAAGCAAAAAAGATCACTCGGGAGAAGCCTCTGCCTAGTGTTGCTAGCCACACCAGGGGAGGCAGCATTAAAAACAGTATCTCTCAGACGACTTGCTGAAGAGCCTGTCTACATAGTTAAAGAGTGATCATCTGACCTATTCAGCCTAGCCTCTGAGCACCAGTCACAATTCCTGAGATTTGTGTGTTAGACCAAACACAGATTTGCCTTCAGGTACAACTATCAGACTAACAGGGGAAACGCCCCCCTCCACACATACACCAAGTTGGAAAGGGTTGTTAAAAACGAGCCTGGTACAAGTTGTTTGGCCACAGCTACACCTAGTGGCATTTTTTAAAACTCTTTGCTCTTGGGGGGGTCACCACCCAACTCCCAAATAAATACACCGAGTCTTATTCTTACTAATGAATGCGGGACCTTAGCTTGGCTTGTTTTTAGCCAGATTTCCTTAATTTAAATTATCCAGTCTAACTCTTGCCTCTGGGCTTTTACCTGTCTATATACCTTTCTTCTTACTCTGTGGCTTGTTGTGTAGCTGGCCCCTGGAGTCCTCCTCTCCTCCTTTTCTAGATCTTTTCTCTTCTTCTTCTTTTAATTCTCTTTGACTGCCAGCCTCACCTATCCTTTCTCTTCTGGCCTGCACACAGAACACGGTATATATAATAAATGTTAAAAAAGAATGCAACAAATCTATGCATCGTTAAACAAATGTTCCACAGTATAAACAAATGTAACACATCTTCAACTACTATTCTACAATAGTAACACCCAGTCATGGTCTTTGTGTCTCATGGAGTGTTTAAGATGGCTGGTGCTGGTACAAGGTGGCCAAGGCTGCAAACAGTCCAATAGCTGTTGATTAGGGAATCTGATTGCCCTACCAAAAGAGTCTTTGATCTTATAGGAAAAACTTATAGGAAAACGGACAGCAGGATAAGAACATCAAGTTTATAGACTTCAATATAAACTTGAGGAGCTTGTTAATACTAACACTGGTTTTTAACAAACTTAAACAGTGCTCATCACTTGCCCATGCCCAAGGCACAGGTGAAGCCAACCCCCCCCATCAGTCTCAATTCTGCTAAGACCACATTCATGGGGTAGGCAAACTAAAATATTTATTTGTTTAGTGTACATGTGGGGTACACATGTGGGAGCCCAAAGTGTAGTTTGAGTTCTCACCTAGTATGTGGGTCCTGGGGGTTGAACTCAGGCAGTCAGTTTGACAGCAAGTGCCTTGTTCGATAAAAACAAAATATGTAAGGCACACATATAAGAGGTGGTGATACCAAGGGGCATCAGTACTTCAAACCCTCTGTGGTGCAGAAGAAAGAACAGGCAAAAGCAGGGCTTTCTGGTGTCTGTCAGGTGTTTGCTGAGAGTCTTATCAGGGCTCTCTACAGGAATCGGATTGACAGAAAGGGATTCCTTAGGTCAGCTATGGGCTCTGTCCTCCAACATCAGCTGTTTACACGGGAGAGGTAGAATGTAGTTGTTGAAAGTCACACCGACCGGATGCCTCGGCCATCCCAATCTGATGAGGAAAGCCTCGAGGATTCCTGGAGAGCCACGTTGGAAGGCCAGAGAATCTGGGTTTCCAGTGTCAGACAAAGTGGCAATAGGAGAGATGTGCTTATCAGCAGACAGAGCAAACACACCAGGACTCCTTTTGCCTCAGATGCTCCGTATCTGGACTGCCAGCAGCAGGTGCTGCCCAGCTAAGGGAAGGGTCTTTTCTCCTCATTTAGTCCTTTCTGGAAATGCCCAGGGGTGTGCCTTATTGATCCCAAAAACCAATGGATTTGAAATCATGATTAACCATAACACTGAGTTATTTAAATTTGACATGTGGAAGACAAACCCCCTTATATAAACACTGAAAATATTTAGGACACAAAACCATGCAAATGAACATGCAGCCCTTTGAGTCTATGCCCATTCACTCAGCAGAATGCATTTGAAATTCACGTGACCTTCTACTCGTCAGGCCTTTCTGTTTCCTCATAATGCTCCCTTCTATGATGTGTCCATTCACTAGCTGAAGGCTTCTGGGTTTGTTTACAGTTTGGAGACAATGAATAAAGCCGCTACACACACTTGAATCCTGCACTGAACTGTGTTCTTGTGTGAACACAGTTTTTCATTTCATTTCTCATTCATTTCATTCACAGAGAGCAAGGACTGGGCTCCACGGTTACGTATGGATAAGTCTGTGAACCAGCGCCCGATGCTTCTGCAGACTGCCCTGTGTGCTTTGCGTCACACGGTATCATGTGATAGCTCTGGTTGCTGCACAGCCTCACCAGCAATTGGCATTGTCCAGTTTGGGGGACAGAAGAGGACAATATTTTTATTGTTGTCATTGTAAAGGTTGTGTGTGTGTGTATGTGTGAGTGTGTATGTGTGAGTGTGTGTGTGTGAGTGTGTGTGTATGTGTGAGTGTGTGTGTATGTGTGAGTGTGTGTGTGTATGTGTGTGTATGTGTGAGTGTGTGTGTATGTGTGAGTATGTGTGTATGTGTGAGTGTGTGTGTGTGTGTGTGTGTGTGTGTTCTGAGCCATGCATGCTAGCGTGCATTCCTACCCCAGTCTTCTAAATGTCCCCTTAATGTCTTTGTAAACCATTGTGGAGCTTTGAGGCTTTAGGTGTGAAAGGGGATGTAGCCCAGGCTACTCTAGATGCTTGAAGGTAGGAGGACCGCCAGTATTTTTACTGTCTGTTGAAAACCTTGTCATCCTCACATGTCTATTAATGCCACTGCAAACACTTTTTTTTTTCAAGACAGGGTTTCTCTGTATTGTTTTGGAGGCTGTTCTGGAACTTGCTCTGTAGACCAGGCTGGTCTGAAACTCACAGAGATCTGTCTGCCTCTGCCTCCCAAGTGCTGGGATTAAAGGCGTGCGCCACCAATATCCAGCTGCAAACACTTCTTAGTAATGTTTAGTTCTGTTTCTTCCCCAGAACCTGGGCCCTTTCCGGGGATCGTGGACCTTTTCGGAGTTGGCGGTGGCCTTCTGGAGTACCGAGCTAGTCTGCTGGCTGGGAAAGGCTTTGCTGTCATGGCTCTGGCTTATTATAACTACGACGACCTCCCCAAGGGCATGGAGACCATGCGCATAGAGTACTTTGAAGAAGCCGTGAACTACCTGCTCAGCCACCCTGAGGTTAGATCTCCCTCATTTCATTGGCTCCTGTCATGTCTCCTCATCAGGTGCTTGGTTCACAAGTGAGGAATGATGACAGCCTCTCTGTCTACTTCACAAAGAGCTCAAGGCCATTGGAGATCTCTAGGTTTGATACAAGGAAAGGGAAAGAAACAGGTAGGGCCACCTCCAGCCAGTGCTCCTTAAATGATGTGCTCAGCAGCCCTCTCCTGCCTATGTCCCTGTGCCCCCGGTGTCCCTAGTGGAGGCATAGGGTGAACTTGACAGGCAACAGCAGGAGACCAGGGCTCTGAGCTTTGCAGATCCAGCCCAGCACAGGCTGAGGTGGGAATCCTGCTTGTTTTATAATTTTATAACCAGAACTTAAGTGACCGGCAGCGTTGGCGCGCTCAGAGAAGCGGAGCTGCGTCTGGAGAAGTTTGAGAATAGATCTTGTCCATTTCCAGCCCCACGACTTTGTCACTTCTGCTCTGTCTACTCCTTTGATAACCAGATATCCTAAATTCATCTTTGTTGCTGTAGCTGAAAATAAAAATATCCCAACAAAAGCAATTCATGGAGAAAGGGCTTATTTTAACTCACAGTTACAGCTCACAGTCCATCAAAGTAGAGAAGTCACTGGGGCAGATGCTGGTCATATCATATTCACAATGGGGACTGCAGAGCCAAGAATGTGCACATGCTAACACTAAGCTCCCTTTTCCCAGCTTTATACAGCTTAGCTTAGGAAATAATGCCACCTACATTCATAGTGGGCATTCCTACTTCAATAGTGACATTAAAAAATTCTCTTAAGGAGCTGGAGAGATGCCCAGTGGTTAAGAGCACTGGCTGCTCTTTCAGAAGACCTAAGTTAAATTCCCAGCACCTACATGGTGGCTCACAACCATCTGTATTGAGATCTGGTGCCCTCTTCTGGCCTGCAGAGCACTCATATATAAAATATAAATAAAAAAAAGAAATTCCCTTAAAGGAGTGTCTATAGGTCAACCCAGCCTAGGTTCCTCATTTTAACCCCTTCCCAGGTAAGTCTAGACTGTGTCAAGGTGACAATTTAAAATTTCCTAGTAGGGTAATTAAAACATCATTGATCATGTAATTATTAGAACTTTAATGAAGAGTTACATTTAAAAGTGGTCAAGGCTACTGTTGCCAAAGGAGTATGAGAGAGGAGAAAGAGATTGATTGATTGATTGATTGATTTGATTGATTGATTTCTATAGGAGGTCAGCCAAAGAGCCATTTGCTTATAGGCAGAGGACGCTGGGATTCAGGGCAGGGGCAGTCCTTGTGCAACAGCGCCAACCCAAACCACCCAGAAGGCACCGCGTAGGGATGGAAGAAAGGGAGCACAACAGACATCTTCCCACAGGTTTTCAGGGAACCAGGGTGCAGAACAAAGTCATAGCTAGTGTGGCCCGGGACGCAGGGCTGTGAGGAGATAGAAGAGGCTCAGAGCAGGGAGGACCTGGGGACCAGCAGAGAGAAGTCGAAAGAGGGGAAGCCGGAAGTAAGCATGGGAGGCCAACCCTGGAGCAAGATCGTGGACAGCATCCCAAAGGCAACTAGAGGTGGCCGCTGAGATTTTGTGGGACATCTGAGAGTTTGAGCTGCCATGGGAATAGGTAGATTGGGGAGTGAGAAAATGAGACATCCTCCTGACAGCTTCTGTCTCCTCAGTGCAGTATGAAAAGCTGAAGGTGGGGTGGGGTGGGGGTGGGGGCTCGAGAGGCTGAGGAGGTCGGGGAGGATGTGAGGGGGCCGTTTGGAGAAGTGGGAAGATGTGTGCAGGACTGATGGGCCACGTCAGTGCTGGTGTCAAATGCAAGTTCAGCCAGCAGGAATGTTTGTTTTCTTTAGATTCCTGAGGTCCATTTCTCAATAGTCCCCTGGCCAAAGGGAGGAGTACAAATGTCTTTTTAGAGTAGCTCCATTCCTGCTAGGATGGTTTCAAAACTGGGTCCATATGTTGACCCTGGTCCATGTAGCTTTCCAGCTGGGCCAACTCACTGTTCGATGCTATTCCTGGACTAATTCTTATTCTTTCTTTCTTCCTTTCTATTTTTATCAGGTAAAAGGTCCAGGAATTGGGCTGCTTGGCATTTCCAAAGGAGGTGAACTTGGCCTTGCTATGGCCTCCTTCCTGAAGGGCATCAAAGCTGCTGTTGTCATCAATGGCTCTGTGGCTGCTGTTGGGAGCACCATGCACTACAAGGATGAGACTATACCCCCTGTGACTATCCTGAGAAATAGAGTCAGAATGACCAAAGATGGCCTCTTGGATGTTGTGGATGCTCTGCAAAGCCCTTTGGTAGAAGAGAAGAGCTTCATCCCCGTGGAGAGGTCTGACACGACCTTCCTGTTGCTTGTAGGTCAGGATGACCACAACTGGAAGAGCGAGTTCTATGCCAATGAGATCTCCAAACGCTTACAGGCCCATGGGAAGGAGAAGCCCCAGATCATCTGCTACCCAGAAGCGGGGCACTACATTGAGCCCCCTTACTTCCCACTGTGCAAGGCTGGCATGCACCTCCTGGTGGGTGCTAATATCACCTTTGGAGGGGAGCCTAAGCCTCATGCCATGGCCCAGGTGGATGCATGGCAGCAACTCCAGACTTTCTTCCACAAACACTTGGGTAGTGAGAGTTAGGGGACAACTCCTAAAATATTACCCATTATCTGATGGTTTGGAGGAAAAGGTTCAAATACATTGTAAGCACATCAGTAAGGATTACTTCAGCTGAACACAGTGCTACACATGGTGTTTATTCAAGGGCTGGAAATGTATTTCAGTGGTACCATACCCAATTGGCTTGTGTAAATCTCTGGCTTCAGAAAACAGGCAAATGTTATATGAAACCTTAACCTATTCAAGAAATATTGCCCAGGGGCTGGAGAGATGGCTCAGAGGTTAAGAGCACTGGCTGCTCTTCCAGAGGTCCTGAGTTCAATTCCCAGCAACCACATGGTGGCTTACAACCATCTGTAATGAGATCTGGCGCCCTCTTCTGGCCTACAGACATACATGCAGACAGAATGCTGTATACATAATAAATAAATAAATAAATCTTAAAAAAAAAGAAATATTGCCCAGAATAAAAAGGATTCCATGAGTAGCCACACTATTGTGTCATTAAAAATTATGTCCTACAGTTCTTTGGCCAGTGTTGCTATTATTATCTTCCTTTCAAAAAGTGGCTTTGGGGTGACTTAAAGGCCTTTTCAGATGCTTGACACATTATAGTCAGCAGTGAAAAGAAGGTTTTGTTTGTACACATATCCAGCAAGAACAGCTGTTGTTTTTAACAAAATCTCAATTGTCTGATTTTTTACCTGTAAAGACTTGGGAGCCACATGCTGGGGTGAAAGCTTGCTAGCTCAGAGAGGCAGAGGAAGCACCAGCTAACCTTCCTACTCTGTCCTCATCCCAGAAAGAGGCCTTTTCCCATACAGACTCAAACAAAGCTCCTCTAACCATGTGTCCGACTTTTGTTTCATGCGCGTCTCTCTCTGACCTCCTGTCCCCCTCTTACCCTGATGCTCTCCTGTCAACTGATTGCTTGCTCTGCCTCTTGACATGTAGTTGTTTTTGTAGCATGAAAAGTAAACGACCCAGAGACTGATATTGGGGTTCAAGCTTACCTCTAGGTCAGGCTGAAAGGGCTGATCCATTACTCTTCACCAAGCCCCAGACTGCTGCCTCTCCTCAGTGTGGCTGGAGAGAATCCAGAGACTATCTCTGATATGTCTGAGACACTGGGCTCCTGTCTTTTTTTTTTTGAGACAGGGTTTCTATGTATGGTTTTGGAGGCAGTCCTGGAACTTTCTCTGTAGACCAGGCTGGCCTCAAACTCACAGAGATCCGCCTGCCTCTGCCTCCTGAGTGCTGGGATTAAAGGCGTGCGCCACCACACTCGGCTGGCTCCTGTCGTTTCTATACCTCTCTAGGGCTGAGGTTAAAGGCTTGCAATCCCAGGTACTGAAATCATCTTTGTGTGAGATGTTTCTCTTTAGGACTGTGTCAGTTTCGACAGAGATCTGGCTACCTCTACCTCCCGAGTGTCGTGATTAAAGGTGTGTGGGCCACTACTACTTGATCTCTGTAACTTGCAGCTGACTTTGATTTCTGAATATTCAGGCAAGTTTTAATAAATCATAAATAATATATCAGTGCAGATTTTATTTAATCCTGTTTACAATATTCAAGCAAACATCTCTTGAATTAAAGGCATGTGCTCAGGCTGAGCCACACCACAGCTAGAAGCAGGGTTTTCCAGTAAATAGTGCAATCTTGGGGTTCACAGTATGATCAAATATCCTGCAGCAAACATCGATTTTACCAAGTAAACCAACAATGGGAGAAGAGTCCCCTGCATTTGATGAGCTCTAGGCCACGACAACACGGGGGCAGGATGAACATCTAGTCCAGGAAGCAACAGAGCATCTGGGGGAGGAAACAGAGTCCTTTAATCCCAGCACTCAGCAGGCAGAGGCAGGTGGATCTCTGTTGAGTTCAAGGCTAGCCTGGTCTACAGAGTGAGTTCTAGGACAGCCAAGGCTGTTACACAGAGAAACCCTGTCTTGTGGGAAAAAATTGCTCTCTGTCAGTAGTCAACCTGAGATCAGATCTTTTCTCCACAAACTGACAAGACTGGAAAGGTACCATTAGCTTTGTGTTTCCTGGCTGCCATCTCAAGGGGAATGCCTTCCTGGCTTCATGCCAATGGGACCTCATCTAAAGGTAAGGCTAGAAGAAGGAAGCTTTCTCCAGACAAATGCACAGATCCAAATGGTTATAGATGAGCCTCAAAGGAGTGGAGTCTAGAATCGCCAAAAACCATAGTGATGTGAGACAAAGATCTCTCTGGGGGAGATTTAAAAATTTAAAAATTTGTGTGGGAAGATGAAGAAGCAGCCACACCTGGCTTTTTGTCTGGGCTATCCTAAAAGAGTCCAGGGCAGGTGGGCAGCATTCAGTAAGTGACTCCCACACCACATTCTAGTTCTGTACTCGTGGAGGAAGCGGAGGGCACATTTGTTCCGTCCCTCTCCGTGAGTCACCTCAGAGGGTCCTGGAGGAGAGGGTGTAGCAGGTGGAGACTAGCAGAGCTACTGAGGGCACCGAGAAGAGGCCGGTGACTGTGTGGATGTCCACTGCTGCACACAGCCCGCCTCCTGGGAGCTCGAGACTGCGTGAGCCACTAGGATGAAGGCAGAAGGACAAACTGACAAGGCTGGGTTAGGAGAGAAAGTCTTACAGGGGACTCCCCTGGAATGGGAATCAGGAACCTGGCTGCTGTTGGATGAGACCGAGGAGGTCAGCAGGAGCCTGGCTGTGAGAGACGTGAGAACAGCTGCTGTCAGGGAGTCAGGGAGGCCCAAAGGAGGCTTCAAGTCAGCTTGAGGCGAGCTGTTCCATCACCCAGCTTTCTCTTCACTAGAATGAGACAGCTGGCACCCCATGCCCCGCAAAGATGCACACCCTGTTTCTGAGTGCTCAGAGCAGTGTTTGCTGGGAGACTGGGTGTTGGGAGAGGACAGAACTAGGGTGAGCTGTTCATGTAACACTCTGTTCATGTAACAGATGCTTGACCGGGTACCTGTCAGACGCCCTCGTGATTTCCTAACCTTACATCGGTGACAAAGTCACCAGAGCAGCACCTGACAGAGTTACCCTCCCCAACGGCCAGCCGGGTGAGTTAGAAGTAGGGTAAAGTTCATGGCAAGCTCTCAACTGGGTAACTTGTGCTCAAGGCTCCGGGATGCGAGCCGACAGCAGGCTCAGCAGGACAATGTGTTTGTGCCCAGGCTGGCTGAGTGGAAATCAGACCTTCCATGTAGCTAACTCTCTGGATGGCAGTGTGCTCCTTTAAGGACAAAAGATGAGGGCATGTAAAGAAAGAGACATATTTCAGTATCAGATTCCTGTGAAGACACTGGACCTTCAAGTGTCTGGAACAAAGGGTAATTTAGACAAAAGACCATTATCATGCAGATTCCTAAAAGCCTTCACCCACAGGACGAGTCAGTGTTGAGGTCGTGCGGGAGGAAGGATTTGAGGTGGACCGGTTCTGACAACCCTGCATCATGTACAGACAGTACCAAAAATCCCGTGTGCTGACTTCACTCCCAAAGAGTGTTGCATTCAGTTACTCGCTATTCTAAAGTTTTTACTTTGAAATAATTTTATACTTAGACAAATCTTGAAAATATATTAGAGGCCCTAACACCCTTTACACAGCTTCCATTTCCCCCAGCCACAGTGCGGAGAGTCGGATAAGCTGGTGAAGAACCTGCCATGGAAGCCAGGGCGTTCGATCCCTTGAGCGCTCTGACCGCCAGGTGGTGCTGTGGTACCTGTGTGCCCACCACACCAAACACACAGAATGAAACACCTACATATTTCTCATTTTGCACCCTTCCTCCCCATTCTCACCGTATGTTCAGGTTTGTGCAGATGAGCAGTTGCGTAGGAGAGAGACACTCCCAGCAGGAAATCTTAGGAGATCTTTGGGTATTCATATATCAAGAGCTAGTGGCCATCCACATGACAGCTCTCCGCTGTACGCAACTCCAGTTCCAGGGGTCCAGTGCCTTCTTTTGGCCTTCCCTCAGCACCAGAAATGCTTGTGGCGCACAGACATACACACAGACAAAACAGCCTGTATAGGTAAAATCAAATTATAAAATAATAATAAACTCACAGAGTGGGCAGTTGTAGGTACACTTGTGACTCTCCCAACTGAGGTGAGACAATGTGTCAAGTAATAAGAGGAAGAAAAACTCCAGATGAGTCTAGCTCCAATCATTTGGTTCCTCCTGGCCAATTTCAAATTTCTTGGAGCAGGGAAGGGCTGTCCCTGACAATCCTTGTCTACAGTGTGAAACTGTAAACAAAATAAATTAGCATTCTCTTTTTTAGGTGACTTGTTTGGGGGTTGTCTCGGCTCTCTATTACTGTGTGACATAGCACGTGTAGGTAAAGTTGTTTAAAACAAAAGCCACTTTTCCCCCCAAGAAATTAAGTTATACAAGACAGTAGGAATGAATATCTTCTCAGTGGCATCATTTGGGGCTATTTGACTGGTGATGGAAGGGTCTCCTTTGATGGCAGAGAGGTTTGTTTTGGCTGTCGGCTTAGAATTCAAACAGGTCTGTGAGTTTGGTGGGAACCCACCTGGACCTTGTCACTGGCTACTAAGGCTGAGTTCCAAATGAACATTCTAAGCAGAATTGCATAGTGTCCCTTTGTTCTAGCGTTGGGACCTCCTAAGCATCACACTGGTCATATTCTGATGGTCAAGGCAGTCACAAAGGCCCACCCAAGTTCAAGTGGAGCAGAATATAACGCCTAAAGGGAGGGTGAGTACATTCCAGACGAGCATGTGAATTGGAAAAACAGACTGTATCTAGCTCTGTATTTCCTCCACATGCAACATATTCCTATCCCTCCTCCATCATAGCACCACGCTCCCCCCCCCCCAGGTCCAAGAGCTTCTCACCTCCCAGGCTCAGGTTCAGAAGGAGTTTCTCAAAATGGTCCCTTGGGGGCAGCTCTCTGAGTACCATCCTTCTCCTCTGGATACTTGTGAAATGAGTAAACTCTCCCCAGGAACACAATCCATGAGCTTATGGTTGAAGAGGAATAAGATAACTCCAACTGGTATTCCTAACAGGAGAATGGGAAGCCCACAGGTGCCCCGCCCCTAACAAGCTGAGACTGAGCACAGGCTCCATGCAACCCGTTTCCTGATGAATACGAATGAAAGTCCAGAGTTTGTTTTGTTGTTGTTGTTGTTTTTCAAGACAAAGTTTCTCTGTGTAGCCCTGGCTGTTCTGGAACTCATTCTGCAGACCAGGCTGCCTTTGAACTCAGAGATCCACCTGTCACTACCTCCTGAGTGCTGGGATTAATGGTGTGTGCCACCACACCCGGCCAGAGTTTGCTCTTAATGGCCTTTTCTCCAAATTATTTCTACTCCAATGCTCCATAGAAGTTAGACATGGATGGGAAAGCTGGGAAGGGGATAGAGGCTCAAAACCGATCCCATAGCTTGAGGTACAGCTGTGGACACAGCTGAAGATGAGAATTGTGCAAGCTCTTACAAAAAGACTTCCTCTCAAATCACAGGCTATCTTAAACCTGAGATAACGGGGGATGTTGGCAACAGATAGTAATGAGACCCCACACAACACATTGGGGCACTATCAAGAAGGAATTAATAATTTCTAGCTCAATGTGTGACAGCCCTGACTGTCCTGGAATTCACTCTGTAGACCAGGCTGGCCTCAACCTCAAAGAGCTCTGCCTACCTCTGTCTCTGGATGCTGAGATTAAAGGCACGAGCCACCAAGTCTGTCACTTAAATTTTCAAGCCTGGTCACATAATCTAAATGTACATGAATAGTTTAATATTTAAAACTATGGCCTCTGTATTTATAGCGTATAAAGTTACAAAGAGCCGGGCGTTGGTGGCACACACCTTTAATCCCAGCACTCGGGAGGCAGAGGCAGGTGGATCTCTGTGAGTTCGAGACCAGCCTGGACTACCAAGTGAGTTCCAGGACAGCCTCCAAAGCCACAGAGAAACCCTGTCTCGAAAAACCAAAAAAAAAAAAACAAAAAACAAAAAACAAAAAAAAAACAAAGTTACAAAGAATTTAATCATAAAGATTCGAAATAAAAAAGAAATATATCTGCAAATTCATTTATATAACCTGACTGAATCTCTAAAGAGTTAAAGTTCATTGAATTACCTATGATATCAGATGGTCCATAGGCTACAGCTTGGATCTTCTGTCCCGTACAGATCCATATGTTGTAGGCATGGTCCCTAGCATGTAGTACACTCAGAAGTGGCGGAACCTTTAGAAAAGGGGCCTAGTTGAAGGAAGGAAGGTGGATGGATGGGGTGCAAGGAAGAGGTCACAGGGACTCTGCCACTCGACTCCCGTTTTTCTCTTTATTTCCAAAGTGTCCCAAGATAAGCACATTTTTTCTACCATACACTCCTCACCAAAGTGAGCTGCTTTTCCACAAGGCCAAAAGTCAGGGATCAACCAACTATAAGAAACATAGGACATTAATGGGCTAAAATAAACCCTTCCTTAAAGTTTGTATCAGAAGAACAAGATGGTTCAGTAGGTGGACACTTGTCACCAAGTCTGACGACCTGAGATTGACTCCCAGAGCCCACATGGTGGGAAAAAAGAACAGACTCCAGCAAGTCATCCTCTGACTCTCTGACTTCCACAATCAAGCAAAGGCATGGGCAAAAACACACCCTGTGTTACCCCCCCCACACACACAGACAGAGAGAGACAGAGAGGATGAACAATAAACGGAAACTGCACGACTGTTTTCTGTCAAAGCTTTTGGGTGGGAAGTGTCTATATTAGTTACTTTTCTCATTACTGTGATAAAATATTTGAATAGAGCAAGAAAGTTATTATCAGATAGCTTTGTGTCATTAGCTATTACAATAAGCAAACACTGAGTTGAACTATGTAATTCAGTTGCAGAGAGGGAGGAGGCTGGAGAAACCCCCAGAAACAGCTGACCTAAACAAGGGGGAGCTCATGGACCCCAGCTGGGAAACCAGCATAGGCCTGTTCCCGACACCCTGTAGGAGGATGCCAGTTTGGAGGTCTGGTTAATCTATGGGGCCTCTGGTAGTGGATCAGTATTTATCCCTAGTTCATTAATGGACTTTGGGAGCCCATTCCACATAGAGAGATGCTCTCTCAGCCTAGACACACGGGGGAGGGTCTAGGCCCTGCCCCAAATGATGTGACATGCTTTGAAAATCCCCCATGGAAGGCCTCACCCTTTCAGGGGAGCAGAAAGGGGATGGGATAGAGGGTTGGATGGGGGGAGGTGGGGAGAGAGAGGGAACCGGGATAGCCATGTAAAACAAGCTAGTTTCTAATTTAAATAAAAAAAATAAAACAAATATTTTCTAGCTCAAGCCAATTCTGGGGGAAAAAAACCATGGGAAAAGGACCTGCAAACCAGGGAGGAGGCGACTGGGGTGGAAGGAATGAAATGGATACAAAACCTGACACTAGACACTGGCGCCGTGCCCTCTCTCTCACTTTGGAGAGCCACGGGCTTCCGCCTGGTACAGTGTGCCTGCTTCTGCTTCTAGTAAAGATTGGCTTGCTTGCCAGTTGATAGCAACCGTCAACTTGGTGAGCTCTAGAGTCACCTGGGAGATCTGCCTCTAGGCATGCCTCGGAGGGGTTATCTACATCAGGTTACAGAGTTAGGAAGACTCACCATTGTGTGTGCACACACACATTCATTACTCTCTTCTTCCAACTGCAGATGCAACGTGACCAGCTGCCTCTGCATTCCTGCTACAGTGGGTTGTACCCTTTCTTCTACTAGGTTTTCGGCACCCTGCCTCCATAATAAGTTTCTCTTCGGATGCAGTAAGCCAGATCAAGCCAAATTGAAAAAGTATACCAGGTATATTGAGCAAAGCAACTCCCAGGCAGGTTCTCCTTTCCCAGAGATGGAGGCCAGAGAAGTCGACCCCCATTCCTCGTCCCCGTCCCCAACTAAAGCAGGGAGATTTTATAGGTTTTAGGAGAGGGGTGATGACATGTCCACCACAAGCTGGGTTTGTTCTCACGTACGTATGGTCAAAAGCTGAGTGCTTAGGTGGGGACATGAGCAACTGGAAACTTCAGGGAAGGAAGCTGCAGTAGCCACCAAGAATGTGGAACTGAACTTTTTGTCACCTTTCCTTTGTCCAGAGACTCTCTGAGTAGGTTTTGGAGAGAGAGAGGCTGGAATGGGGCTTTCCAGGCCACGGAGGTGGGGTGGGAGAGGCGGAGGCTCCAGGAAAGTATCTTTTTTTTATCATGGGGGCATGCCATGCCACAGTTCATGCAAATGACGCCAGCTTATGAGAGCTGGGTCTCTACTCCCACATGGGTTCAGGGATGGAGTTCAGGTCATCAGAATTGACACTTTACTCTGAGCCATCTTGCTCCAAACGCTAATTCTATCCACTCTTCCTGATAGTTTTAATTATCCACCTAAACTATTCCGAGTTCCTCCAATCCTTTTCTCTGACAAACTGCTCCTTCCTAAAGCACTATAAGGCAGAGTTAGAAACAGAGAGCAGAGTTTGAAGGACAAGTCTCATATCTGAAAGTTAAGCTTTCTAGGAGCCCTGCTCTGGTGGCACAAGCCTTTAATCCCACAACTCTGCAGGCAGAGGCAGGATGATATCTGTGAATTTGAGGTCAGCCTGGTTTACATAGGGAATTCCAGGACAACCAGGGCTACACAGAGAGGGGGAAATGAAGAAGAAAAGGAGAAGAAGGAGAAGAAGAAGAAGAAGAGGAAGAAGAAGAGGAGGAGGAGGAGGAGGAAGAGGAAGAGGAAGAAGCTCTCTAATGCTTAAATAGAGACAATTAGATCACTAAGAGGACGAGGAGTTGATATCACATGACCCACATGAATGAGACTCTCGATTTTCTTTCTCTTTTCTCTGTATATTGTTATTTTTTGTTCACATGGGTAGTGACACATTTAAAACTCCTGTCACTAGCTACTGCACATAACGCCACTGGCCTATGGTATTCTTTACTCTGCCATCTAGTGGGCAACACTGACAACATCCCAAATGCACTTGGGTTCAGATCATACTATTGCCATCTCTCGTTAGCATGCTCATAGCCATCCCAGCGAGGGGACAGCAGATGCTAAACTGCCTCCATATTAGTTCTTGGTAGGTAAGGGCACGTCTCTGCCGTCGGTGACAGCCCATACTGAATCTGGGGAACTGACAACTGCATCCATAGGAGCACAGCCTGTGTGTTCACAATCAAACTCACCCTATTCTCTGGTTGTTTGATTTAGTTTGTTAGCCTTAACACTAAGTTCTCACGTAAAATGCATGGAGAAAGGTGGATCTGGTGCGATCTTCTTGGCTTTGTTCACATCTATTAAACGTCTGTGAACAAAGCTGGGCGTTGGTGGCGCGCACCTTTAATCCTAGCACTTGGGAGACAGAGGCAGGTGGATCTCTGTGAGTTCAAGGCCAGCCTGGTCTAAAAAGTATATTCCAGGACAGGTTCCAAAGCTATACAGAGACACCCTGTATCGGGAAAAAGAAAAGTCTGTGAACATACAACTCCCACGGAAATAACATTGGCCCAGTGTTTAGAGATTACGTTAGTTACTTTCCTGTGGCTGTGACAAAACAGCATAACCAAGGCAACTTAGAGAAGGAAGGGGCTATTTGAGCTTATGGTTCCAGAGGAGTAAGAGTCCAAGCAGCAGGCACAGTGGCAGGAACGGAATGCTGAGACCTCACATTTCGAACCACAGCATGGAGCAGAGAGGAAGATGCCGGGCACAGCACAAGGTTTGAACCTCAGGGGCTACCCCAGTGACATAACTCTTCCAGCAATGCTATATACTAGACCTCCCCCAAACAGCACCACCAACAGGAACAACAGTGAAAACACATAGAAGCCTATGGGGAAAACCTCATTTAAACCACCAGAGAGATGGCCATTACCTAAAGAACAGATAAAGTTGAATTTACAGATCAGCTGGGCAGTGGTGGGTCAGGAGGCGGAGGCAGGTGGATCTCTGAGTTCCAGGTCAGTCTGTCTCGGAAAAACAGAAAGAAAGAAAGAAAGAAAGAAAGAAAGAAAGAAAGAAAGAAAGAAAGAAAGGAAGGAAGGAAGGAAGGGAGGGAGGGAGGAAGAAGGAAGGGAGGAAGGAATAAAGAAAAAGAAGGAAGGAGGAAGGAAGGAAGGAAGAAAAAGAAAGGAAGGAAGGAAGGAAGAAAGAAAAAGAAAGGAAGAGAAAGCAGCAGCAGCAGCTACCTTCAACTGACAATCGCTAGCAAATAGATCCAGATCAATTTGACTGAGAACCACTCCTAAACTCCTTTTTGTGCATTATGGTAAAGTTATAAAGGTTTTTCACATTGACCCTCAGTCACCAGTCACTTCACCCCGACATGAAAACAGATTGAACCAGAACAGGTCCATCCTGCCCATGGGAGGCAGTCAAGCCTAACAAAGAAGCACACGGTTGATCACTGGTGTTTTCACAGAATGAGCTCCATCAATTCTGGGAATGTGGAAATGCTCAGAACCCAGCTAGAGTTACTTCTGTAAATTCTAACAAAGCAAAATGTATATTTGCACAAAATCACAAAGAAAGGATTCTCACACACAACAGCCTAATAATATCTATCCTAAGAGTCAGACAGAACTTTAAGGCCCCTGAAACCTCAGACAGGATAATTCCAGAATAAGCACTATTACTACCAATAGCATGCTGAGAACGTCTGTCCAGCAACTCTCCATTCAACTTTGGATTGATTCTCCCTGACCTCTGACCTTTGTTTTGCAATTAGCCTGTGTGGATAAGAATAATTGTTTCAAATGATCTCATATAGTTCTCCCCCATTTTCCCTAAAAACCTGGTCCTGCATGGAATATACACACACATGAATCCACATTTCAACCCTGCTTGGTTACCAAAGCAAACATTATGCATTGTAGACTCTCAGACATTTATTCATGTGGACTCTTGCTACTGTGTGATATCAGCATTCCTTTTCACTACTGCAAGAGAAAGGGGAGAAACTGCATTAGGGCATCATGGGTGAGCATGTTAAATATCAAAATGTGAACCATGGCATGGGGCAGGCCAGCTGTCAAGGAACTCACAGTCAAATTCCTGTGCATTCAGCCTTTCTAGAACTATGGTGATGGTGGGGATGGGCTCCTTGAATTTACCTTGAAATTTTCCACAACATTTCAACTTTTAAGGAGAATATTAAATACTCAGAGATCGCAGGGAATATTAAAGTATCCTATTTTAATGAAGCCTTCCAGAGAAAGGCAGGACACAGTGGCCAGCGTGAACTTGGGAGCAGGGGCTCCTACAGGACTTGGATGTGGTAGGAGTTTGACCCCACTGGGAGAGAACAGAAACTACCACCCAAATCAAAGCCAATTAGGCAAGTTTCATTTCAGATGCATAGGACTGACTCTCCAAAGTGGGATTTGAGAGTACATGCCTCCTTTTATGGGGAAAAAGTGTAAACGGGGGGGTTTTGTAACATAAAGATTTTGCAAGCTAATTTTACAGAAGCAGATGGCAGATTAGATTATTTGACAGGTCATCTTGGCAGAATATCTCAAGGTTCCTTGACAAAACACCCTATCTTATTAGGATAGAGTATGTGTGACCCACACTTGAATTTTGTAGCAAATAGAAACAACTTATTCTGACCTTATTGTTGTGCCATTCAGAGAGGACCCCAAGGCTTCAAGGAGCTTAACGACACTGAATGTAAGCACGAGAAGGTCTGTTTATTTCCAGAAAATCAGCTAGCTGGCGCTAAACTCTGTCAGGAGAGTTGAAGGCCTGAGCTGCAAAAGCAAGGCACTTTTAAGGAAAAAGTAGGGAAGGGGGAATCCCGAGGCTGTGTGTCCCAGTCCGGAGGGTTCCCATGGTTACAGAGATTACTTAGCATACCAGAGGTTATCAGAAAGAGAAGGCCTTGAGAAGAAGGAGGGAAAGCCCTGAGACTGCAAGTCTCATAGGGTTCCCATAGTTACAGAGATTACTTAGCACAGTAAGTCTATACATAGTTACAGCATAACGACATTTCATACAAAGTTATAAGATGAGGCCTTGAGAAGACAATGATGGCCTCTGGTTAGGCAGAACTAATTGGCACACCTGTGCTCTGGGATTCCATGGCCAGAGCACATCCTACGATTGTGGGCTAAGGGAGCAGCTGCCGATACTGTTGCAGCTGCTCGTGGGTCTCCGATTCTGATCACGTAACCACACCTAACCCTCCTCACTTAGTTGGGGGACTTTTTATTCTCTTTCGTTATTTTCCATCCACTTCCCTTAGTGGCCCAGAACACGTCACTTATAACAAAATTGCTTTTTACCTTAAGACAGAATCAAGCTGGTCCAACAATAGCTTTAAGAGACATTTACTATATTTATTACTAATTTGTGGTCTGAGGGACAGAACTCAGATCTTTGTACTTGTTAGGTAGGGTTCTACTGTTGATTCACACTCCAAGTCCTTGAATGTGATATTACTGATTAGATGCCCTATTCCTGTGTTTGAGATATATGGATATTTTTCTGGCCCTAAATTATAGGATATTGTAGACACACAGACACATAGGCAGACAGGTAATCCAGCAAATAATACACTTTAATGTCAGTGTGATGGGAGAAGTCCTTCTGTGTATATGTTTGATTGATTGATTGATTGATAAAATAAAGCACTGTTGGCCAAAAGGGAAGCATGACAGATGGGATTAGGAGTGTAGGAGGATTCTGGGAAATGTAGTCAAGAGTAAGGAGTCACCATGCACATCCCTGGGACTCCAGCACCAGACTGGGGCAGCCGAAACATCCAGTCCTGTGGCCTGAACAACTGCCAGGTCCTTGACTTTTCTGTGGGACACAGTCATTGTTGGACTACTCGAGTCACAACCTGTAAGCCACGCTAATAAATCCATGTTTGTATGTGTCTGTCCTTCTTTGCTCTCATGTGTATTCATCCTATTCTGTTCACTTAGAGAACCCTGACCAAAAAGCACAGCTGCCTTTCTCAATCTGCATAGTTTCTGTCTGGGGGCTGCAGTACCCATGGAGGCTTTAGTCTTAAGACTGAAACGGCATAAAGTTATAGTTGATTACAAAGTTCTTGCTGTTGGTTTTGTTTAATATTTCTGGAAAGCTGCTGAACCCATGGAAGGATCGGACTTTGACTTGATTCATTCACTTGTTGTCATCGCCAATCACTTTCCCAGCACCAAGTGGGAGTGGCAAGAAGCAGAATCCTCTGGCCCCCTTTGGCTCAAATTGCTGACAGACCTTGGTTCCTGTCCCTCCCTTGTCTGGGTCCTAGAGACCGACCAGGTTGGTACCTCTGGAGGCCAGGCCCGTTCAGGACTCACTTGGCTGTGTACAAGGCCTCTGAGTTCCCATGGCGGTGACGCTGAGCCTGCAGCCCGCGGGCCGCAGCTGCTGGGACGAGCCGTTGAGCATCGCCGTGCACGGCCTGGCCCTCGAGCAGCCCGTCACGCTGCGCGCCGCCCTGCGAGACGAGAAAGGCGCGCTCTTCCGCGCCCACGCGCGCTACCGCGCCGACGCCCGCGGCGACCTGGACCTGGCGCGCGCGTCCGCGCTGGGCGGCAGCTTCTCCGGGATCGAGCCCATGGGGCTGCTCTGGGCCATGGAGCCGGAACGGCCCTTCTGGCGCCTGATCAAGCGCGACGTGCAGACGCCCTTCGTGGTGGAGCTGGAGGTGCTGGACGGCCACGAGCCCGACGGCGGGCGGCTGCTGGCGCGGGCGGTGCACGAGCGTCACTTCATGGCCCCCGGGGTGCGGCGCGTGCCCGTGCGCGAGGGCCGTGTGCGCGCCACGCTCTTCCTGCCTCCAGGTGAGAGAGTGGAGGAGCTTGAGCACAAGGCCTGTGTCCCTACCAGGAGCTGGACTTCCTAGAAGTTCTGCAGTTCGCTACCGCAGATCTCCCCAGTCAGCATGGTTAGGAGAAACATTAGACAGGGAAGGAGACTGCCACGTTGCCTTTTTCTTTTGTCCTTCATACACACAGCCCCTTCCTCTAAAAAGGACACCGATTCTTTGAATTTCAAGATGCCTTTGCTTTGTCGTTTTCCCCTCTGTAGGAGATGGACCCTTCCCAGGGATCATTGATATCTATGGTGTTGGAGGGGGCCTGCTGGAATACCGAGCCAGCCTTGTGGCCGGCCATGGCTTTGCTACATTGGCTCTGGCTTTTTATGACTTTGAAGATCTCCCTAAGGATTTCAACATCATGGAAGTGGATTACTTTGAAGAAGCAGTGTGCTCCATGCTTCAACACCCCCAGGTTCTCCTCTGCTCTTGCCTCCCTGGGATTATCTACAGGGGTGGTCATCGGGGAAGTCTCTTTGGGAGACTTCCTTGACTTTGAGCATCTCATGTTTCTCCTTTCTCCATCGCATAGCTTCTTGGTGGGGACTCCATGTAATCCTATATGCTGGCTTTATGACCTTAAATTTCCTCTCAAATGTACTCACAACTTGACCACCCTTTTCAGAGGTTAAGAACGCCAAGCTGGACTTTGAAGTTCATGTTTCTATGAAGTTAATCATTTTCCAGTATGGCTTGGATAGAGTTGGAAGAACATACAAACCTTGGGTCAGAGCTTCATTCCCATGATTCGGTACATGGCCAAATAAAGTCTTGGTTCAGGGTCACTGCAAATGAGGTCTTGAAAGTGACAGGATCCCATGGCTCAGCATTTATAGCCAATTCCAATTGTCAGGCATTTAGTCGATATTCAGTATTTAGAATGACACTCATCCCTTCATGGTGGAGGCTGAGGCAGGAGGATTGAGAATTTAAAGCCAACTTGGACAAGTAACAAAATTCTGTCCTCAAAAGGAGTGGTAATTTAAAAAGAAAAAGAGATCTCCTGCGAGCTGATGTGGAGAGTGGCACTAGCCATCTTTCCAGTTGCATTAAAAATGGTGCATTTATTTTTATGTGTATGGGGTATAGCCTGCATATGTGTGTGTGCATCTCATGCATGTGGAGATCCCAGAGGCCAGGAGAGGGCGACAGATCCCTGGAACTGGAGTTATGGACGGTTGTGAGCTGCCATGTGGGTGCTGGGAATTAAATCAGGGTCCTCTGGAAGAGCAGCCAGTGTTCTTCACCACTGAGCCATCTCTCCAGACCTTCTAGTTGCATTTTTGGGTGCTTGGTAAGTTCTTTTTTAGTAACTTTCTGGGGTGTACATGTTCCACCACATACACATGGAAAAGAAGACCACTTGGAAGAGTCAGTTCTCTTCTACCTTGTAGTCCCAGGATTTGAACTTGGGTCATCAGATTTGGCAGCAAGCACTTCCGTTCTCCCAGCCAACCCCTCAGCCCTCTTTTTTCTTTCTGTTTGGTTCTTGGAGACTGTTTAACCTGGCCTTGAACTTTCTATGTAGCTGGCTGACTTTGAACTCCTGATCCTCCTGCCTCCACCTGCCCAGTGCTGAGATCATAGGCATGTTCCATTACACCTAGCTGGACACATTTTTGACTGGTGTCTTCTTTTTTTCTAGGTAAGGGGCCCAGACATTGGGCTTCTGGGTCTTTCTCTGGGAGCTGATGTTTGCCTCTCCATGGCTTCATTCTTGAAGAATGTCTCAGCCACAGTCTCCATCAATGGCTCTGCATTCAGTGGAAACAGACACATCCACTACAAGCAGACGATGATACCACCATTGGGCCATGACCTGAGGAGAATTAAGGTGGCTTTCTCTGGCATTCTGGACATTTTGGATATACAGAACGATATTGTAGGAGGCTATGAGAACCCCAGTATGATTCCCATAGAGAAGGCCAAGGGGCCCATCCTCTTCATCGCTGGCCAGGACGACCACTGCTGGAGGAGTGAGTTATACGCTCAGATAGCCTCGGAACGGTTACAGGCTCACGGAAAGCAATGGCCCCAGGTTATCCTTTACCCTGGGACTGGGCATTACATTGAGCCTCCTTACTTCCCCATGTGCCCAGCTTCTGTGCACAAATTAGTGGACAAAGCTGTGCTCTGGGGAGGGGAGGTCAGGGCTCACTCTAAAGCCCAGGTACATGCTTGGAAGCAAATTCTGTCCTTCTTTGGCAAACACTTGGACAATACCCAGAGCAGAGCTTCCTCTAGATTGTAGTGCATTTGTCTGTTGCTGATGGTAGATTCAAGGCCAAATTTTCATGTTCAGTAACTTTGGGTGCAAAGGTTTTCTTCTGGGTAACACTGAACTCATGTTTGGAGGCATTCATGGTTTATAGGTCACTGATAAGTTTTTAGTTGATACAGTACTCAGGTGGTTTGTCACAGGTATGGAAAGCCAACTATTGCTTGTATTAATAAACTGAGTAGCTTAGGTGGTCTTGTGGCAGTATTCTTGCTGGTCTGGCTCCAGAGTGCTAGTGCTTAACCCTAATCCATCTTTTGTCCATTGGATACTTTTTTTTCTCTTGTTGGCCTCTGTGTGAATCTTGTCTGAGCGTTTTCCAAAGGTGCAAAGCCTATGCAAAACTTGGTTCAAAAACAACTCAGAAAAATATGCTATTTTCTTATTGAGAATTGCATTTGGCATTGTCCCTTTGGAGGCCCAGTCAGGTTGTTTTGAGGACATGTTAATCAACTTGCTAAGGTATACATTGGAGTACAATAAAAGAAGCTCTGGGCTTCCACCCTGTGTAGCAAGAATTATAAAAAAAAAAACCCAGAGATAAGCTGGGCGGTGGTGTTGCACTTCTTTAATCCCAGCACTTGGGAGGCAGAGGCAGGCAGATCTCTGTGAGTTTGAGGCCGGGTTGGACCAACAGCCTCCAAAACAATACAGAGAAACCCTGTCTGGTAAAAACCAAACAAAAACAAAAACCCCCCAAAACCCAGAGATAGATATTGGGGTTAAAGCTAAGATCAGAGAAGCAAAGCTGCTTCTACCCATGCTCAGACCGAAGGGGTGATCCACAGAGACTCAGGCTGCCACACCCTCAGATTGCATCTCCAAACTGCACGACTGCTCAGACTCACTGATACTGCCCTGAGTTCCTGTCTCCTCCTGCCTTAAAATCCTCTCTCTGCCCAGTCATGTTACTCCTGTCTCCACCTCCATAGTGCTGGGATTAAAGGTGTGAGCTCTGTTTCTCTTTAAGACTGGTTTAGTCTCATGTAGCCCAGGGTGGCCTTGAACTCCCAGAGATCCATCTGCCTCTGTCTCCTGAGTGCTGGCATTAAAGGTGTGTACCACCACTGCCTAGCCTCTGTGGTTGTGGCTAGCTTTGCACTCTGATCTTCAGGCAAGCTTTATTAGATCATAAGCAATGTATCACCACAGCGCAGCAGCTGAGCAAGGCTAAATTCATTCTCAAGGTGCCTCTGAGTGTGCTTCACAGACCCTGGTGAACCCACATCTGAGTCGTAACATGGTTTGTCTCAGGCAAGCAAAGCCGACTATCACTTAAAGCTCAGTGTGAGGGCTTCCAAACCTCTACCTTTTAATTCACTGTATTTCAGTAGATACAGGACAAGGTAGACCACCACAAGCTGTCTACCTCGGATCCTCCTGCTCTACAAGACACAGACAGAATGAAATTATTCAGCTCTAAGAATGATTAAACTACCACAGAGGATCTGAACTTTTAATTTTGAAGACATTTTACAGTTACACAATTTTCCAAAACCTCAGAGACACTTATACAGTTCATCAACTTCCCCTAATGCTGGAACCTCATACACTATAGGTCAAATATAGTGATTCAGAAACTGACATGCTGCTATTGACTGTGGGATCTGTTTGAAATGAGCTTACTGCTGTCTTTAGGAAATGTGTGTTCAAATGTTACCAAGATGGAAGTGCAGGAGTTCCTCTGTGTCACTCATAACCGCTCTACACAATAGGATCAGATCTGGGGACATGAGGGACATCAGGGCTATGGCACAGGAGTCTGTCCTACCTGCTTATCACAAAAGAGGCTAAACTTCAGAGCCACAGCAAAGTAAATGAACTTAAAGAGGGTGACAGCCTCTACAGGGAAAGCCCTCTAAATTATCAGGATGGCATCCTTCGTCAAGGGGCGGGGGAGGAAAACATGCAACAACTGAGCTTTGTCATGGTTTTGTTTTTCTCGAACCAGGCAGCACTTCATTCTTTAAACAAATGTTCTCATCAGCTAAATAAGTAGAGGAGGCCAGTTTCATAAGAAAAAGAGCAGGAGGAGGCTTGGCCATTTTGAAATGATTTTCTCCATAAAAAGGAAGAAAACGAACAAAATGGATAATAATATCAGGTCCTTCGGGTTACTCATGTGGAGATGGATGCACTAACATATGCAAGGAAAGGACTCCCGTCTTCCACGCTTGAACCTGGCCTGTTTGGGGACTCTATTTCTTCTCCCCTCTGGTTTGTCCAGGAAACAAACTCAGAGAACAGCTTAGTTGCAATTCCATGATTGGTATTTTAACAATTCAGATGACTGAATTTTACATTTAACTCGGTCTTCTATAGAAACTATCTAAACAGTGACTTCCAGTGCTCTCAATCTGCCACCTTTGACTGACATTTCTAACCACTCCTCTTTTTACACGTGGACAGCACTTTGCCTTACTTGGCAGCTAGGAGCTTATCTCTTGCTTATGCTTCAAAAAAATTTCAGTTCTCCAACATTTTTCCTAATGTATAACTAGTGGAAAATAAATAAGAGTTCTCAACCCTAGTTCAGACAATAAAGTTTCTCTCTGGTGGCAGGTTGAGTTCTGACACAGATGCCAGTTACAGCAACCTGGCCTTTCCACACTGAATTCAGAGCCTGTGTCTCTTAGTCACGGAAACTTTTGGAGACCTCTCAGAGAGAAACCCTCTGGGAGTTTCCTGATCATAAGTAGACAAATGCTGCTTTAGATTAGAAAAACTGTTCTGTCTATTCATCAATCCCTGACCCTAGTTAGGGTCACAGAAATTCCCGTTTTGGGTTAGTTCTGGAGACAGCCCATCATCTGGGTACTTAATGCAGCCATTTCACTGGGTGCCTGGAACAGGTGGACTCTGGGTGAGGCCAGTTCCTCTCACAACTGTCTGTGGAAAGGTAAGTGTGATACACCACTAAAACAAGGAGTCCCCAGCAAAGGTTCATAAATGGCAACAACAGGGTCACCTCAGATGTTTCTCTCTCAGGTGCCAGAAGTCGATTGTTTCTTCACGGCGTGGAAAGCCAGGGGCAAGGACAGTAAAAGGTGTCTCTCTGTGTTCTGCCCATCTATGTATTTCGGGCCTCTGTGTTGAGGCCAAGTTCCCCACATCTGGCAACAGCTGACTTTTACAGGTGACTTCATACCAGAGGCCCATTTGTACAACTTTTTTTTTCTTTTTTTCTTTTTTGGTTTTACGAGACAGGGTTTCTCTGTATTGTTTTGGAGGCTATAGGTCCAGCCCGGCCTGGAACTCACAGAGATCCACCTGCCTCTGCCTTCCGAGTGCTGGGATTAAAGGCGTGTGCCACCACCACCCAGCTGTACAACTTTTAAAAATCCTATTCATTGAGCTTCGAACTGTTTTTCTCCCTTCTCCCCTCTGCTCCTTGTTGAGGTATGAAACTATGATTGTGTTCAGGCAGAAACACATCATAGGACAAGAGGAGGGTGAAATCAAGGTATTTCTTCCTACGAGGTTGAATCCGCGCCTACGTTGCTTGCCTCATCCTACTAGAAAAGCTGCAACTCTGCCAGGCAGCCCTCTTCTCCAGCCCTTCAGAGACTGTCTGTCTGTCTGTCTGTCTGTCTGTCTGTCTGTCTGTTTGCAGACAATGGTCGGGAGGGTGTGTTTAACTCTGAGAAAGACTTTCCCATCTGAGGTGTACATAACTCCAGAGTTACCTCCAGGTACTTGACTGAGGAAACTTGAACAGAATTCTCCAACAAAAGTTGTAGTTTTATTACCACAGGTAGAAAGCTTAAAGGAAAAGATGGAAGATTTATGGAAGATAGATTTCTAGAAAGTTCTGCTTACACAGACTTCTGGAGAGGCCCCCAAAAGAAGAAAAAAACAAACAATCCCAAACTTCTCTAGGGGCTTCTTACAGGACTCGTGCGGAAAGTGGGCCAACACTGAGGTAATTCCTACTGAGATGGGTTAATTCTCTGACCATGGGGAGACAAGCCATCAGGAGGCACATATTCTATGCACATTCTCCTGGCTAACCAGCGAGGAGGCACATATTCTATGCACATTCTCCTGGCTAACCAGCGAGGTGATGGGCTCTTCGTGTACTGCTTGCCTAGTCTGGGTGGTGGAAGCCCTTCTCCGCCAGTCTCTGACTTCTGCATTATTAGCTCTTGACCTTGTCTGTCTGCTGGTAGTTACTCTTGGCCAGAGTTGCTCTACTCCGACCTTGCAAGGTCTTGTGAGTCTTAGACCTTGGTGGTGTCTGCTAACCATTTTACCCTATGCTGTCTTTGTTTCTAGGTTTTGTGATCATCTCATTGCTTTACCGTGGGCCTTTTTCCTTTACTGTCTACAGAGGGTTCACAGTTATGACAGCTACCAACACATGGCTGTGGTTTTCCTGGGTTACATAATTTAGCTCATAGTCCGGACAATCTGGAAAAGGTCATGGTTTTTCTTCTTTCTTTCTTTCTTTTTGGAAATCACCCTTAAAATTTTGTCAGCTACAATTAGCTGCATTAGAATATACCAATGGGGGGGGCTGGAGAGATGGCTCAGTGGTTAAGAGAACTGGCTGTTCTTCCAAAAGTCTTGAGTTCAATTCCCAGCAACAGTATGGTGGTTCACGATCATCCATAATGAGATCTGATGCCTCTTCTGGCCTGCATGCAGACATGTAGGCAGAATGTTGTATAGGTAATAAATGAATAAATCTTTATATATATATATATATGTATGTATGTATACACACACACACACACACACACACACACACACACACACACACCAATGGGCAACAATGTCTTGTCTGTGCTTGGGGAAGGAGTTTCCAGGGAAGCCATTCTGCCTGCCAGTGCTGGTCCAGCTCATGCCCAGCTACAAGCCTCTATTTCTCTATTCTCAGCTTTAACTAACCTTTTAACCTTGGTCTCTGTTTCTTCACAGCAGTTGTCCAGGCTTTTGTAATAAGCTCATTTACAAAACACTTTTAAATAACCCCATTTGCTTCAACTTTCTCCTTGCCTGAACTCTGACTGGTACAGCCTCAAACTGACAACTCAGCTGAGTTGGAAAACACCAATTCCATGCTTGGTATTGGGACAGTTTTAATATATTAGTCCATTGATTCATCCCAGGAAAACTTTCCAGTTAAGGACCATTAATTACATATCTTGATAAGGAACTGGAAGAGTACAGAGTGGTGGATCAGGCCTGTGATTCCAGCACTTGGAAGGTGGAGAAAGAAGGAGCAGGAGGTCCAGGCTACATAGCCAGTTCAAAGTCAGGTGAAACAGTATCTCAAAACAACCACCGCCACTGCCACCACTACCTGGAAGGTAACTAAGAAGCAGCATCAATCTGTAACCCAGGAGGTCTGATTTCTATAGAAGCGACTCCAGGTTCAGAAAAGTCTAGACAAAAGCTGAGTCTAGAAGGCATAAAAAAAGATTAAAGACATATGGCCCTATTTCTCAAGGATTACTAGAATTGCCGTTTCCTGGAATGCTTTGGCACAATCCAGACTTTTGTAACGATATCCTTTTCAGTTTTCTTGTATACACTATTTCACCGCTCACCAGAGTGTAAAACAAGATTAATCATTACTCATCTAACGCACTGTAACATCTAATAAACGCTAGCGGGCATGGAACAGAGGCTGGCACCAAAGATCCCAGAAGAATTTACAGCTGTAACAGCAAGCCCTGGGAGGCCTAGAGCACCAAGGCAAAGCCAGGATCTGAAGCAATGCAGGCATTTACGGCCCAGAACCGGATGGCTCCTATAATGATCCTGGAGCCTGCAGATAGTTGCCTCTTCGACCAGCCAGTGCTCATCGCCGTGCACGGCCTGGCCCCCGAGCAGCCCGTCACGCTGCGCGCCGCCCTGCGAGACGAGAAAGGCGCGCTCTTCCGCGCCCACGCGCGCTACCGCGCCGACGCCCGCGGCGACCTGGACCTGGCGCGCGCGCCCGCGCTGGGCGGCAGCTTCTCCGGGATCGAACCCATGGGGCTGCTCTGGGCCATGGAGCCCGACCGGCCCTTCTGGCGCCTGATCAAGCGCGACGTGCAGACGCCCTTCGTGGTGGAGCTGGAGGTGCTGGACGGCCACGAGCCCGACGGCGGGCGGCTGCTGGCGCGGGCGGTGCACGAGCGTCACTTCATGGCCCCCGGGGTGCGGCGCGTGCCCGTGCGCGAGGGCCGTGTGCGCGCCACGCTCTTCCTGCCTCCAGGTGAGCGGCCCTCCCTCCCGGGCTTGCAGTCCCGGATGCTTCAGGGGTGCAGAGCCTGGGCTCCTCTTCCCTGTCTCCCGCACTCTCCACGGGGTCCTTGGAGGTCAGTGGCCCCTGGAAAAGTCTTTCTGACTTGGGTCATGGCTAGGCGAGTCCTGAACTGAAGGTCAGCTCACCAGCAGCATCTGAAGGCAAGCAGAGCATCAGAGCTGGCCCAGACCCTGTGAACTAGAAATCTTTTCTCTGTGATAATAAGACCAGCACGGGTTCTCGTTTGGCATCTAATGCTCTAGAACAATCCGCAGGTGGGCCAGCGCAAGCACTGGGGGACTTTCTAACTGGCAGGACTTGCGTGCCACTCTTGAGTTCGGAATCTGAAAGTGTGGGTGTGGAGGGCCGTCTTGGCTGATTCGGGGGTAACTTTTTCCTAGGGTAAGAGTCCCAGCTTTGAGAGGGACTTAAGCCCAGTAACTCACAGAGAGCCTTTCTAGGGGATTTGGCTAACTGTTTCTCCGTTCCTTTGAAATGAGGACAGAAATGGCAGTTTAGTGAAGGTCTGAGGATAAGGACACGGCACTTTTTGTTGTTTTGTTTGTGGAGATCTGCCTGCCCTCCTGCCCGCCTCTGTCTCCCAAGTCCTGGGATTAACGGGCATGTGCCACCCCGGCACTTCTTATAGAACAGTTAAGTGATACTGAAAACTGAGAAAGTGGCTCTTTGATTAAAAACTTTAAAATGCTTTAAATGTGCTTACTTGTTTACATATTTAAGTAGCAATAAGCAAAAATTCAAGAACTCAGAGGTCTCCGTAACAAGAGGTCTCTCTTTCGTGGGAAGTTATTATTACCGGCCTCTCTGGCAGTTGTCTTTCCTTCCAGTATTAGTCTGAAGGGCTGATCTCCCTCCCAACCAGAACGCTATTTTTAAAGTTCAGATTTTCCTGAGGACCCTGGAATGCTTCCTTCCTAGGTTCACCACCATTGTGAAAATCCCTTTTCTCTTTCTGTATACTTCTTACCGCTTCTAATCAGTTAGCTTGTCCTCCTTTGTCCCATTGCCTGACAGTCCCCTGCGGTAGCCGAGATCGCTGTCATACTGTATTCTGTCCTGGTTAGGCCAACCCGTATCTGTATTCAGTGAGTTCGGCTCTGCTTTTAAAAAGAATGCGTTTTGACTGTGGCAGTTCCACCGCGAGGACTCTCTTGCTCAAATCTCTGCGTGTGCTTGTGGCCTCTAAGGAGGCCATGAGAGGATCTTCTTATCTCCTCTAAGGGCGTTCCAGCTTTTCAGGTTATCTGAAACTGCCAAAAACGGGGTGAAGCTGTGCGACCCTGGAGGTGGATGGAAGGGTGTGCAGGATATGTTGGTGTGTGAAAGAAAAAGGTTTCAGAAATGTGACTATGACTTGACTGTTCTAAGAGATAAATGGTTTGTGTCTATTATAAACAATATAAATAGCCTGGGCATATAGTTGGCATGTACAGTCCTAACTCCTGGAGTTTATGGTATTTATCAGCACTGTAATATAAGGGGACAAAAGCAACAACCTCGATGATCAGTAAAAAGGAAACAAAGTATGATCTGTTCCTTAGTGTGTTTCCTAGGGTACAAACACAGCACACACCTCCAATTAGGGACAAAAATAATCATCTGGGATCTTGAGAGTTAAAACTTTACTACACATGACTTAGTAAAGTGTTTATCTAGCACTCAGGAGACCCTAGGTTTCATCCCCATTACCAAAAATGTGGATGTGGTGGCCCGTGTCTGGGGAAGTGGAGGCGGTAGGATCAGGAGTTCAAGGCTATCCATAACAGTCTGGACTACATGAGACTGTTTACAAATAAGTAAAGAGATTTCACATCAATTACAAATAGCCTAGAAAATTGCAGCAAATGTAGATGAAATGTGGCTTCAGTTTGATGGTTTTGAAAATTATAAGCCTTGGACATAGAAAGAGTGAATGTTGCAGGAGGATTTATTTTTGAGATTCTTCCAAGATGACCAATGATGATTAGATATCAAAAAACTTGGGCGCTGAAGCCGTCAGTTTCTGAGTTGTAAGGTTCCAGAAAAGTTTATGTGTTGCTAGAATAGGAGGCATACTTGTTCCAAGCCATTGGTGTAGGGACACCCAGCACCCATCACACCCTGAAGCTCACCAGTGCTGGCCACTCCGGGCTGCCACACACTCAACCCTGAGGACAGCTGGCTCACCCACAAGTGCAAGTCTAGGCAATAGGGGAGGGCAGAATCCCCATTTGCCATTTTTAAGAAAGGTAAGGTTGCAGATCTCACACTAATATTCCACCCAACAAGGCATATTTTCAAAAAAGGAAAAGAGGCTTGAATGTTTCGTGTCCTTTCTCCTGCCTCTCAATAAGCAGAATAATGAGTTAGTAAGACATTTGAAAACTAAATCTGCAAGGGGGGTGCTTTTGTTTTTATTTCTAAGGAAATGGGCCCTTTCCGGGGATCGTGGACCTTTTTGGAGTTGGCGGTGGCCTTCTGGAGTACCGAGCTAGTCTGCTGGCTGGAAAGGGCTTTGCTGTCATGGCTCTGGCTTATTATAACTATGATGACCTCCCCAAGGGCATGAAAGTCTTTCACCTGGAGTACTTTGAAGAAGCCGTGAACTACCTGCTCAGTCACCCTCAGGTTTGCTGTTAGAGTATTTCAGTTTAAAATCAGAGGTCCTAAATGCCTCCTGGAGTCAAAGTTGGATTTGCAACTGTGTTATAAAGTTTGAAGATTTATAACAATATTTAGTCTTTTTCAAATCCGCAGAGCAAAGTATATTTAACTGGGATGATCTCAGGGGGCATGAAAAGGTTGGTACACAGAAGTTTGAATCTGCCATAGGGTGACCCACCATCCCAGATTTCTGAGGGGAGAGGGTTACCTCCAGCAATGTCCATTTTCCCGCCCAATGAGATAGTCAAGACAAATCATGAGTGTTAGGGTCACCTTAGCCTTGTCACAGTCTTATGTCTGTGATTTTGTGTCCAGCCTCCAGGTTTGTTACAAGCATTAAATAACTCATTCTTGTGAAGCTCTTGGAATGTGCCTGCCATTTACCGATAAGTTTGTATTCATCCACCTAGCAAATACTAAAGGGGGTAGACACAGCATGGACAGGCAGAGAAGACAAGGCCATGTCATGTTTGTCCACACATAAACATAGACGCAGTGTGGGGACAGAAATAGAGAGCTAGGGAAAGGGGCCAGCAATTGTAACATTACTTGTTTGTGAAGTGACAGAGCTGATGGGGAACTCTGAAACACAACAGAGGGGAAGAGACTCATTCTGAAGGCTGTTAATTGTAACATTACTTGTTTGTGAAGTGACAGAGCTGATGGGGAGCTCTGAAACACAACAGAGGGGAGAGACTCATTCTGAAGGCTGTTAATTGTCTAGATCCACCTAGCAGTTGTGACTTTGTAAACACTCCAGTACCCATCACGACTTACTGGGAAGGAAATAAATACAGAAAGAAATCAACAGTGATTCAGAATCTCCTGAAGTAGCTTAAGTTGATTCTGTTTGTTTATATACACTTGATTATGATTTTATATACACAGATATACCAGGCAAGTAGCAAAATTTAATTATGTCAAAAAGGGCTTGACTTGTGATTTCTCATTGGAGTAGCAGGTAGACTCTGAGCTTCAGTGACCCTTCCAAAGTCAGGATGATATAGAGTCATACTTAGGCTCAGGGCCACCTGATATGCAGGACTGGGTAGTACTCACTGTCTTACCTTTTGTATGGGCTCACTCTCCTTTTCTGTCTGTGTCTTTCTCAGGTAAAAGGTTCAGGAATTGGGCTGCTTGGCATTTCCAAAGGGGGTGAACTTGGCCTTGCTATGGCCTCCTTCCTGAAGGGCATCAAAGCTGCTGTCATCATCAATGGCTCTGTGGCTGCTGTTGGGAGCACCATGCACTACAAGGATGAGACTATACCCCCTGTGACTAGCCTGAAAAAACGAGTCAGAAGGACCAAAGACGGCCTCTTGAATGTTGTGGATGCTCTGGAAAGCCCTTTGGTAGAAGAGAAGAGCTTCATCCCCGTGGAGAGGTCTGACACGACCTTCCTGTTGCTTGTAGGTCAGGATGACCACAACTGGAAGAGCGAGTTCTATGCCAATGAGATCTCCAAACGCTTACAGGCCCAAGGGAAGGAGAAGCCCCAGATCATCTGCTACCCAGAAGCGGGGCACTACATTGAGCCCCCTTACTTCCCACTGTGCAAGGCTGGCATGCACCTCCTGGTGGGTGCTAATATCACCTTTGGAGGGGAGCCTAAGCCTCATGCCGTGGCCCAGGTGGATGCATGGCAGCAACTCCAGACTTTCTTCCACAAACACTTGGGTAGTGAAGAAAGGACAATCCCATCAAAACTGTGATTTTTATTTAAGTTCTATTTTATTTAACATCTCTAATAAAGGTCTCTCTGGGAATAGCCTCTGCTGTGTGTGTGTGTGTGTGTATGTGTGTGTGTGTGTGTGTGTGTGTGTGCTTCTCTTTTCTCTTTTATATCAATGTAGAGGTTTTTTCTTCCCCAAATTATTTTTTGGGAATAGCCTCTGCTGTGTGTGTGTGTGTTTCTCTTTTCTCTTTTATATCAATGTAGAGGTTTTTTTCCCCCCAAATTATTTTTAACTGCAGGCCTTATCAGTCTGGGAGGAGAGTGATTGTACAGAAAACATGGGTGTAGCCAAAGCTAATATCTTGCCATGGCTCCACCTACAGGTGACAAGAGCCGTAGCTCTGAAAGAAAGGTCCAGTCACTGTTAAATCACTGGAGTTCAGTAATTATTTGCCGAATGGCTGACTAAAAAATAAATGATCACCTACTGTTTAAACAAACATCATCAGGGCCTGGGAAGGTGACTCAGCAGTTAAGAACACACATTGCTCTTATAGGACTTAAGTTTGGTTCCCAGCACCTGAACCAAGCAGTTCACAACTGACTAACTCTAGTTCCAACACCCGTACACACGTGTTCATACCCACACACACACACAGACATACACATAAATAAAAATTCATGGTTTTGAAAGCATAAACAATGGTCCTTGGTCTGTGTTGGCGCTATCGTGTGGATTCCACTAATTGTAGATTTATATATGCAGACCTTTCCACGTCATCGATGCACACAGAACACCACGATTACCAAGACAGCGTTCATGCTGTGGTTCACATTCCAAGTACTTGGCAAGTGACTTAACTGTTGCAATTCTCTGTGAGACATGCCAGTCACTGCAGTTTTGGCAGCTTACAAATGCCTGTAACTCCTGTTCCTGTCCTCCCTCAAGGGCTCTTAACTACTTAGCCATCTCCCCGGCACCACCTAGTGTTCTTTTTAATTTTAAGTATTTGTATGTTTAATGGATGCGTGTTGTTCCTTCACGAATGTCTTGCACCATGTGTGTGCAGTGCCTGTGGAGGCAAGAAAAAGGCATTGGACCATCTGCAATTAGAGTTATAGATGGTTGTGAGTTGCCATGAAGGTTCTATGAATCGAACCTGAGCCCCCTAAATGAGCAGCCAGTGCTCTTAATCATTGAACCATCCCTCCAACCCTGGTAATCGTATGCTTTCTTTTGTTGACACAGGGTCTCTCTAAGTAGTCCTGGCTGTCCTGGAACTTGCTTTGTAGACCAGACTGGCCTGGAATTAACAGAGACCCGCCTGCCTCCTGAGGGCTGGGATTACAGACATGGGCCACCATCCCTGGCTCTTTTTACATAAACAATTCCTGATGGTTTTCTCTCCTTAAAACTCAAAAACAGCTGGGCGGTGGTGGTGCACGCCTTTAATCCCAGCACTTGGGAGGCAGAGGCAGGGGGATCTCTGTGAGTTTGAGGCCGGGCTGGACCGGCAGCCTCCATAACAATACAGAGAAACCCTGTCTCGTAAAAACCAAAAACCAACCAACCAACCAACCAAACAAACAAACAAACAAAAAAAAAACCTCAAAAACAGGCTGAAGAGATGAATCAGCAGTTAGGAGCACTTCCCAATTTTTGAAACCACTGGAGTTTGGTTCCCAACATCCATGTTGGGAACTCTGTGAGTTCAAGGTCAGCCTGATCTACATAGTGAATTCCAGCACAGCCAGGGCTACACAGTGTGACCCTGTCTCAAAAAAAAAAAAAAAAAAAAAAAAAAAAAGGAAATGGTAGGCTCAGAGACTCAGTGAGAGAGGAAGAACAGTATCACCATCAGGGACAGACAGGGCAGCTCCTGAAAAGACTCCCAACTCTGATCCAGTGTGTGTTCTCCTCTGAAACCACAACATGGGTCAGTTGTAAGTGCGTTTACAGAAGCCCACACGGCAGTCCAAAGGCTCTTAAGGGCAATGACCTGCTGTTCCAGCTGTGTCTCCAGGCTACTCATTCCAGTTAGCATGTGGAGTCACAGTACGAACATTGCTTTATGTGAATCACTAAGTAAATCAAACCAGTGATTAATCTTTGCTACCTTATTCTACTTCTTTTTGTTAGTATGTGGGGGTGTGAGGATTCTTGTGTACTTTTTTTCTTTTTTTTTTTTTTTTTTTTTTTGGTTTATGAGACAGGGTTTCTCTGTATTGTTTTGGAGGCTGTTGGTCCAGCCCAGCCTCGAACTCACAGAGATCTGCCTGCCTCTGCCTCTCGAGTGCTGGGATTAAAGGTGTGCGCCACCACCGCCCGGCTCTTGTGTACTTTTGAAGGTCAGAGGTCAGCCTCGGATGCTGTTCCTCAGGAGCTTCGTACTTTGTGTTTCTGAGACAGGGTCTCTCACAGAGACCTGGATCTTATTGACTAGGCTAGACTGACAGGGCCAGCAAGTCTGAAGGATCCTCCTGTCTATCTCCCTGTGACAGGACAAGACAGTGCACTAGGTTCCTCTGTCTTGTATTCTTGCTGAGGTCATTTCAGGGTTTACTAGAACTTGGTCTTCCTGGTGGAGAATCGTGTGGAAAATTACCCAAGACTCTTCTAGGAACCTGAGGTCAGGATGTCCTAGCCAACTTAGGATGTGGGAACTGCTAACCACTGACTACTCTGAGCATCAACCGATAACTTCTGTGAGCCCAATGCAGCTGCCAAGCGAGATGCCAGGGTGTGGGTTTTGCCTTTACAAACGAAACGCTACTCGCTGGACACTCAGCACACCTGGGCCCTGAGTAGCTGGATATGGTCCAGCTGCTGGAATAAAGATTTAAACTTTGATTATAACCCGTATCTGAGTGGTTTCAGAGTATGGTTTTATGGCGTATATTGTTTATATTTTAGTGAAACCTTTGTTTTGCTGGGATACTCGGTGCTCTGGTAAACTGAGAAATTAGTGGTGATTAAGAAGAAGCCAGCATTGTTGAGGTGAAATCTTCTGGAAGTGCTTTCTGAAGGGCAGCACACACAGCCTGTGGTCTAGATATGACCAAGGTTGTTCCTTGTGCTGACAGCTGAACGCTGAAGTGTAAGAGTCATACATCTGGTACTGGTTTTGAGGGCATGAAGGGGTCATAGAGAGCAGCTGAGGCTTGTCACTGTGTAGCAGGCAGTGCTGGTGTCCCCAAAGAGAGCCCAGAAAAGGCTATTGGTGAAAGTGTAGCTGGGTCACAGCAAGGAACCCCAGCAGTTTTGGAGATGCCAGAACCATGGGATGACCACCAAGAACAGCAGCAGCAGTAGTGGAAATGTGACGGAAAGTTCCAGGCATAAATGTAAATAAAGTCACGAGAGTCCAGTGTGACTATAAATACAAGGTAACTTGAGTATATGTGTAAATATAAAGCATGGGCCAGGAAAATGGTAAACAGCTGTTTGTACATTTACTCTGAATGTGCCTATGTGTAAATATAAAGGGTATGCTTTCTTTTATCTCTCTTTAGTAAATTAGCCAATCATATGTGTTAGTGTTTTATGGTGGTGAAGAGACACCAGGACCATAGCAACTCATAAAAGAAGCACTTTGCCGGGCGTTGGTGGCTCACACTGTTAATCCCAACAGTTGGGAGGCAGAGGCAGGTGGATCTCTGTGAATTTGAGGACAGCCTGGTCTACAGAGTGAGTTCCAGGACAGGCTCCAAAGCAATACAGAGAAACCCTGTTTCAAAAAAAAAAAAAAGAAAGGAAAAAAGAAAACATTTAATTGGAACTAGCTTACAGTTCAGAGGTTTAGTCCGTTATCATCATGGCAGGGAGCATGGTGGCATATGGGTAGACATGGTGCTGGAGAAGTAACTGAGGGTTCTATATCCAGACCCACATGCAGCTGGAAGAGAGTAGTAACAACACTGGGCCTGGCTTGGCTTCAGAAACCTCAAAGTCTACCTCCAGTGATACGCCTCCTCCAACAAGGCCACTTCATGATGACTAAGCATTCAAATTAAATATGAGCCTGGGTGGGGGTATTCTTATTCAAACCATTATGCCATGCTTCATTAGGACTTGTCCTGAACTTCCTTTTTAAATTATGTTATATGTATGGTGGGTGTGTGTATGAGCATTGGCATTTGTGGAGATACATATGTGTGTGGTGGTGATGTTTACGTACATGCATGGCAGAAATCATGCCGTCACCCTTGGGAATAGGGCATAGGTGTGTTGCAAACGGAGCTCCTTAGACAGCAAGGAGCTGTGGAGAATCCCATCCATTTGGTAAGAACCTATGGATACAATGCTGCAAACTCCCGTGCTGACTATAGGGAGCTCGTGGGCTTCAGGCTTCTCTAACTTTTGCTATGCCTGAGTTTACTAGAAACAAAAGCCTCTACAGAAAAACTAAATTTCTCTGATCTGTTACAGAAACCGGTCATCCTAAATAAGCAGGAGGAACTCACTAAGGATAATGATTATTGCTTCTTCAAAACCAAAAAGAGATAAATATATTCCAAAGAACATAAGAACCAAGAAAATGGTTTCTGAAAAGATGACATTAAAAACCTTATAGGGACACAGAAGGAAAACAGATAGGACACAAAAGGTCAGACATTTATCTGGCACTAGGACATGAACACTCAGATACTTTTCCAATATCAAAGTATCAATAAAGGAATCTAAAGCTCCTAGTTCCTCTTAAAGGAGTACATTTAGAAATTGCCAGGAAGAATAAAGACGCTTAGTCTCAATAGTTAAAGAGTTAGGTATTAATCATTATTATTTCGAGAACTTATAAAGAATAGGATTATAACTGCAATCCACATACTAAAATTGACATACAGGTCACTGAGAAAGTGGTATGCACCTAAAAATGATACTCTAGGCATCACAATATATTCATCGGATCACATATTGTTAAGAATTAATCACCGGGCTCAAATCTCTTACTTTGTAACCACATGTTTGCTGCCGGTTAGGGCACAGTATGAATAAGATGTACCTAACTAGATATAAACATTTGGCTTGCTATATGATGATATGGGGTAAAGGTCAATGACGTCGAGGGAGTGGGAAAGAAGAGAAACTAAAATGTTAATGATTCCTTGAAACTGCTCATGCTCGAATGCATTGGAACCTATATGAATAAAGACAGCCTGAGCTGGTCTGGGCCATCAGTTTGAAAGACAGCTGGTGTTCAGACTCTTCATTTTTCTCTGACTTCACACATCTTTCCCAAAACTCAAGAACCCTGCTGGAGCTGAACTCCGGCACACGCATGTGTGGGCATCTATGTGGAGACCTGAAACTGGCATCGTATGTCTTCCTCCATTGCTCCTGCTTTGTCTGTAGAGGCAGTGTCTCTGGCTCACTGACTCCAGCTACTCTAGCTAACCAGGTAGCCTCTCAGATTACATGCCAGCCTGCCTTTTACATGATACCTTAGTCCTCACACTAGCACAGCAAATGCTTTCTCTGCTAGGCCCCCTCTTCAGCCCCTTAGAAATTCTCCATGCTCTATGATGCAGTCAGCTTTTACCATGGTGGTGGTAGGCAGCATCTCCTTCCCTTCCTGACATGTTCAGTCAAACAGAAGCACACTTCGGGATGAGAAGAGTTAAATGGAACAGTTATCTCCTGTTTGCATCATCATTCTGATGTGAACTAAATTTCCCAGGGAAAAAAAAGCCACACTGATGTTATTGATGTTGATTCAAACTTCTGCAATCGACAGACACACAGAGCCAAATTTTCTTGCCCTACCTTTAGTCCCCTTTAAACTCCTCTCTGTTTAACATACTATCCAGCCTGTGGTAAATCCTTTTGCAATGTACAGACCCCTAGCTTCCACCAACCACTCTGAGAATACCATCAGGTAGCATCCGAGGCCGATAGTGGGTAATTCCCAAGGTGACTTGCCCAGCTGATGCCTGCATCAAAGTATCTTAAGAGTGCCTTGGGATATGACATTCTTTTGTTTGTTACCATAAAAATTTCATGGAACTGTTATCAGGTTGGAACAAGGTTTGGAGACAACCCGAATCTGTATTTCTGGATAACAATTAACCAATGGTTCCAAGAAAACAAACAAACAAAAAAACCTTACTCTTTGAAGTGAGTGCTGCCTGTCTGGATTGACACTAGGTTGTAGTTGCTGCTGGAGAACCTTATTCCTCTGCCCTTTGAGGATCTCAGTGAAGCACCAAGCCTTATTAGCAACTACCACAACCCTTTTAAATGTTGCCGCGGTACCAACAAACTGTTCTTCCTAGTCCCATAAGCAACTGTTTCCTGTCAAGACTCTGAGAAAACCCAAAACCTTTGAGTTGGGTTGGAAAATCTCTTTCCCTGTCTATCTAGGCTGGGGGTATACTGGCTGGTATTATCCCAGGCTCCCAAGACATTAATCCACTGAGTCATGACTTCAGCCTGGTGGTCTGACTCCATACTCTTGGCTCCAGCTTCTGTTCAAGGTTGCATGAGAAAATGCTAGCAACATACCCAAGGAAAGTAGGTTCAAGGCCAAGTTTCTAAAGGTCATCGTATTAAAGTATCTTGGTGTTCTTTTGCAAAACTACTTTTATGGGAGCAGCGATCCTTTCCTATCAGTCTTTGTACCTGTATTTCAACATAATCATTACTATTGCTCAGCTTTTCTGCATATGGGTCAACGCATACCACAAACTCTAAGGAGTTTCATACCGCGATTGCTAAAGCACATAAATAGGGTGAAGGGTTCCCTCGTGATCACTGACTCAAGAAGTTGAGAGACCTTATTTAACATACAGTATTCTCCTTTTTCACGGTGTCAGGATGGTGCCAACAGTAAGCCTGGAGCCCACGAGCCGCAGCTGCTGGGACGAGCCGCTGAGCATCGCCGTGCACGGCCTGGCCCCCGAGCAGCCCGTCACGCTGCGCGCCGCCCTGCGAGACGAGAAAGGCGCGCTCTTCCGAGCCCACGCGCGCTACCGCGCCGACGCCCGCGGCGACCTGGACCTGGCGCGCGCGTCCGCGCTGGGCGGCAGCTTCTCCGGGATCGAGCCCATGGGGCTGCTCTGGGCCTTGGAGCCCGAACGGCCCTTCTGGCGCCTGATCAAGCGCGACGTGCAGACGCCCTTCGTGGTGGAGCTGGAGGTGCTGGACGGCCACGAGCCCGACGGCGGGCGGCTGCTGGCGCGGGCGGTGCACGAGCGTCACTTCATGGCCCCCGGGGTGCGGCGCGTGCCCGTGCGCGAGGGCCGTGTGCGCGCCACGCTCTTCCTGCCTCCAGGTGAGCAACCCTTCCTCCCGTGCTTGCAGCCCCGGATGCTTTAGGGTTGCAGAGCCTGGGCCCCTCTTCCCTGTCTCCAAGTACTCTCCCTAGGGCCCTTGGAGGTCAGTGGCCCCTGGAAAAGTCTTTCTGACTTGGGTCATGGCTGGGCGAGTCCTGAACTGAAGCAGCATCTGAAGATGCTTAGGCAAGCTCATCAAAGTTCATCACATTAAGCCCTGTGAACTAGAAATCTTCTCTATAATAAGACCCGCGGGCGTTGTGCACGGGTTCACGTTTGGCATCTGCTGCTCTAGAACAATCCTTCAGGCAAGGTGGGCCAGCGCCTTCTAACCTCCAGGACTTGTGTACCACTCGAGTCAGGAATCTGAAAGCGGGGGTGTGGAGGGCCATGGAGTTTTGTTTCTTGGATGATTCTGAAGTAGCTTTTTCCCAGGATAAAAGAGCTTCAGCTTTGAGGGGGACTCACAGCTCAGTCAGTGACTCACAGAGAGATGTTCTAGGGGATTTGGCCAGTGGCGTTCATGACACTCTGAATTGTTGAAATGCTGATAAAAAGCAGTTTGTTGGCCGGGGTGGTGGTGGCGCACATCTTTAATCCCAGCACTCGAGAGGCAGGCAGATCTCTGTGAGTTCGAGAGCATCCTGGTCTACAAGAGCGAGTTCCAGGACAGTCTCCAGACCTACAGAGAAACCCTGCTCCCACCCCACCCTTCCCCTCAAAAAGCAGTTTGAAGATCATCCTAGGATACAGGTGCTGCATTTCTTGCACAACAGTTCATCTGTAGCACTGCACGTTGTGGTGGCCGCAATATTGCTGCAGTAATGGAAAGAATGCAGATGCCCCTGGCAAACAGCCTTAAAGTGGGAAAGCTCCACATTTATGCAGTATCACGGATAAATCCATTAGCACTAAAGGGCCTTAGACATTCCCATGATGCCTTCCTTGACTTCCTCATCAGTGTTGCGATGCTTTATATACTCTTTTGGCTCTTTGGGGGCCCCACCACCCGACTCCCAAATAAATCACACATGTAGGCTTATCCTTAGATTTGAATGCTCAGCCTTAGCTTGGCTTGTTTCTTGCCAGCTTTTCTTAAATTAACCTATCTACCTTTCCCCTCTGGGCTTTTCTCTTTCTTACTTCTGCATATCCTACTTTCCTTCTTACTCCGTGGCTAGCTGAGTGGCTGGCTGGGTGGGTGGCTGGGTGGCCTGGGGGTTGGCCCCTGATGTCCTCCTCTCCTTGTTCTCTTGTTGCCCCTCCTTCCTGTTTTCTCCTTCTATTTATGCATTCTGCCTGCCAGCCTCCCTATCCTTGCTCCTGCCTCGCTATTGTCTGTTCTTTATTAGACCATCAGGTGTTTTAGACAGGCAAAGAATCAGTCACACGCCTTAAAATAAAATCCTACCACACACCGGCATCTGTGTTACTTCCTATTCTAAGTCTCTCATAACCTGGTATCCTAATTAGGACACTGTAAAACTCAGAGCATCCTGGGTTCACTAGGATGTTTAAGTCTGGGGTATACTACCATTATTTAATTTTCCAAGGTACGTTTTTTTCTACTTTCTCCTGATTGCAACTTGCAGTCAACTAAGTTTCCTTTGTCAGTGAGCCTTTCACATTGTAATCTGTCTGTGTTAGGGTCAGCTAACTCTTGGTACTTGGGGAGTTCCTGCAAGCCATCCACGTCTGTTCTCCCTTTAAAATTGCCGGAAGGCGCTGGTAGCTCCTCCTCCAGGAAGCTTTCCAGTTAAGTCCTTGAGTAGCTATGAACACGTGAAAACAATGTAAATGTCCATTCGTGTCTTAGTTAGGGTTTCTATTGCTGTGAAGAGACACC
Source organism: Mesocricetus auratus (assembly GCF_017639785.1). Taxonomy (NCBI): domain Eukaryota; kingdom Metazoa; phylum Chordata; class Mammalia; order Rodentia; family Cricetidae; genus Mesocricetus; species Mesocricetus auratus. Next base: position 33,053,539 of record NW_024429186.1, on the reverse strand, counting down.
ACAACCATGGCAACTCTTATAAGGAAAAACATTTCACTGGGGCTGGCTTACAGTTTCAGAGGTTTAGGCCAGTATCATCTTGGTGAGACATGGTGGCGGGCAGGCAAACATGGCACTGAAGGAGCTGAGATTCTTGTGTCTTGCTCCACAGGCAACAGATGGAAATAGTTACACTGGGTGTGGCTTGAACATATATGAGACCTCAAAGCCAACCCCCACAGTGGCATACTTCCTCCAACAAGGCCACACCTACTCCAACAAGGCCATGCCTCCTAATAGTGCCACCCCCTATGGGTCAAGCATTCAAACACACAAGTTTATGGGGGCCACCATAAACTTGGTTAGAGAATGGGTGAGTGTTGTGGGATAATGTTTTTGTATGCTGTGGAGGTATCTCTGCTAAGACACTTCTAGTTGCATTAGTAAAGAGCTAAATGGCCAATAAATAACTAGGCTGGATAGACAGGACTTCTGGGAAGAGATAGGAACTCTGGAATGAAAAGAGTTGGAATTTGCCAGCCACACATGGAGGAAATGAGACATACAGTATGGAGGACAGGTAGCATGCTATGTGGCAAAATGTTGATTAATATAAACAGGTTTCACAGAAACAGTTGACCTAAACAAGGGGGAGCTCATGGACCCCAGACTGATAGCTGGGAAACTAGAATAGAAATGACCCAGACCCCCTGATTGTGGGTGTCAGTTTGGAAGTCTGGTTAATCTATGGGGTCTCTGGCAGTGGATCAGTATTTATCCCTAGTATATGATGGACTTTGGGAGCCCATTCCCCACAGAGGGATACTCTCTCTCAGTCTAGACTCATGGGGCCTAAGCCCTGCTCCAAATGACATGACAGACTTTGAAGATGCCCCATGAAAGGCATCACCCTCCCTGGGTAGCAGAAAGGGGATGGGATAGGGGATTGAGGGGGGGGTGGCAGGGAAGGATGGGAGGGAGAGGGGACTGGGATTGACATGTGAAACAAGCTTGTTTTTAATTTAAATTTTAAAAAAGGAAAAAATATAAACGGGCTAATTTTTAAGAGCTAGTTGGAATAAACCTAATTTAAGGTCAAACTTCCTACTTAATAAGAAGTCTGTCATTATTTGGGAGGTGGTGGTCTAAAGAGAGTCCAACAATAGGGGAGCTGAAGTTTCTAGCAGGGAAGAAAAACCACATGTGCTTTGGAGGAGGTGATTGAGTGATTAGGACTTCGTGATTGTGGACAACTAGAATATTGCAGCCCAAAGCCAAGTGATCTAGGAGCATCTTTAGCCCCCAAAATATCCACTTACTGCCCACCTTACATCCTTGTAACTATCAGGTAAATCTTTGGGAATGTACAGACCTCTAACTTCCATCAACCCAGAGGCTAAGTGTGTTGTCCAGTAACACACCTTCTTGATGTTTCCACCAATGTGCTTCAAAAGGACCTTGATTTAAGGTGTCTGTATGTGTCTGAGTGTGCACTCACATACGTGCGTGTGTACCTGAGGAGGCCAGAAGACAGCATCAGATTCCCTGGAGCTAGTGTTACAGGCAATTGTGAGCTCCAACATGGGTGCTGGGAACCGAACTTGGATCTCTGGACAAGCAACAAATATTGTAAACTACCGACCCAATTACTGATTTTTGGGAGAGGAAGAGGGTATTGTTCTTGTTATGCCTTGATAAGACATCATGATTAAGGTAACTCATAGCAAAAGGAGTTTATTGGGGGCTTGCTCACAGTTTCGGAAGGCTAGAGTCCATGACCATCATGGCCAGGAGCACCACAGCAAGTAGGCAGGCGTGGCCCTGGAGCAGCAACTGAGATTTTTCATCTGACCCATGAGAGAGAGAGAGAGAGAGAGAGAGAGAAAGAGAGAGAGAGAGAGAGAGTGTGTGTTCATTACAAATGTTAAGAGGTCTCTCTCTTGTAGGAGGGAGGAGCTTTATATACAGGTTTACAGCACAGTGGAAAAACCCCAGGTAGAAGAGAGCATGTTTTCCTCCTGCTGAATGTTGATGTCAGAGGGTCAAGGTCAGGGCAATAAGTCAGGACTAGAAAACAGGAAGCACTTGGACTGGAAAACAAGTTTGCACTTGTAGGCTGACCAGCAACTCACAGAGACCCTGTGGGGCTGGGGCCCAACACAGTGACACACCTCTTCCAGCATGGCCATTATTCTTAGTCCTTCTCAAACAATTTCACCATGGAGGACCAAGCGTTCATTCAAACTACCACATGTTACCATAAAACCTTCATGGAAGTGTTACCATGCAGGGGCGACCTTAGTCCATGTTCCTGAAGCATGCACAGTCAGATTCAGGTTGAATATAAACTGTTTCTTAGTTTCCTCCAACTGTTTTACATCAACAAATAGAGTTTTCATGTGTCTATACTTGAGATGACCTATAGATGTTAAAAATACATGAATGTGGCCAGGTGGTGGTGATGCACATCTTTAATCCCAGCACTTGGGAGGCAGAGGCAGGTGGATCTCTGTGAGTTGGAGGCCAGCCTGGTCTACAGAGCAAATTCCAGGATATGCTTCAAAGCTACACAAACACTATCTTGGAAAAAATGTGAATGTACTGGACAATGGTGGTGCATGCCTTTAATCCCAGTATTGGGGGTGGGTAGGAGTAGGTAAATATCTGAGTTTGAGGCCAGCCTGTTGTTCAGAGCTAGTTCCAGAGTGCTGGAATTAAAGGTGTGTGCCACCATGCCCTGCTGCTAATAAATGTTTTGTTTTTAATCTAGGAATTTACAAGCAAGTACAGGTAAATGTGGACTTTGACTCTTTGGTAGCAATCTTGAAAATCACAAACCTTGGCATAGAATGTAGAGACACTACCTGAGAATTTAGAATTCCTTTCCTAATTTTTTTAAGGATCATCAGTGATAGATTTTTGACATCACAATACTTTGGAAGTGCAATTAATCTGCAATTTTCATTGCAGACACATTAAAAAATTTTGGATGATTTAAGTAGGAAAGAAATGTACTTGAAAGTCACTGATTTAGAAATACAATGGAATAGGCATTGGAAAAGTGGCTTCAGAAAACTGAGAGGATCCTAGGGAAGTCCCGGCACCCAGTCAGCAGTTGACATCCATAAGGAAGGACACTTGGGGCTGCTGTGGACTGGATGCAAATGCCATTGAGCTGAGTAAATAGTAAACCGTTTCCCCCTCTTGTGTCTTTCTTTCTAAGGAAATGGACCCTTTCCTGGGATCATAGACCTTTTTGGAGTTGGCGGTGGCCTTCTGGAGTATCGGGCTAGTCTGCTGGCTGGGAAGGGCTTTGCGGTCATGGCTCTGGCTTATTATAACTACGATGACCTCCCCAAGGACATGGACACTGTCAACCTGGAGTACTTTGAGGAAGCTGTGAACTACCTGCTCAGTCACCCTCAGGTTGCTTTCATCTTTTGGTTTAGAAACATCCACCCACCAGGGCAGGATTCTCAACCTAGTGGCTGAGGTGCAGAAACACGATCAAATACCTAGACGTCTTTTATTGTCTAAAAAGTTTTTATGCATATGAGCATTTGCCTGCATGCATGAGTGCCTGATACCTGTGAAGGAGAGAAGAGGGCTTTGTATCCCCTGGAGCTGAAATTACAGACAGTTGTAAGCTACCATGTGGATGTTAAGCACTGAGCCATTTCTCCAGCCCCAATATCGATCACCTTACAAAAAACAAGATGGAGCAGAGTGAGATTCAGGCTCAGGGCTGCCTTGCATTCAAAGATTAACACCACTAAGTGTTCTAGCATCTAATGCACTCATTCCCTTTCTTTTCTGTCCCTTTCTTAGGTCAAGGAGCCAGGAATTGGCCTGCTGGGGATTTCCAGAGGGGGTGAACTCTGCCTTTCCATGGCCTCTTTCTTGAAAGGCATCACGGCTGCTGTCATCATCAATGGTTCTATGGCCAATGTTATTGGGAAATTGTGCTATAAGGATGAGACCCTGCCCCCTTTGAGCACAAATGTAGATCGAATCAAGGTGACCAAAGATGGCATTAAAGATATTTTTGATGTCCTGAGTTGCCCTACAGAAGGACCTGAACAGAAGAGCATCATCCCTGTGGAGAGGTCTGACACGACCTTCCTGTTGCTTGTAGGTCAGGATGACCGCAACTGGAAGAGCGAGTTCTATGCCAATGAGATCTCCAAACGCTTACAGGCCCATGGGAAGGAGAAGCCCCAGATCATCTGCTACCCAGAAGCAGGGCACAATATTGAGCTTCCTTATTTCCCTTGGTGCAAGGCTTCCCTACATGCCTATTTTAGAATGCCTGTCGTCTTTGGGGGAGAGCCCAGGGCTCATGCCATGGCCCAGGTTGATGCGTGGCAGAAACTCCAGACTTTCTTCCACAAACATTTGGATGGTGAAGTGAGGACACCCGCAGCAAAACTGTAATTTTCTTTGGGTGGTGACATTTCTGATGCTGATCACTCCTGAGAATGGCTGTCACTGTTAAGATATATATATATATATATATATATGTATGTATGTATGTATGTATGTATATAGTGGTTCCTACTTTCTTATGATGCCAAGGATTGAGCCCAGGGCTTGTGCATGGTAGACTAACACTCTGTCACCAAGCTATCCCACTGTACCTTAGATGGCAGCAATTTTAAAGAAACCTGAGAGGCTGAGAAGTGTATCTGCTCTCTGGCACAGCCTGCAACCCACAACTCCAGTTCTAGCAGGAGAAGTGAATAACACGGGCAAATGCAGTCATGATGTAGTTTAGCAACTATTTGCTAAATGACTTAAATACATCTTTGCTGTACAAGAAAGCATATGCAGTGGCCCCTTGTGTATGTGGGTCCACATTGCAGATTCTACCACCCATGGATGGAACCGAAGACAGCACTGTATCTGTGCTGAACAGACAGGGGCCTTTGGGGGCCATTCATCGTTCCTTAAGCTTTATGCCATGGTATAGGAGCTATTTGTACCATGTTTGTGTTACTCTTAGAGATGTAAGTACCCTGGACGTGATCTTAAAGTTTTAGTGATTATTTTCAGATTACATGCCAATTCCACACCACTTTATACCAAGTGCATGAATCACTGCAGCTTTGAGGCCCGGATACAGTAAATGACTGTAATATCAAAAGCATTACACCATCAGCTTTGGGCTTCTCTACTTAGAATGGAAGTCATAACACTTTTGTTTCAAACTATTTACTACTTAGACATAAAACTAATAAAACATTTAAAGCAAACACACATCTAGTTTTATGATATCGTTTCCAATGAATAATGGTTCATTGAGCAAAGAAACTATATTTGGGCTTTCCAGAATCTCCTGGCCTGGGGACTGCAGCCAGGTCGACTCGCCCTCAGAGGACCAAGCAACCAGGAACCTGCTGAGAGTTCCGGTCTACTCCACCCCCACTCAGGGCAGAGGAGAGGGAGTGCCTGCCTGCACCCATCGTGAGACCCATCAGGTATTTGACCTGCTTGCACACACCAGAAGAGAACCTTGGACCCATACCCACCAGGAAAGGAAATGTACCCACTGGAAGAAGAGATAGGAAGATGACAATATAAGAACACATTCAACAACAGAAAAATCAATATGATGCCACCAGAGTCTAGGGACTCTACACCAGCAAGACCTGAACATCCCAACACAGATGAAGCAGAACATAACAACCTTAAAAACAACTTCATGAAGATGATAGAGATCCTAAAAGAGGAAATGAGAAAATACTTTGAAGAAATGGAAGAAAAGACAAGCCAAAAATTGCAAGAAACAATTCAAACAGTGCAAGGTTTGAAAGCTGAAGTAGAGGCAATAAAAAAAACACAGTCTGAAGGAATGCTGGAATTAGAAAAGGTGAGTAAATGATGAGGAACTACAGATGCAAGCATGACAAACAGAATACAGGAGTTAGAAGAGAGTCTCAGGCATTGAAGATTCACTAGGAGAAATAGATTCATCGACCAAAGAAAATCCTAAGTCCAACAAATCCCTAACACAAAATATTCAGGAAATATGGGACACAGTGAAAAGGCCAAATCTAAGAATAATAGGGATAGAAGAAGGGGAAGAAACCCAACTCAAAGGTGCAGAAAACATATTCAACAAAAGCATAGAAGAAAACTTTCCCAAACTAAAGAAAGGCATGCCAATGAAAGTATAAGAAGCCTACAGAACACCAAATAGAGGGGAACAAAAAATAATAATCAAAACCCCAAGCATAGAGAATATAGAAAGAATATTAAGAGCAGCTAAGGAAAAGGGCCAAGTAACATATAAAGGCAAACCTGTCAGAATCACACCTGACTTCTCCATGGAAACTCTGAAAGCCAGAAGGTCCTGGATAGATGTTCTACAAACACTAAGAGACTATGGGTGCTTTCAATCACTATAGGTGGAGAAAACAAGATATTCCATGACAAAACCAGATTTAAACAATACATATCTACTAATCCAACCCTACAGAAAGTACTGGAAGGAAAACTTCAACCTAAGGAAGGTAAATAATCATGCTCACAAAACATAGGCAATAGATAATCTAACTTTACCAAAAGTCAAAAGAAAAAGTGGGATAAATCCACAAACAATAACACCACCAACAACAAATCAAAACCAAACATGAATTAACACTCAATGGTCCTTAATCTATGTCAATATTAATGGTCTTAATTTGCCTATAAAAAGACACAGGCTAACAGAATGGATACATAGACAGAATCCATCCTTCTGCTGCATATAAGAAGCACACCTCAACTTCAAAGACAGACATGACCTCAGAGTAAAGCATTGGTATAAGAATTTCCAATCAAATGGCCCCAAGAAACAGGCTGGTGTAGCTATCCCAGTATCTGACAAATGATACTTCAGACTAAAATCAATCAAAAGAGGTGAAGAAGGTCATTTCATATTTATCACAGGGAAAATCCATCAGGAAGAAGTCTCAATTCTGAACATCTATGCCCCAAATACAAAGGCACCCATGTTTGTAAAAGAAACATTACTAAAACTCAAATCACACATAAGACCTCACACAGTTAAAGTGGGAGACTTCAACACCCCACTCTCACCACTTAGACAGGACCACCAGACAGAAACTTAACAAAGAAACAAAGGAACTAATAGAAGTTATGACCCTGTCAAACTCTTTTTATGAGGCTACAGTTACCTTGGTACCCATGTCACACAAAGACACAACTAAGAAAGAGAACTACAGACCAATATCCCTCATGAACATTGATACAAAAATACTCAATAAAATACTAGCAAATAGAATCCAAGAACACATCAGAAAAATCATCCACCATGATCAAGCAGGCTTCATCCCAGGGATGCAGGGATGGTTAAGCATAAGAAAATACATCAATGTAATCCATCATATAAACAAACTGCAAAAGAAAAACCACATAATCATCTCACTTGATGCTGAAAAAGCCTTTGATAAAAATCTAACATCCCTTCATGATAAAGGTCCTGGAGAGATCATGGATAACAGGAATATACCTGAACATAATAAAAGCAATATACAGTAAACCAATAGTCAACATCAAACTAAATGAAGAGAAACAACACAATTCCTTTAAAATCAGAAACAAGATAAGGCTGTCTACTCTCTCCATACCTCTTTGGTATTGTACTTGAAGTTCTAGCTAGAATAAGACAACAAAAGGAGATCAAGGGGATACAAATTGGAAAGGAAGAAGTCAGACTTTCACTATTTGCAGATGACATTATAGTTTACATAAGTGACCAAAAAAATTCTACCAGGAAATCCTCCAGCTGATAAACACCTTCAGCAAAGTGGCAAGATACAAGATTAACTTTTAAAAAAATGTCAGTAGCCCTCTTATATACAGATGATAAATGGGCTGAGAAAGAAATCCGAGAAACATAACCATTTACAATATCCACAAACAAAATAAAATATCTTGGTATAATGCTAACCAAACAAGTGAAAGATCTGTATAACAAGAAAGAAATTAGATACCAGAAAAATGGAAAGATTTCCCATGGTCTTGGGTAGGTAGTATCAACATAGTAAAAATGGCAATCTTGCCAAAAATCTACAGATTCAAAGCAATCCCCATCAAAATACAGATACAATTCTTCACAGACCTTGAAAGAACAATAATCAACTTATATGGAAAAACAAAAGACCCAGGATAGCCAAAACAACCCTGTACAATAAAGGAACTTACAGAGGCATCACCATCCCTGACTTCAAGCTCTATTATAGAGCTATAGTCCTGAAAACAGCTTGGTATTGGACAAAAATAGATAGGTAGACCAATGGAATCGAATTGAAAACCTTGATATTAACCCACACACCTACTAACACTTGATTTTTGACAGAGAAGCTAAAATTATACAATGGAAAAAAGAAAGCATCTTCAACAAATGGCGCTGGCATAACTGGATGCTAGCTTGTAGAAGACTGCAGATAGATCCTTGTCTATCGCCATGCACAAAACTTAAGTCCAAATGGAAAAAGACATCAACATAAATCCAGCCACACTGAACCTCTTAGAAGAGAAAGTGGGAGGTACCCTTGAAGGAATTGGTACAGGAGACAGCTTCCTGAACATAGCACCAGTAGCACAGACACTGAGATCGACAATAAATGGAACCTCCTGAAACCGAGAAGCTTCTGTAAGGCAAAGGACACAGTCAACAAGAGAAAAAAGACAGCTCACAGAATGGGAAAAGATATTCACTAACCCCACATCTGACAGAGGGCTGATCTCCAAAATATACAAAGAACTCAAGAAGCAAGTCTCCAAAACACCAAAGGATCCAATTAAAAAGTGGGCTACAGATCTAAATAGAGAATTCTCAATAGAGGAGTCTAAAATGACTGAGAGACACTTAAGAAAGTACTCACCATCCTTAGCCATTAGAGAAATGCAAATCAAAACAACTCTGAGATACCATCTCACTCCTGTCAGAATGGCTAAAATCAAAAACACCAATGACAGTTTATGCTGGAGAGGATGTGGAGAAAGGGGAATACTCCTCCATTACTGTTGGGAATGCCAACTCGTACAGCCACTTTGGAAATCAGTATGGAGATTACTCAGGAAAATGGGAATCAGTCTACCACACGACCCAGCAATTCCACTCTTAGGCATATACCCAAAAGATGCACATTCATACAATAAGGACATCTGTTCAACTATGTTCACAGCAGCATTATTTGTAATAGCCAGAACCTGGAAGCAACCTAGATGCCCCTCAACTCAAGAGTGGATAGAGAAAATGTGATACATTTACACAATGGTGTACTACTCAGCAGAAAAAAAAACAATGGAATCTTGAAGTTTGCAGGCTAATGGAAGGCACTAGAAGAAACCATCCTGAGTGAGGTAACCCAGTCTCAAAAAGAGAAACATGGTATGTACTCACTCATATATGGATTTTAGACATGAAGCAGGGGAGTGCCAGCCTACAATCCCATCGCCAGAGAGTCTGGGAATCAGGGAGTGCCCTTAGAGAGATATGCATGGTGCCCCAGAGAAGGGTAATGAGACAGGATGTCCTGAGTGAACTGGAAGCATAGGGGGAGGGTACAGGGAGCTGGGGTAAAGTGAGGGGGAGAAGGGAAGGGGAGAGGAGGACATGGGGGAGCAGGATGTTTGAGTTGGGGGAAGAACAGAGGACAGCAGGAAAAGAGATACCATAATAGAAGGAGTCATTATAGGTTTGAGGAGAGATCTGGCACTAATAAAATTCCCAGAGATCTACAAGGATGACACCAACTAGCAATCTAAGCAATAGTGGAGAGGTTACCTTAAATGCCCTTCCCCAATAATGAGATTGATGACTACCTTATATGCCATCCTAGAGCCTTCATCTAGTGGCTGATAGAAGCAGAGGCAGACACCCACAGTTAGCACAGAACTGAACTCCTGGAAACCAATTGCAGTGAGGGAGGAGTGATGAGCAAAGGGGTCATGACTAGGCGGGTGAAACCCATAGAAACACCTGACCTGAGCAAGGGGTTGCTCATGGACCCCAGAATGATGGCTGATAGGCCGACATGGGACTGATCCAGAACCCCTGAATGTGGGTGTCAGTAAGGAGGCCTCAGCAAGCTTTGGGGCCTGAAGTACTAGATCAGTATTTATCCCTGGCATCCGAATGGACTGTGGGCCCATTCCGCATGGAGGAATGCTCTCTCAGCCTGGACACATAGGGGAGGGCCTAGGCCCTGCCCTGGATGATATGACAGACTTTGGAGATTTTGCATGGAGGTCCTCACCCTCCCTGGATAGTCGAGTGGGGATTGGATGGGGGCTTGGTAAGGGTTGGCAGGGGGTGAGGAAGGAGGGGAGGGAGAGGGAGCTGGGATTGACATGTGAAGAAGCTTGTTTCTAATTTAAATAAATACATCAAAAAACTGAAAAAACTATATTTGGGTTACTGTTACTACTATAGACACACAATTTTAGTGTTTCAAAAGTTAATAAAATATTAAGACTGGGACAATGTGATTTTTAACAGTGATACATACAAATATGCAAAAATGAGACCACCTGTTATAAATAGTTCAGTAGACCTACATTTCTTAAGCCCTTAACTATACTTAAAATAAAGCACCTTAATTTATTATTGTTGTGTTCTGATTCCAGTTTTATTTTTTTATTTTTATTTTTTTTGAGGTAGGGTTTCTCTGTATGATAACCCTAGCTATCCTGGAACCCACTCTGTAGACCAGGCTGGCCTCAAATTATAGAAATCCACCTGCCTCTACCTCCTGAGTTCTGGGATTAAAGGCATGAACCACCACCACCCAGTTCTTAATTTTATTTTTTTAAAGGCAATCAAATCCTGATATGTATTTTTCTTTTGACTCTGAAAAACATTGGGTGTTTGTTGCAGTTTGAGCAGGAATATCTTCCTTGGTCCCTGTGTTAAAGTCTTGGTTGATAGCGATTGGCTTTTAGGAATGATCTTATCTCTGAGACTCTGACTTAATCAATGAGTTGATCCTTTGTTGGATTACTGATGCGATGACATTATTGGGAAAAGCGGCCTCACCTGAGGAAGTCTGTCACTGGAGAGACTGCATTAAACTTTCATCTCTCTCTGCTTCCTAACCATGGATGTTTTGCTACTGTAAACCCTCTATCATGATGTGCCTGCTCCTAGGCCAAAAACCCTGGAAGCCAGTGACTACACTAACACCCCTGAAATCAGGCCAAAATTAATGTGCCTTCCTTTTAATTTGTTTCTCTGAAAAATCTGTCACTGAAATGCAAAGTGTTCCTTCTGCGATCACCAACCACGTACTTGTCAATCTACAGCTAATGTGCTCTTCACTTTACATGCAAGGAAGCGCATCTTACAGAAACTTCTAGCATAGTCAGTGTAGAGGTAGAGCTCAGTGCCATCCAGTTTCCCCTCTCTGTATGAAGCTACATTCCTTAAATCTGTGGCTTCTAATTTTATTTGGTGACAAAACCATTTGTCCATCAACTTCTGCCCTGTCTCACGAAGCCCAACAGAGCACACATCTATGCCAAGTTCACTCATGCTGTGCTGTGAATTCCATAAAGCCCAGTCAGGTGTTCCACAGGACAGTGGCCAAAGCCCTGGGGAAGAGAGAGACCGCTCTTCTTTCATTCCTGCAAACCTGATACAGAATTTCTGCATTTGTGACAAGTTGCAGGAGGAGCATGTTAAAAAGCATGTGTGTAAACCAGGTGGTGGTGGCACACACCTTTAATCCCAGCACTCGGGAGGCAGAGGCAGGCGGATCTCTGTGAGTTCAAGGCCGGGCTGGACCGACAGCCTCCAAAACAATACAGAGAAACCCTGTGTCGTAAAACCAAAAAAAAAAAAAAAAAAAAAAAGCACGTGTGTAAATGTTATCTAAAAGAGTGGGGTCAGGAAACATGCTTAGCCCTGGCTCTTGCCAGGCATGGTGGCTCATGTCTGTAATCCCAGCTGTCAGGAGGCTGAGGCAAGAGGATACAGAGATGACATAGTCCCTAACTCCACACGACCTTTGTGAGAGCTGCATTCGTGTGTGTGTGTGTGTGTGTGTGTGTGTGTGTGTGTGTTCCCCCTTTGCTCTGTTTTCCTTTTAAATTAGAAATTCCAAAATAGGCAGAAAAGAGAAAGAAAATGGGGGAAAGTTTAAGCCTTGGAGCAACTATAATAAATACGCTCAGTTGAAGAATAGAAATCAAGCTTTCGGGTTTTGGAAGTTGGAACAAGATTGTTTTCCTCTATCCTGAATGCTCAGTAACCTGAAATTAAGGCAACATTGACATGCTGGAGTCCCACGATTATACATAAGGCTGAGCCAGTTGCCTTCGTGACAAGAATGCAGCCTGTACAATGGAAAGAAAAGGAGGGACACCTGAGCCCTTGCAACTCTTCACTCAGGGCATCCAAGGGGCAGGAACTGAATCTTTAAACCTGAGAGCACAGTGGATGCCATCCTAAACTGTCTTCCACCTCGTCTGCAGCCATCAGATTCTTTCTTTTTTAACATTTATTTATTTATTTGCATTCCAATCCCAGTTTCCCCTCCCTCCTCTCCTCCTGCTCCCCCTCACTTGCCCGCACTTCCGATTTGCTCCTAGGAGAGGGTAAGGCCACCCCTAGGAAGTCTAATAAGTCTGTCCCATCATCTCCTTGGGGCAGGACAAGGCACCTCTCCATTCCCATACCCCTGTGTCTAGGCTGGGCTCCACTAAGTCAGTTTGTGCATTAGTGTTAGGTCTTGGCCCCACTGCCAGTGGCCTCATATATTGCCCCAGTCACACCATTGTCACCTATATTAAGGGAGTCTAGTTCTGTCTTATGCAGGTTCCCCATGTGTTAGACCTGAGTCAGTGATCTCTCACTAGCTCGGGCCAGCTGATTCTGTAGGTTTCCCCATCATGGTCTTGACTCCTTTGTTCATATTATCGCTCCTCCCTCACTTCGATTGTACTCCAGGGGCTTGACCCATTGGTTAGTTGTGGATTTTTGCATCTGTTTCTGGAAGAGGGTTCAAGCTTCTCTGGGGTTATTGATTATAGGTTGGGTATCTTTTGCTTTATGTCTGGTATCCACTTATGAATAAGCACATACTATATTTGTCTTTCTGGTTTTGGGTTCTCACTTAGGACGGTTTTTCCTAGTTCTGTCCATTTACCTGAGAATTTAGGATGTCATTGTTTCTTACCACTGAGTAGTACTCCATTGTATAAACATACCACATTTTCTTTATCCATTCTTCAGCTGTGGGGCATTTAGGTTGTTTCATGATCTGGCTATTATGAATGTTACTATAAACATAGTTGAGCAAATATCCTCGTGGTGTGAGAGTGCCTCCTTTGGGTATATACCCAAAAGTGGTTGAAGCAGAAATATTAAACTACACAAATTTAGGGATGTCCTATGATATTTATTGAAAGAGAAATCACTTAAGTGAGAAGCCAATAAAGCTGGTCCACACACTGCCCTCCAGATTGAAACTGAAACCCAAAGAGAGAGAGTCCCCTCCCCCTAGCTCCATTTACTACAGTACATTCTACGTACCCATGAACACACCCACACGGGAGTGGTCAGCACTTACGGATATGTAAAATCACTCCCTACTATTACGCTTTTAGTCTAAAGAAAAGATCTGGACTTAAGACAAAACTAAATTGTGTCAATAAACAAAATTCTCAAACATACATAAAGCATATATACATAGAAGATGATAAACAAATTATAATCTACCCATATCCTAAGCATATCTATCCCATATAAACCTAAGCTTATTTGAAAGAGATGCCCAAGTCTGAATACCTCCTTCCAATCCCAACCCTAAAATAATTGAAAACTAACACTGACAGGTGTAAACTATTCTGTAATATCAACAGTAGGGAAAGGGGGTATAGTATTCTCAAAATTACTTTCTACTGAAATGGGACGATGACATTCTCATGGGAACATGTGGGAAGAAAATGTGAGTGTGACAAGAGTCTTAAATAAATGAAATAGTCTCTGTTCAGCAGGAGATGCTTGATTGAAGTTTTTGACTGAAGTTCTAATGTTGAGGGAAGCTCTTGTCTGAAGCTATGGCCAGATTGTAGAAAGTGCACTGTATCAGTTCCTTGGGCTGGAGTTGTGCAGAATGATGCAGTCCCAAACCAATTTCAGGATGGTGCTTGTCAGGTGTAGTCGATGATGTGGGGATTGCTGTTAAGAAATTCCTTGTTCTCTGGAAAACTAATGTTAACGAAGAAAAATTCAACTTTTATATGTATGCATACAGGGAAAGGCAATAAGGAAGACAGTAAACATGAAAGAGATTAGACTTTCAGAAAAGGAACCGAGTATAAACAGATGACAGTCCCTAGTTTTGTTTTCTTCTGTCTTATATCAATGGCTCCTTGATATAATATAGAAATTCTAAATCTTATTTTAACAATATGCCAATCCAACTCCAAAGCCAGCTTCAGTTAAATGAATTGGGACTAAAGTATATAAAAAGCAAGGAAAAATGGATATTATAAGAACAAAATAGAGAGATTTAGACATTGATACCACAGTGGATTATTGTTTGTTTGATGGTCCTCTCCTTTCTTCTTCAGGTATCCATACGTCCAGTATTTTTTCGCTGTTTGGAGCTGAGTTTTCCTGTGAAGACAACAACAAAACACTTCCCTTCCTTTGTGAGGTCACCTTACACATTGTAGAATATGGCTTTGTGGATGAGCTGTCAACTTTCCTCCTTCTGAGGTATCTTCTGTTCTAATTGAATCTTGATTAATTTTGATGGAATCCAAAACTTTTCTTCTGTGGAAACGAAGGCAATACCCCTTCCCCAAAGTAACACATATCCTGGTTTCCAGACTGATGTCATCACATCCTTGGTTTAGTTGAGAAGTTTTTTCTGTAGTTCAGTGTCTTTCTACAGGAGTTTGTCCTTTTTCATTAGCATTAAAAAAGTTCAACATTAGTAAAGCATTATGTAATCCGTGTTTGGGGGTCCTTGTTTCCCCTGGCTGTTTATGAGCATATCTTTTAAGGTGGGGTTAGATCTCTCAACCACTGCTTGTCCTGTAGGATTGTGAGGTATACCAGCTACATGTTTTATGTTATAATATTTGAAAAACTGTTCCAATTTGCTGGAGACATATGCTGGAGCATTGTCAGCTTTTATTTGTGCCCGTATACCCATAACAGCCATCACCTCTAAGAGGTGTGTTACAACAGAGTCAGCCTTTTCAGAGCTGAGGGCAGTAGCCCATTGGAAGCCTGAGTACGTGTCTATGGTCTGGTGTACATATTTCAAACTTCCAAATTCTGGAAAGTGAAATACATCCATTTGCCAAATTTTATTTCTATGAATACCTTTGGGATTACTGCCTGCTGGTAATGGAGTTTGATTGTAGAATGAACAGGTCGGGTAGTTTCTTACTTTTTCCTTGGCTTGTTGCCAAGTGATAGAAAAATCCTTCTTTAAGCCTTTGCTGTTGACATGGTGTTTCTTATGAAATTCTGAAGCTTCCAACACATTTCCTATTAATAAATGATCAATCTCGTCATTACCTTGTGCTAGAGGATCCAGCAGACCTGTATGGGATCTGATATGTGCTATATATATAGGATGAGTTCTATTTCTGATTGTTTCCTGAAATTGTAAAAACAATGAGGTTAATTCTGTATCATCAGGAATAAATTTTGCAGTCTCAATGTGTGAGATGACTCTCTCTGCATACTGAGAACCCATAACTATATTGAGAGGCTCTTTAAGTATAATGAGAATGGCATACAACTCTGCCTTTTGTACAGAGTTGGAAGGGATTTGAACTACTTTACTTATATTTCCTGATTTATAACCCGCCTTACCTGACTTGTTTGCATCAGTATAGAATGTATGAACTCCAGAGATTGGTGTTTTTCTTACAATACATGGAAGGATCCAAATTGTTTTCTTTATCAAATTGATTCTCTCTGTTTTGGGATAATTGTTACTGATGGTTCCTAAAAAGTCACTGCAAGCCCTTTGCTAATATTCATTATCCTTCTGTAGGGAGGAAATTTCCTCATTTGTTAAGGGTACAACAATTTCTGCTGGGTCCTTCCCAGTTAATTGACAAGGCCTTAACTTACCTTTTAATATCAAATTAGAGATCTTTTCTATATATGTCTTCAATTTTTTATTCTGTTTAAGTGGCAGAAATACCCATTCTAGTATTATGTCTTCCATCTGCATTAACATTCCAGAGGGGTATTCTTTGGATGGCAAAATAACCAGAATGCAGTCTAGTTTTTGACCCACACGGTCCACATGTGCTTCCAATATTCTCTGTTCTAATTCTTTTTCAGCCTCAGCTGATAATATTTTAGGACTATTTAAGTCCTTATCTCCTTTTAGGGCCATTTTCAGGTGTTTTAAATCATGCCCTTCTACTCCAATAATTATCTGTAGTTGAGAAATTTCTCCTAGTAATTTTTGAAGATCATTAGAGTCTGGTAACAATCTCTTCTGATCTGTGCCTTTTGTGGTCTAATTTTCTGTAAGTCTATTTTATAGCCCAAATAATTAATAGAATCTCCTCTTTGTATTTTTTCTGGGGCAATTTGTAATCCCCAGTGAGGCAAAGTTTCCTTTACTGCCTCAAACATCTTTTCCAACATTCCTTTTTTGAATCAGCCAACAATATATCATCCATATAATTGTAGAAATTGTTTATGAATCATTTCCAAGGGTTTTTGCACAAAATACTGGCACAAAGTCAGACTATTTAACATTACTTGTTGCAACACCTTCCACTGAAATCTCCGTACTGGGTGAGAATTGTTATAAGTAGGCACTGTGAAGGTGAATTTTTCCCTATCTTTTTCTTGTAAAGGTATAGTGAAGAAGCAATCTTTTAAATCTATAACTACAATTGGCCATCCTTTAGGTATTAGAGAAAGGCAGTGGCATACCAGGCTGTAGAGAGCCCATAGGCTGAATTACCTTGTTGATAGCTCTCAGATCAGTAACCATCATCCATTTTCCAGACTTCTTTTTGATAACAAATAAAGGGGAATTCCATGGATTTATAGATTCTTCAATATGTCCAGCATTAAGCTGTTCCTGAACTAACTTTTCTAAAGCCTCTAACTTCTCAGAGGTCATAGGCCATTGCCCTACCCAGACAGGTTCATCTATCTGTTAGCCATTTTAAGGGCACGGCTTTTGGTTCCTCTGTAAGTGTGTCACTAGCATCCTGTAACTGTACAGCCTGTATAATCTGCAAATGTTTACCACAGTTCCTTACAATATTCTTTCTACCACTAACAGTTTGCTTATGATTCATATCTGACACAGGAGGAATGTTAATCTGGGTGTTTCATTGCTGTAATAAATCACAATACCAGAGATTTATAGCAATATTTGCAACACATGGCCTCAATTTTCCTCTTGGTCTTTCTAGTCCAATACACTCTACCTATCTAGTATTTGTCTTACTTGAGATAGAGTCCTGATCCCTAACAATTGGATGTTTACAACTTGTAGAGGCCATTTTTTAGGTCATAATTCTTGAGTTATAATAGAAATATCTCTTCCAGTACCAACCAACCTTCCAGAATAATGTTATTTACTTGTATTTTTAATTTTGGCCTCCTGTCATTGAAAGAGATCTGCCAAAATACACATTTTTCATTTCCTCTAGTATCAGCTGGTTCATCCTTAATAAGTAATCTGTCATCCGCAGTGCCATTAGTCTTTACAATAGGCAGTGGATCTTCTAATTGTCCTGAGAGAAATCTACAGCGACTGGGAATGACTGGACCACTTTTGATATGGGAAACTTTGAGAGACCCCTTGAGGAGTTTCCCGATTGTAGAGGGTTACCTTGTTTGTCTGTGGTCAACCTACATTCATTGGTCCAGTGTTAGCCCTTGTCACATCTCCTACACAAACCAGGAGGCTGAGGCTATCTATTTGAATCATTTCTAGGAGAAGAATTATTTCTAGGAATGCTGTGTCTACAGTTCCTACTCAAACATCCTATTCTACCACAGTTAAAATGTTTATTATGATGTCTTTTTAAACTTCTGGAGATTGCCTCTCCAACCCAAGTCTGTATCTCCTCACAGTTAGGCCATTTGCCATCTTGGTGCCTCTTTAGGCCTTTAGAAATGGCCTCTCCTACCCAAGTTCCTGTCTCTGGAGCATTATACAATCATTATCAATATTAGCTGTATACAAGATCCATTGGGCCAATGGCGCTGATCTGATCTTTAATGGCCACAGGATCCATTTGCCTTGTGAATTTGCATTTTCATAAGCTAAAAATTTTATAAGGAGTCACCTAGTATTTGAATCAGTTACCTGTAAGTCTACTGCTCTGGATAATCTTTGTAAGAATTCAGGGAACCTTTCTCTAGAACCCTGTACCACTTTTGAATATGGTTCAACTTTTTCTCCTGGTTCATGAACCTTATTCAAAGCATTATGTATGACATAAAGAAAGTGGATGTTAATCAAATTCAGCTTGGGCCTGTGAATCAGCATATTCCCCATTTGCCAAGACTCTTATCTTGGGAAGCCTCAAAGTTTTGCTTCAAGCCTTGAAGTTTGAGGGCCTTGGCTTCCTGTCTCCACAAAGCCTTCTGTTGTATTTGGGAAGAATGGTCTAGCACCACTGATATTAAATTATCCCAATCTGTGGGTGTGATCTTATTTGTTCTTGCCCAAGAATTCAACAATTCCTTCACATAGGGGCTGTGAACCCAATAAGCTATGATAGCTTGCTTTTTCCTTTCAGATCTTTCATTGGAATAGGTTCCCATTGGTAAGTGGTGGACCCATTTTGATTCCTCCGTGATGTTGGCCTTTCTGTCACAGTTACTGGAAAGGCCACCTTAGGAAGGTCTTCTAGGCATCTAGTAGGTATACCTCTTTCATTGCCTGGTGGCCTAGTGGCTAGTGCCTGATATTTCAAATGGTGAATCTTCTAAAGATTGCAACCTTGTGACCATATCATCTCTGAGCGCTTGTATTTCCTAAATGAAAAAGTGTTCCAATGACTTGATACACTCCTTGGACTTGTCAGTCAAGCGTGATTCCAAACCTTTCATACCATCATCCCTAGAGGCTCTAAAGGCATCTACCTTGCCTTCTAGAAATATCATCCTGTCTGTTAGGTGGCCACTGTCTTCAGATATAGAGTGAATTGTCTTTGTTAATTTGGTAACTTCCTCCTGGCTGGACTCTTTTGGTCATAAATGCAGTGGACATTGAAATAAATGTATCTTGAAGGTTTTTCTGATTAATTTCCAAATTATCCATTTTGGTGGCTAAGTCCCCTTTTCCTGAGGATCCTGAATTTTTTACTCTAATTTTTAAATCATTTGTACAATTTCCCCATTTACCCGAAGAGTTTGCATTTTTGTCTCTAATTTACCAATAGTTTGCACAACTTCCCTGCTTTCTGCCCTATGATCAAGTCCTCTCTTCCAGGATATTATGTGGATTATGAAGCTAATTGTTAGCATTAGATATAAATATATTTGTGGGATGTTATAATCCTCTCCCATGATGTCATTCATGTAATAAGCAATGCACCGTGAGATTATCTGCCATGGTATAGAGTAGGTAACCTTATCACAAACTTAACTACCAGAATGCCTAATTTTACCTCTAATGATCTCCCAGTTGAGAAAAGGATGTTTACCTGCAATGACTATGCTTGGCCAGCGGGTGACATAGGTGTGCCACCAAACAGCTCCTCCGTGAAACCTCAGTATTTTTCCAAGTAACCGCTGCAAGAGTCTAAACAGTTTGTACAGAAAATTAGCAAACAGATTCGGGGAGGGAAAAGCCTGTGCAGATTGGGAGACTCAGGCGGAACAGGGAATGCAGGCTGGGAGTGGGTAGGTGCGCTCGCTTTCAGGTTGGGGAGAGGGAGGGCACAGCGCTAGCTGAGCAGCTCAAACGGGGCCAGCATGTGATGACAGGGAAAGTCCCCCGCAACCAACCAAGCATCGAGGCTTCCTAGTGCAGCAGGGAGGGGAGGGGCTAGAATGGCTCTGAAGGAGCGTGCAGAAAAAACCACAGCCTTGCTGCTTTTCGGGACGCCAAGGCGTCCTGGGGGCTTGCCTCACTGAACCTGAGTTTTGGGGGCTGAGTGAACCACTCTGACACCAGCTGAAGCAGAAATATTAAACTACACAAATTTAGAGATGTCCTATGATATTTATTGAAAGAGAAATCACATGAAAAGCCAGTAAAGCTGGTCCACATGCTGCTCTCCAGGTGGAAACCGAAACCCAAAGAGAGAGAGTCCCCTCCCCCTAGCTCCATTTACCTGTGAACACATCCACATGGGAGTTGTCAGCGCTTACGGATACGTAAAATCACTTCCTCCAAGTGGTATTTCAGGGTCTTGAGGTAGCCTGATCCCTAATTTTCTGAGAAATCGCCATACTGATTTCCACATAGGCTGTACAGGTTTGCACTCCCACCAGCAACAGAGAAATGTTCCCCTTTCTCCACATCCTCTCCAGAATAAGCTGTCATCGGTGTCCTTGACCGTAGTCATTCCGGTCAGTGGAAGCCATCAGATTCTTTCGGGATGGGGAACCAAAGGCAGTCGATCACAAAGATTCAGTCTGGCCTCTTTCCAGTTGACTGCCTCATCTCTCAGGTCGTCCTTTCCCTTCATTCCCCTTGCTCTGTGTAGCAAGGGAGGGTTTGCATGCACCAGTCACTGAGTTCCCAAGCCAATGTGTGGATGGTTAGATTTAATGTTGACTCAGAGGCAACAAGCCACCAACAGTGTATATGTGTACTGTGGGTGGGCAGATCCTCCCCACAGAATGAAGTGCAAATGTCTCCTGAAACAGAGAATATGAGGTGTCTAGTAAAATCCCATGCAAGTCAACAACTAGAAATTTAGTCTTTGTTTATAGGTATAAAAGACTATTAGGAAAACCAACACGGGAATCTGAAAAAGCACAGTGAGCAAACAGAGCCACAAACTTAACAGACAATGCTCACACTTGATATCTGAGAACACTGTATACCAGTTTAGAAGAAATAAGATAATCGTAGACTTTTTTCTAAAGAAAATATCTTTTAAAAAAATTCAAAATGTGGTCAATTACAAAGCACACCCTGTTCCACTTATAAATTCTGGTAGCTGCAGGTAGACAAACTCTGAGACACCATAAGGTTCATTTCATTTAAGAATTTAGGAAGAATGGAAACAATAAAAAGGGAATGGTTCGCCAAAGTTTCTAAGCCATTTGTGCTCAGGAGGCATGTGGACTGTGCTTCGACAGACTTGGTCCTGATGCGCCAACCAGAACTGAAGCCTAAAGTCATAGACACCAGGAGACCAGCAAAAGAAACAGACAGCTCCAGAGTTAAACAGGATAAAGTTTACTGGAGACTTACAGACGGAAATGTGACAGGGAAATTTTTGCATCCTGTCATAAGATAAAGCATTTTTGCCCTACATTTGGCAGAATTGGGCTATGAGAACTGATGTAGCTAGTCCCCTCTGATTTATTACTGTCAGTTAAAAAACCAATCTGAACAGCAGAGGTGGGCACAAATTGCTTAGCTGACTGTCTCTGTTCCTCCTAAGTGCTGGGGGTATGTAACAGAATAGCCTACAAGACAGTTATAACCAAGGTACCAATAATGAGTTCAAGTTGAATCCCCACATCATAACAAAGGATGACTCTGTTATGTACAGACAATTTTAGATTAAATGGCTTCGA
This sequence comes from Mesocricetus auratus, assembly GCF_017639785.1. NCBI lineage: Eukaryota > Metazoa > Chordata > Mammalia > Rodentia > Cricetidae > Mesocricetus > Mesocricetus auratus. Next base: position 33,031,836 of record NW_024429186.1, on the reverse strand, counting down.
AATGAGATGAAAAGAAGACTTTTAAAATTCCCAGTTGTAGCCAGGCAGTGGTGGCTCACACTTAATCCCAGGACTTGGGAGGCAGAGGCAGGGGGATCTCTGAGTAGGAGGTCAGCCTGGTCTACAGAGTAAGTTACACAAAAAAACCCTATCTCAGATAACCAAAAGAACAAGAATGAAAAAGAAAAAAACCCGAATCTTTAAAAGGTGATGACTTCTAGGAGATCTTTAGGCCACTGGGAATGTACCATGGATGGAGTTGTAGAATCCTAATGTGTTTCTAAGTTGTGATGTGTACATAGGATCTTATTTTGCTATCTGGTATGCCCACTAGGGACTCCAACAACAGAGCCCCCAGATCTTCCACAAAAACTTTAAACATTTTCCCTCATAAATTAATAATATCCTGGGATATCTCGTTGCAGTAATGCAAACCTGACTAAAACAATTATCTTTTCTTTAAGTTAAAAATTATATATTTTAAGCCAGGTGGTGGTGTCACACCCTTTTAGTCCCAGCACTCAGGAGGCAGAGGTAGGCAGATCTCTGTGAGTTCGATACCAGCCTGGTCTATAAGAGTTAGTTCCAGGACAGGCTCCAAAGCTACACACACACACACACACACACAAACAACAACAAAAAGGACATTTTATTATAATAAGTCTAATACATCAATCCAGAAATGCAAAACAACTTATTACTGTTACAAGATGCAACAGTGAATATCTTAACCCCAAATTCCAACCATTGGCAATCAGATGTGTAATTCAATATGTATACAGTCCAGTAGGGACAGCTCAATGGTTAATTTACAATAAAAAATGATGACTCCTGGGGGCTGGAGAGATGGCTCAGAGGTTAAGAGCACTGCATGTTCTTTCAGAGGTACTGAGTTCAATTCCCAGCAACCACATGGTGGCTCACAACCATCTATAATGAGGTCTGATGCCTTCTCCTGGGGTACAAGCATGTACACAGATAAAAAACAAAAACAAAAAATGATGACTCCCATATACTCTAAAACGATTATCTTTTGGAAAGGAAAAAAAGTCTGAATCAGAAGAGTGACTCCTAGGGTCTGGAAGTGAGAGATCTATTTCTGAATCTTGTCCTTATAAGGATATGCCTGCCTGGTCTTGTGTGTATAAACTATCTTCACACAACCAACCTATTCTTTTTGTATGTGAGTTTGCTATGTTTCAAAACTTGTGTCGTAGAAACTTAATAACTGTCCCAGTATGGGTAGGTGGAAACTTAAAGAAGACGCTACGCTGGTAAATGGAGTGGGTCACAGCAGGAGCGGATCATCTATAATTTTCTCTTTGAAGGATGTGTGGCCTTTTTTCTTGCATGCTTTGTCTATGAGTTTGTTTAAAACAGGGTCTCCCAGACTGGCTTTGAATTACAATGATCCTCTTTGTTGTAATTTAAGAAAAGCCACGACTGAGAGAAATATACTATGCCACAGGGTTCAAGCAGAGGGTTTTGTTTTGTTTTTAATTAGGGAAAGGGATCATAAAAAGGGGGGGGAGACCAACCTCTGGGACAGGAGCAGCAGGAGATAGGAAAGAGGGGCAGAGAGAGAGAGACAGAGAGACAGACATACAGACAGACAGGGAGAGGGAGGGAGGAGGATGGGAGGGGCAGGGCCCTTTTAAAAGGGAGCATAGTGAGTGTGCACAGGTGGGCTCTTAGTGGCTGCAGCTGAGGGGTATCCTGTCAGGACCCCAAGGGCAGGCCAGTACAGATGCCTGAATACTAACACTCTTGTCTCTGGGTCATTGCACCCCATTTGAGTGCTGTTTGCTTTCCACTACCAATGACTAAATATTGCCCAATCCCCAATTTGGATTTCACAGACTTCAAAGCCATAAGACATAAATCTCTGTTATTTATACATTATCCAACCTTACATATTTACCTACGTAGCAAAAAATGCTTAAAAGTAACAGTATTTAAAAGTTGTTTGTTTTTGCAAAAACAAACAAAAACCCCTGCTACTGAATCCACGCAAGGGCCGGACTCTGCCTTGATCTTATTCACTTAGTGTCACTACCCAGCCTCAACACCACGTGAGCAGAATCCTCTGGCTGGCTGGCTCGGCCCCACTGCACCTCTGACCTCCCCTGTCAGCTCGGGAGTCATCAACCCGGTTTCTGTCTGAGGTGCCCGACTCACGGGTCAAGAACTCCCAGAGACCCGCCAGGTCTGCTCCACAGCAGGCCAGGCTCCGCTCCGGACTCGCGTGGCGCTCCCTGCGGCTTCTGGCTCCGAGCTCCAGCCCTGACATGGCGGTGACGCTGAGCCTGGAGCCCGCGGGCCGCAGCTGCTGGGACGAGCCGCTGAGCATCGCCGTGCACGGCCTGGCCCCCGAGCAGCCCGTCACGCTGCACGCCGCCCTGCGAGACGAGAAAGGCGCGCTCTTCCGCGCCCACGCGCGCTACCGCGCCGACGCCCGCGGCGACCTGGACCTGGCGCGCGCGCCCGCGCTGGGCGGCAGCTTCTCCGGGATCGAGCCCATGGGGCTGCTCTGGGCCATGGAGCCCGAACGGCCCTTCTGGCGCCTGATCAAGCGCGACGTGCAGACGCCCTTCGTGGTGGAGCTGAAGGTGCTGGACGGCCACGATTCCGACGGCGGGCGGCTGCTGGCGCGGGCGGTGCACGAGCGTCACTTCATGGCCCCCGGGGTGCGGCGCGTGCCCGTGCGCGAGGGCCGCGTGCGCGCCACGCTCTTCCTGCCTCCAGGTGAGCGGCCCTCCCTCCTGTGCTGGCATCCTAGTCTAATTTCTGGTCCAGCGTAGACCTGGCAGGGCAATCACATAATTGTATAACTTCCACTCTCCAAAGCCTGCCAGTCGCTTTAAATGGAAACTTTTTTCTAAGTCTCATCCCCTTAAGGCAGTCAACTTTACATTATTGAAATCCACTAAGTGCCAGTCACATGGATGCATTTTACGTACTGATATAATCAATAACTTATGGCTGTATTAAAAGTGACTTTTGCCTCCTTTTACATCAAACTTTCAAAGAGCCTTAAACCCACAAATGTACACAATGTTCCCTAATCATTGAAACACAGACAAATATCCCTGGCAACCCCTCCCCCACCATAAACATGGTGATGATGGTTCTCAGCCTAGGGTGATTTTTGCCCGTCCATGAAGGCATTTGGCAATATCTGCCGAGATTTTTGTTTGTCAAAAATGAAGGTAGGAAGCCGGGCGGTGGTGGTGCACACCTTTAGTCCCAGCACTCAGGAGGCAGAGGCAAGCAGATCTCTGAGTTCAAGGCTGGGCTGGACCAGCAGCCTCCAAAACAATACAGAGAAACCCTGTCTTGTAAAACCAAAAAAAAAAAAAAGAAAGAAAAAAAAGAAGGTGGAAGATGCTGTTGCCATCACACACACACACACACACACACACACACACACACACACGCACGCACGCACGCACGCACGCACGCACTCACATGAAGATAGCACACACATTTGTGGTGGCTTGAATAAAAATGGCCACCAAGACTTTTCCTTGCTGATTGCCAAAATCTGAATCCCCCAATGTCTTTTGAGCAGCTAAGGCATTTTGTGATGTGATATGTGGTGCTCTGCAGGCAAGGGGAGGTTCCCTGGTGTCATGGATTTGTTTGGAAGTGGCGGTGGCCTGTGTGAATACAGAGCCAGCCTCCTGGCTGGGCACGGTTTTGCTGTACTCGCTCTGGCTTACTTCAGATTTGAAGACCTCCCTGAATACTTGAGCGATGTGCACCTGGAGTACTTTGAAGAAGCCTTGGTCTTTATGCTGCAGCATCCAAAGGTGGGTTCCAGTGCTGTCCTGAAGGCAAAGGGGGCGTGGATGGACTCAAGGCCAGAGCCCAAGCACTCCCTCAACAGCTGCCAAGATTATTCCTATTTCTGCCCATCTTTCTATCTTAACATTTGACTGTTCAGTTCCATTCCTGACTACCATAACTCTAAAGCACTGCACCAAGAAACTGTTAACCTTGAATTCTCCTCCCACAACTGCCCAAGCAAGGCATCTGGTATCTCGGAGGTTTGAGTTTCCTCGTTACTAACACTAATGTAAGTCGTTAGTGGGAAATGTTTGTCTGACAGGAGGTATCTTTGAGACTATAGGGATGGTGTTTTGATAGTATTAAGGATTCTCATCAGTGCTGTAAGTGTTATAAAAATTACTGTCCTGGCTAGTTTTATGTCAACTTGACACAGCTAGAGTTGAAAGAGAGGAGGGAACCTCAGTTGAGAAAATGCTTCTATACGATTGGACTATAACAGGGCTTGAGAGATGGCTCAGAGGTTAGGAGCACTGGTTGTTCTTCGAGAGGTCCTGAGTTCAATACCCAACAGTCACATGGTGGCTCACAACCGTCTACAATGAGATCTTGTGCCCTCTTCTGGCCTGCAGTTATACATGCAGACAGAAAACTGTATACATAATAAATATAAGTCTTTTTAAAAAATTGAGTTGTAGGTGAGCACATGAGGCTTTTTTTAAATTAGTGATTGATGGGGGAGGGCCCAGCCCCTTGTGGGTGGTGCCACCCCATCTGGTGTTCCTGGGTTCCATAAGAAAGTCGGCTGAGCAAACCCTGAGGAGCCAGTAAGCAGCTCTCCTCCAAGATGTCTGCATCAGCTCCTGCCTCTAGGATCTTGCTCTTTATGATGGACTGAGGTGTGAAAGTATAAGCCAAATAAACCCTTTCCTTCACAAGTTGCTTTGGTCATGGTATTTTATCATAGCAGTGATAACCCTAACACCATTATTATGCTTTTATGAAGTATCTGATAGCAGAAAATTTATTTTAAATATTTTTTGTGAATGTAAGAGGAATGACACAAACTTTTGTTGCCATCTAAACTTGGAGTCTGGAACATCTAATGTTAAGGGATAAGATGTTCTGTAAAGACTGTAGGATGCTCTAACTTTGTTGGAGTTCAGGGACAACTCTAAGCAGAGCTATTAAAACCTAAATGAGTTGGACATAGTAGCATGCACCTTTAATCCAGCATTTGGGAGGCAAAGGCAGGAGGACCTCTGTGAGTTCCAGGTCAGCCAGATGATCTGGAACTGTGATGGTTTTATTAAGGGGATAAATTAAGGCCTTAGAAAAATAAGAAGTCAAAATGCATTGTATATTGACCCCTTAGGCCCTGGCAAGAGTGGTTCCTGGCCTGGGTTCTTTGTTTCGCATTACCCTGCTATGGTCTGCCTTTGGCTGGACTCTCCCACAGACTGAGGAGTCTGAAGAGTCAAGCAAATTTGTTTCCTTGGAGCCCATATGCTCTTAGTCACACTCTTAGGGTGTGGAACTCCCACATTCTTTGCCTGGCATCTCTGACCATGTGTCCAAGCCCTGTGCCTCTTCCCTGTATTGACCAGAACATATGCACTAGACCTTAAACATGTAAGCTGTGTGTCCACACATAATGAAGGCCATTTAAGGTGCACAAAAGAAGCCGTGATGGAAAGAGAAGGAGGTAGGGTGGGTTGGGATCCAGGATCTGGGGTCCATGAGGATTTTCTTGCTACATCAATACATATGTGAGTTCTGAAATTTTTTTTTCAATGCCGGACAGGGTTTCTCTGTGTAGCCATGCTGTTCTGGAAGACCGAGTTAACTCCCAAGTGCTGAGATTGAAGGTGTGCTCCACCACCCAGCAAGTTCTAAGATTTTAAATTAAGCTTGATCACACACACACACACACACACACACACACACACACACACACACACACGCACTCGCGCGGGTGGTTTTTTGAGACAGGATTTCTCTGTGTAGCAGCTCTGGCTGTCCTGGAACTTGCTCTGTATACCAGGCTGGCCTTGAACTCACAGAGATCCACCTGCCTCTGCCTCCCAAGAGCTGGCATTAAGGGAGTGCACCACCATCCAACAGTCTTACATATATTTTTATGATGATATATTCATCAAGGTAAGGAAAATAATAATTTGTTTACTAATTTAGTTTATAAGTACCTTTATGTATACTCTTTTTTTTCTTTTGTTGTTTTGTTTTGCTTTTTCAAGGCAGGGTTTCTCTGTATTGTTTTGGAGCCTGTCCTGGAACTTGCTCGGTAGACCAAGCTGGCCTTGAACTTCCAGGGAATTGCCTCTGCCTCCCAAGTGCTGGGATTAAAGTCATGCGCCACTAACACTCGGCTATGTATACTCTTAACCTGTCTTTATAAACATTAGATGGTGTACATACTCAGAAATCAATTCATTTGCCTATTAGCAGGCATGCTTAAACTTTGTAGGTAATCATGTGAGCAGGACAAGAAGTTATATTGAGCAAGGTACTTGGAGGACCACACACTTTCCACTCATGAACTCCACACTTGTTGTCTCTCCTCTCCTTATCAGGTGAAAGGCCCAAATGTTGGCCTCCTTGGCTTCTCCAAAGGCGGTGACCTGTGCCTCTCGATGGCTGCTTTCCTAAAGAACATCACGGCCACTGTCCTTATCAACGCCTGTGTGGCCAACACAATAGCTCCTCTGTATTACAAAGATCTGCTTGTTCCAGATCTTGGCTGTGACCCAACAAAACAAAAGACCACGGAGTCAGGCCTGTTGGATTTGGTGGATATTTGGAACAACCCACTGGAGGAACCTAACCGCAAAAGTCTTATTCCACTGGAAAAAGCCCAGGGACCCTTCCTGTTTATTGTGGGAATGGATGATCATAACTGGAAGAGTGAATTCTATGCTCATATAGCCTGTGGACATCTACAAGCCCATGGAAAAGACAGACCCCAGATAATCTACTATCCAGAAACTGGTCACTGTATTGACCCACCGTATTTCCCTCCCTCCAGGGCTTCTGTTCATGCGGTGTTGGGTGAAGCAGTGTTCTATGGAGGTGAGCCAAGAGCTCAGGCAAGGGCACAGGTGGATGCCTGGCAACAAATTCAAACTTTCTTCCAAAAATATCTCAATGGTGAAAAACCTGTGAAGCCCAGCAAAATATAACGTTGCAATTGTATACCAAATGTCATTTGTGACGTTCTAATCATGCAAATTCCTTTGGAATTCCAGAGCGCTATGGAGGCTTTTTGTGTGTTGGTGTGTTTTCTCTCATGTCCCCCATTGAGTGTCACCCTGACTGTGCAGACTTGAACCTCTGATCCTCCTGCTTCCAGCTCTCCAGTGCTGATATTATAGTCATACACTATCATGCCTAGTTTCAGGCATTGTCAGGGACAAAACCCAGGGCTTTGTGTATGATAGGCAAGCATTCAGCCAACAGACCTGTATCCCCAGCCCCCTCAGAAGCTTTGTGTAGGAAGCTCTGCCTCCTTGTAAGGGTTCTGCTGGATGCTGAGCCTTTGAAACAAATCACCTTCTTTCAGTGCTGGGTCTACTCTCGCCCCTGAACTTTAACTAGTGGATCTGTTTAACTCTGTACAACCAACCTTAACCTTGGCAAAAAATGTAAGAAGTCCACCTCCCCAATACTCCCCATCACTCTGCTTCCGAGGACTGGTCTGCACTGCTCTGAGCTCTCACATCCCCTTTGGGCCCTAACTGATTGTATCTGAGCCTTCAGAACCTGTCTGCTGAAGTCACACTATAAATGGAGTCTGCCTTGTTCTTACCGGTTTTTCACATGCCTGAAATTTGCTCCAGGCTTCACCCTGACCCTTAGACACCTATCAGTATACTTCTTTCATGTTTCCCATCTGGTCTGGATTACCAGTCACTGTGTGGTATTTCCCTGCTTGGGAAAAAACATGTCTTGATGCCAAGGTTTTCGTGATTATGAAATGTGAGCCAGAGCCTATGACTTTGGGCACAAAGTTATGCCCACCGAGTCACACTTTCTCTCAGTACCATCTGCTCTTATTACAACCTCGAAGATAGCTGCTTCACCCTGCTGTAGTTAAAGCATTATCTACATATAGTCCTGAGATTCCAGAGCAGACGGTCTTCCCTAAGCACAAGAAGTTCTTCCAAGTCTTCCGTACAAATCCCATGACTTTCTGGGTATACACAAAACCTCTCACCAAGCCAATAGCCGAGCTATTCCAACATTAAAACAAAATGTTCCTCAGAGGTAACAGTTATGGTCAACTGTTCATTCACCTTATATTATAATTTTCTCTGATGTGAATCCTGGGAGTCTCTACTTCAACTCATTCCTAGGCAGACCTGCTGCTGTAGAGACAGATGCTAGGGATGGGTCACTCAAATAGTTATACAAAATTTCCAACATTTGTAAAAGAAGTGCAAAGCTTAGAAATCAGTTCTCCTAAATTCTTAGTCATATTAAAAGCATCAAGTGATATAAAAGTAGTATCTCAGAAGATGCCTCCATGTAACAAGTAGATCTCAGGCTCTGCCAGTCACTATGTGATTGATTTTGAGTGAGCTGTTAATCTCTCTAACCTTCTATTTCTTTATCTATACAGTGGAGAAATAATAAATACTTCATTGAGATGTTATGATTACATCAGACAGTCCCCATGAAGCATTTACATATTTTAACCTGAAAGTATTTTTTTCCTGATGAGGATATTGAAAGCAAGAGGCATTAAAAAGTTCATCTGGGGCCAGTGGGACAGTTTGGTGGATAAAGGTGCTTGCTGCTCAATAAGTAAGCTGGATGACCTGACTTCAATCACCAGAACCCGTGGAAAGGTGACAGGTGAGAAATTGCTCTACAGAGCTGTCCTTTTACCTCCCCACCTGTCACGGCGATGCCCCAACTAGATACACATCACACACACACACACACACACACACACACACACACACACAATCACTTTAACCCTTACTCCATGAATTTCATTAACTATTTGACTCTCTCTCTCCTGAGATATTACCTTCTAATAATGCTGATTGTGGGAACTACTGGCAAATTCAAGTCAAGTTACAGCCACAGAATGAAGGCTTTGAAAGCCAAGTTGGAGAGTTTAGATGGAAACATTTTTAAAAAGTAATCATTTTTTAAACTTGCTAATAATTTTCCTTGTGACACACAGATATCACAAACCTAAAGTGAGTTCTATGACACTTTTAAAAAGGAAAACACCAAAAGGCAAGTAGGGAGTGTAACCAAGTTGAGAGTATGATTAACAATCTGCAGGAGGAGAGAAGAGGCAGGGAGAAAGGGTGATGAATGGGTACAGAGTTACAGATGGATGAAAGGGACAGGGCGTGTGCCATTCACAGCAGGTGACTAGGTCAGTTCTTCACAGGTGGTCAGCAGCCCGGAATTGGCATTTTGTGGGTTTACAGCCCTTCTGCAATTAAGGTTGGTAAACCATACACTCCATTCTGTGGTTTGGCCAGTTCCTGGGATGGGGTCCTTTGTTCACTTCCCAAGTTCTCTAGTGGAGTGCCCTCCCTGTTTATGCTTATATTTTATTTCTATAAATTTGGAGTATTTCACATCCAAGCCTTGTTGCTGTTTGTACAGCCCTGTCAAACTTGGAAACCCCGGCCCCAGCCTTCATGATAAAGCCCCGATTTTAAAAACACCTGAGACAACAAATTACCTTAATGGATAATCATGCCATCAGTTGTGGACCTTGGGCTGTCCACAAAAGGCATTAGCTGCGAAACCGCCAAAAAGGCTACAGGAGCATCTGAGAGTTTGTTCTTTCTCCTGTGTGGCTTCGGGGGCGGGGTGGGGGTGGGACTTCAAACTCAGATCATCAGGCTTGGCGACAAGATATCTCCCAGCCCTCACCTTTCTTATTCCATCTTTGAAACTCTCTCACTAAATCTAGAGCTCATGTATTTGGCTAGACTGGCAGGCCATCCAACCCAGGGACCCTCCCCATCCCCTACTGCGCCTGCCAAACTCTAGGCACAGCAGAGTTCAAGTGAGTCACACCCTTTGCCGTCTAAGCTGAGGTCTCTTAGGCATCCCTCCAACACCAGCCAAGGGAATAAATCAATGAGATATACTTCGGGTTTATTGCGACTGCTGCTGTTCTCGTTTGTTTGTTCTCCTTATTTGCTTTGAATTGTTGTTGTGGTTAACATAGGTCATTATTTAGGAGAGATATATTGGCTTGGGGAGATAAACGATATACCCAATAGCTAGGAGACATAGTAATCAAGGAGCTCACTTTATTATTGTTGTTATTGTCATTAATGGAGATTTGAGTCAGGGTCTTATTATGAGCCTGGCCTGAAACTCTCTGTGTAGACCAGGTTGGGCTCAAACTAATAGAGATCCACTTGCATCTGTCTCCCAAATTCTACCAAAGGTATGCACCATCACACCTAGCAAGAGGTTTATTCTACAACAAACCAAAAATCCCATGAGGAAAAGATTAGCTTTTTAAAAATCAAATAACTATAATGGCAACCATAATCAGAATTGGAAACCAGACTATGAAAATAATCTGACTATGGGAATTTGGTAAAATGACAATTCTAATTTGAGCTAATAAATCTCTCACCTTTATAAAATATTAACAATGACTATTGCAACTAGTTTATACAAGTTGCTAATAGTGTGATACATGACAAATTTTCTTCTCTTTCCTTCAATACACACCTTTGCTTAAAGATTAGGATTTTTTAAAAGATATTCATTCCATTTTTTCATCATTTAACATTTTAGCTGCACTTATCAGAGTCCAGATTTTCTGAATTTTGGGAAACTATTTCAATACTATTTTAAACTTTTCTCTCAATCTTCTTTTACCCAGGCCTGAAATTATTACAAACTGACACAAAGCCACATTCTCTAGTGAATAACTTGTAGAATCAATCTATTTAATGATTTTGAAAGACTTTTGAAAAAAGCAAGAAAGAAGAAAAAGGAAAGGAAGGCTCTGTTACATAATTCTTTTGTGTCTTATGGGGATATTTTTAGTCTTAAAAAACTGGAAACCCAAAACATTCTTTTCAGTTTTGTTTTTACTTTTTTGAGACAGGGCCTCTCTGTACTCTTGGCTTTCCTGGGGCAAGGGTCGAAGTAAAGAAACCACTGACATAGTCATACCATGATTAAGGGAAAGGGTTTTTGCTATATTATTATTATTATTATTATTATTAGTAGTAGTAGTAGTAGTAGTAGTGTAGATAAGAGAAAGAGCATAGCCGGGGGCATATGGGGGTCTTCCATGGCTACCTCTCAGGGACAGAGAGAGAAGAGATAGGGAGAGGAGCAGACTCGCAGCTTCCAGGGCTGTGGGAGCAGAGAAGACAGCAAACTGTTGGGAGATCCCTGCCTGTTATAGGGGTTATGTTGGAGAGCCCTGCCTGTTATAGGGGTTATGTTGGAGAGCCCTGCCTATTATTGGGGTTATGTTGGAGATCCCTGCCTGTTATGGGGGGGTTATGTTGGAGAGCCCTGCCTGTTATAGGGGTTATGTTGGAGAGCCCTGCCTATTATTGGGGTTATGTTGGGAGAGCCCTGCCTGTTATAGGGGTTATGTTGGGAGAACCCTGCCTGTTATGGGGGTCGGGGGTAGGTTAGCAGGCACAGCCTGGGAACTACCATGGGGCTCTGGTCTGTTGGAGGCTTACTCAAGTTAATGGAGAATTAAATGCCTTCTGGAGGTTGGGAACCAGTAGTACCAGATCAGAAAGTAATGGCTTTTCAAGCCAGGTGGTGGTGACACTCACCTTTAATCCCAGCACTTGGGAGGCAGAGGCAGACAGATCTCTGTGAGTTCGAGGCCAGGCTAGTCCACAATGCTACACAAAGAAACCTGTCTCAAAAAAAAAAAAAAAAAAAAGAAAGAAAAGAAAGTAATGGTTTCCTGAGGAATGCTGAGTTCTTACAGGGTCAGAGTTCAGTCTTAGCTGAGCCCAGACTGCCATTCTGGGGGGTTAGGATCTGACACTTGCTATGTTGACCAGGCTGGCCTCAAACTCAGATATCTGCCTCCCAAGTGTTAGGAGTAAAGGTACAGGACACATACCTAGCGCTCAGTGTTCTTGATACGAAATGTGTCAAAATGTGCTGAATTAATTTGCAGAGACAAGTAAATGTCTGACAATATGAAGTTGGTATAGGGGTAAATGTTCAAAGTGGGGGTTTCAAAACCAGATGTATAAATGAGGACATGGCTGCTCCAAGATACGATTGAAGAGGTTTGTTTTGTGTTTGTTTGTTGTTGTTGTTTTAATTTTTGAGACAGGGTTTCTCTGTGTAGCTCTGTCTGTCCTGAAACTCACTCTGTAGACCAGGCTGGCCTCAAACTCAGATCCACCTGACTTTGCCTCCTGAGTACGGGGATTAAAGGTGTGAGCCACCATAGCCCGGCTGAAGAGAAGGTTTTTATTCTAGATACGAGGGAGGTACACACAGAGGCATCTGGAAGAGTCCAGAGGGAGAGGAGGTAGCAGACTACAGATGACCGGGCTATGTGAGCAGAGATGGGGGGGGGGGAGCGGGGAGAAGAGAGGAGGCGAGGAGGGAGAGAGAGAGAAAAGCATCAAAGAGAGGGGACCAAGAGAGCTGGGGGAGGGAAGTCCACGAGCTGGAGACATTCAGGGCAGGGCAAGGGTGAGAGCCTACAGGTCAGCATTGCACTGCGGTATGCTAACAGGCACCACAGCTAGCATCCATCCCCAGTTTCTTTTAGACCTGACAGGAAAACAGGACATGCTCATGGTCAGAGTTTACTACTGCAAGGACAAGAGGAAACACAGATGAGTATGCGGAAAAAGTTGATTTATTGATATTAAACTATGATTATTGATTCCATTGAGTATAATCCATAGGTTGTTTTTTTGTTGGTAAAGTGAATATTCTGGCCATCTAATATGTTTCAGGACTGGATTCTCACATAAACAAAATCAGTAAGGGATTTTTGACAGGCAAGGGGGAATTCTAGTTAGTAGGGATGGGCAACGTGATTGGTCTTTGGAAAAACAGAGATTGGATATGTTACAAATATATGTTTTTATTTTATTTAATAAATGTTTTGTCATTCTTTATTTTTAAATGCATTGCATTATCTTTTTCATACTGAAATTTGTTATTCTGAAATTAAAAAAAAACACAACAAAGAGCAATCAGGAAACACACAAGCAATAACATTTTATTAGTCAGCTTGAGCTGCTGTAATGAGGATCCACAAATTAAGTGGCTTCAACAATAGGAATTTATTTTCTCACACTTTGGAACCTTGAGCTAACGAGCAAGGCACTAGCCAAGAGGTTCTCGGATGCTGGTGGTCCTCTGAGTGTCTCTACTCTTTTATTTATTTATTTTTTTTTTGAGGCAGAGTTTCTCTGTGTAGCCTTGACTGTCCTGGAACTCACTCTGTAGACCAGGTTGGCCTGGAACTCACAGAGATCTGCCTGCCTCTGCACACATTAAAGGTGTGCACCACCACTGCTGGGCTGTGTCTCTTGCTCTTACAAGGACATGGGTCCTGGATTATGACCCACTTAACTCTAAAGCTGTGTCTAGATACGGTGACATGGACATTAAGACTTCAGCATATGAATCTTGAGGAGACACAGATCTGTGGATAACAACTCCCGAACCTTTATAATACCCTTTTAAAATGGTTTTTGAACCGTCCTGTGCACTATATAGATTTTAAAGAGGACCCTATCACTTATTTTGCTTAGCAGCTTGAATCTTTACTTAAAATACCAATACCTTTGGGTTTGGTAATAGCTTCGGGTCATGAGGAACAGAATAAAGATATGCTGGGCAACAGCTCCTGGCCATAAAGAATGACTTAGCTCCAACCTGACTATCCCACTCCACCCGCAGAAACAATAGGCCCTGGTATGGAAAACAACCAATAGATGTATTTCCACAATATTTTAATAGAACCGTTATTCCATCATTTGTATATTTAATACTACTTACCTAACCAACGCTTCTCTGTTGACATTTATGTTTTCTTTTTCCTATTAAGGTTTGAACGTGTGCATGTGCTGGGGCGATTACATTCGTGCTTCGTTGATTGTTCTTCTGGACGAAGACACAACTTCAGGCTTGGTCACGAAGGTACACACGTTTTTAAAGCTTTTAAACACATACCACCAACAGCCTTCCCAGAAAAGTGGCATCAGTTGTTCGCAGCTGTGTATTTATTTGTGCAGCTCTATTTTCCATGCCCCTAGCAACTCTATTAAAACTTGCGTCTGTTTAAATTTTCTAGGTGACTTCTTAGGGAAGGAAAAAGATACCTCGGTTGCACAAAAACCAGCATTTTGTAATACTGTAAGTGTGCAGCCGAGATTTCCGGCGCCTTGGAGGATCTAGGGTAAGGAAAAGAGAAGTTCATAGTGTAGCTCTGAGTTAGACGGCAAAGCGAATTGCAGAAGGCAGTTTAACCTCTCCCTTCGGTTTTCCAGAGAAGGACTTAAAAAAATCTTTTATAGCAGGAATGCAAATGTTATCAGGAGGTCTGAAAGTTTCAAGCTTAAGGCAACATTGGCACTGGGAAAGCACGGCGACTACTCCCCCGGGGAGTTGAGCTCTGGTCCATACCAGCACGGGTGCAGCAGAGCGGGATTGGAGGATCCGGGGGGCCGCCAGCCGTCCCACAATGCCCCGCTCGCGCCACCCTAAGGGCGGAGAGAAAGGACCGCTGCCAGTGCAGCAAGCGGTGCACTCCAGAGGTGCGCCTGCGCACTGACCCCGGCGGGCCCTAGCAACCAGAGCAGTGACGGTAGCAACCGCCGGAATGGTTAGTACCCTCCAGGCCTCGCCGCCAAACCTGAGAGGAGATTGGGAGTGGAAAAGGGGGTGACTGTGGCGTGTGGAGGGTGGCGGGGCGCTGGTCCCGCGGATGGGAGGAAGGCCGGAGCAGCCGGGGCGAGCGGTGGTCTGCGGAGAGGGAGGCCAGAGGCTGACAGGAAGTTGGGTTAAGCTGGAAGGGCTGTGACAGAAGAAAAGGAGAGACAGCTGGAAATTTTCGGGAAAGCGGATTCAAGAGGGAACCGTGATAGGATGGGGGCTGTGGTAAAGGGATCTCTTCGTGGAACCCCGATTTTGCCTCTCCTCACCCCCTGGCGGGATGGCGGGGCCCGGGCTGGTTACAGAGGGCTCCTGCTGCAGCTGCGTTGGTAGCCTGTGGTGTGCCCGGGTGCCCTCGGTGGCTGTGAGGGTGAGTCCTGTTATCGGGTGGCGCTGTTAAAGGTCTCTCAGATGAATCTATTAGGCCAATATTCCTCCGGTTCCAATATGAATAAGTATGAACTTCATTGCAATGCAAATTATTGGTTTTTAATATGATAGGGGGTTCAGGAATGTTTTGAGTATGCACCTCAAGTAATTCTGAAATTGGGGAGCACACACCACGCTTTGAGAGGCGTTGCTGGTTTAGGTTTGCATTCTACCAATGGTCTATGCAAAGTTCTCATGAAGTCACGATTTTAACTAATGATGCTTGTCAACATGGAAAATGCGCGCTCTTTTGCTTACATACTTGGCATTTCAAACTATTAGTTTGAAAACGATTTCAGATCCAGCCCAGCCAAAACTATTTAGCGAAGTATGAGGTTTACCTGCTGACTAGAGATGTTGATAAAGGATGAATATTGTAGCTCCGTTGATAAGAGTGTTTGCCTGGCATGCATGAAGCTACAGATTCAATCCCCAGCACCACGAATTGTCAGGCATAGTGGCACATACTTGTTATCCCAGTACGCAAAAGGTGGAAGCAGAAGAAGCAAAAGTTCAAGGTCATCCTCGGTCTGAGATAAATACATTGTGGGGGGTGGGGAGGAGGTATCCCTCACTGGTGGAACTAGAGTAGAGCACTTTCCTAGCATGTGTGAGACTCTAGGTTGGAACTCTAGCTCTGCACAAGAAAAGAAAATAGCAAAACAGTATAATCAGCAGGCGCGTGCCTGCGTGCGTGTGTATATATATGTGTGTGTGTGTGTATGTATTTTCAGTGCTATATCAATGCATGGAAATTAAGCCCCGTGTTAAAATCATGAAGTCATGTACTGCCTCATACCAACTGCATACTGGTAGGCCTGGTCCCTTCAGGAATGAAGGCCTACATAGCACTTGATTTTTTTTTTTGTTTTTTTTTTTGTTTTTTTGTTTTTCGAGACAGGGTTTCTCTGTAGCTTTGGAGGCTGTCCTGGAACTTACTTTGTAGACCAGGCTGGCCTCGAACTCACAGAGATCCGCCTGCCTCTGCCTCCCAAGTGCTGGGATTAAAGGCGTGGGCCACCAACGCCCGGCTGCACTTGAATTTTTTTAAGTATGCCATCAGACCCTGGGACCCACATGTTCTCAAAATTTGTCCTCTGACCTCCATACACTATTGCTCATGCATGCATATTATGCATGTATGCACGAGCGCGCGCGCGCGCACACACACACACACACACACACACACACACGTTAAAAAGTTAAAAACAAACTCAGGTTTCTGGCCTTTCTGAAAAATTAGAAGTGCCATGTTTCACCATGGACATAAGTTTTGTTCACATTTAATATTACCAAAATATGCTTTTAGGTAATTGATGCAATCTTTTATTTTCTGTTTTTGAAGACGAAGTCTTTCTGGGTAGTTTAGGTTTGCCTTGAGTTTGTTATGAATCATTGGCTGGTCTCGAACTTTTTATCCACAGCCTACAGAATCCTAGGATCACGGGCGTATGCCATCATGCTTAGCAATTCTTTATTAATGGTGTATGAAATAAGGATATTATTTAATTACTGGAGTTTTTCTATTTGAGGAAGTGTAGTATTAAGGTACCTCTTTTTCTGTAAGTCCCACCAGCCAGAAATTATATTGAGTAGAAATTTTATTTTTTGTTTTTCAAGACAGGGTTTCTCTGTGTAACAATTCTGCCTGTCCTGGAACTAACTCTGTAGACCAGGCTGGCCTCGAACTCACAGAGATCCTCCCATCTCTGCCTCCCAAGTGCTGGGGTTAAAGGTGTGCGCCACCACTGCCCAGCAAAATTATGTTCTTTACATGGACTTATAATGTTCACTTGGTCTTTTAGGAATTTTAGGCTCCTATCTGTAAGAGGAACCAGTATCCTACAGCAACTTATATTGCTAGAAGTAGCTACATTGCCTCTAACTCTGTTCCAACAATGTAGTGAAATGCTCTTTCATGTGTCACTTTTGTATGGGTCCAGGCAAGGATTTCCCTGGGAAATAAAAGTAGCAGTGTTTAGTCAGAGTCTGTGTGTACTTAATTTTCCCTTTCCAGGATGCACAGAGCAGTTTTCACTTCCTCCATCATTGCATAAGAGTTCCTCTCTCTTTGTATTGTCAACAACTTTTGCTAATCTAAAGATGTATATGTGTGTGTGATATTCTTTTATTTTACTTTGAATTTTTCTGATTTTCAATGAATACAAACATTTTTTTTCAGAGTCATATCAGTTTACTGGGTTTGACTACCTATGAATTGCTAATTCATAGTTTAGTTTTTGCTAGTTAAAAATTTTTATTTGTGAATTTTAGTAGATGTTGTCATAGTCTTTTATTGGTTTCGAAAGGAAAATATCTTCTTCCAATTTTGTTGTTAACTTTGTCATGGTGTGCTTCACTTATTGAAGCATTTGTGATAGCAGTGGTTTATTCTTTTCTATATAAACCATCATCTGCATTTGGTGACAGTTTAATTTCCTTCTTTAGATCATTCCAATTTGTAGTTCTTTTATTAAAACATTGACAAAGCAGTGATAATGGACATCCTTGATGTGTTTGGGATCCTAAAGAAAATTACTTTAACGTTAATGTCCAAGTTAGTCTATATTGTCCATCTTATTTAAAGTAAATGTCCTCTACACATACATGCATATAACCTGATACCATTTACTAACCTCAGTGTTAGTCTTTTAAAATAATGTTTGCCTTTTTTTTTTTTTGGTTTTTCAAGACAGGGTTTCTCTGTATTGTTTTGGAGCCTGTCCTGGAACTTGCTCTGTAGACCAGGCTGGCCTTGAATTCACAGAGATCCTCCTGCCTCTGCCTCCCAAGTGCTGGGATTAAAGGCGTGCACCACCAATGCCCAGCTAATGTTTGCCTTCTAATACATTACTTACTTTGCTTATATTTACTTATCTTTTTATATTTATTTATTTTATGTATGCATATGGTATACCTATGGTTACATATATATCATATTTATACGTATGTATGTACATATTTTATATACACACATCTATATCTACTTCTTTTAATAGATGTAAGTTCTAGAAAGGCAGGAATCTGTTTTGTTCATTGATATGTCAAAAGCAAATAGAAAGCCAGATGTGATGGTGCATACTTGCCATCTCAGAAAAATACAACATAGAGCAATGCTTGTCACATAGTAGACACAAAATGAACAGTTATTGAACTAAATGAATAAGGAATTCCCTCAGGTATGATATTTATTTCAGGCTTTTTGGCTTTTATCTAGTAGGGATTTCCTTTTAACTCTCAACTGACAGTTATTACTATCCAGTGTAGACATTTATGTCTTCCTACACTTACTCAAATAAACATGTCCCCCTTAATGCATTAGCTAATGATCGATGCTTACAGATTGGTCTGTTTTGTCTCCAGCCTTCTTGTATGTATTAATACAGCTTAATAGAGCTCATTATCATTTACAGTTCTAGACTCAATAGTTTTTTTTGGTCAGGTTATCCTTTGCAGACATGAAAAAGGAGTATTATATTAAATAAAATTAAAATCTTCTAAAATTTTACCACATCTATCTTGCCACAGTGACCATAAATTGTTCCTAATTTGAATATGCACTGACTTTCAATATTAAGACATAAAAGAGAGCTGGGCGTTGGTGGCGCACACCTTTAATCCCAGCACTTGGGAGGCAGAGGCAGGCGGATCTCTGTGAGTTCAAGGCCAGCCTGGTCTACTGAAGGAGTTCTAGGATAGCCTCCAAAACAATACAGAGAAACCCTGTCTTGAAAAACCAAAAAAAAAAAAAAGACATAAAAGAGATATAGAATCAGTGAAACAAGATTTATTTTACTACTCAGTGATAAGAAACAATGACATCCTAAAATTTGCAGGCAAATGGCCAGAACTAGAAAAAAAACAAACAAACATCCTAAGAGAAGGTAACCCTAAACCAGAAAGACAAATATAGTATGTACTCATTTGTAAGGGGATACTAGACATAAAGCAAAAGATGCCCAGCCTACAACAGTCCACAACCCCAGAGAAGCTAGAACCCTCCTCCAGAAACAGGTGGAAGCAGATGCAGAAATCCACAACTAACCAATGGGCCAAGCTCCTGGAGTACAATCGAAGTGAGGGAGGAGCGATAATATGAACAAAGGAGTCAAGAGCATGATGGGGAAACCCACAGAAACAGCTGACCTGAGCTAGTGAGAGATCACTGACTCAGGTCTGACAAATGGGGAACCTGCAAAAGACTGAACTAGACTCCCTTAATATAGGTGACAATGGTGTGACTGGGACAATATATGAGGCCACTGGAAGTGGGTCCAAGACCTAACACTAATGCACAAACTGACTTAGTGGAGCCCAGCCTAGACACAGGGGTATGGGAATGGAGAGGTGCCTTGTCCTGCCCCGAGGAGATGATGGGACAGACCTAGTAGACTTCCTTGGGGAGGCCTTACCCTTCCCGTGGAGCAGATGGGAGGAGGGGGCGAGTGGGGAGGAGCGGGAGGAGAGGAAGGAAGGGGAACTGGAATTGGAATGTAAAAAATAAATTAATGAAAAAGCAAAGAAAAAAGGATTTATGTTAATATTAGTACTGAAAGACGTACCTTTTTTATAGACTAACTTGGAGTGAAATGTTTGAATATCACACAGTAATTTCCGTATTTTCTCTAAAAGGTATTTAAAGAAATCACCTGGCTGTCAGGAGTTAGTCATGTTTATATCTTAGAGTTTCAGAGAGCGAATTGAGGCCTGTAATTATCACATTACAAGTGAGTCCACAATGGAGCGTAAAGATAGCTCTGCTTCTCCTACCTTCTCCCCACTTCGCTTTCTTTCTTTTCAAGGCAAAAGCAACAACAATCAAAGAAGCCCTGGCCAGATGGGTGAGTAGATGGGTTTGTCCTTCTTTCAGAAACTACAAGGAACATTTTAGGCTCTTGTTTACATCTGACCATTCAGCACAAGAGATTCTTTTGATTTGGGGACAATATAAATATGTACAAGTGCCTATATACCAATATGCCAGGCAGATTGGGGAAAAGATGCATACAGTGATGGGTTTTCAAATAACAACACCCCTGGTTGTGATAGAGTTCTGCTGAACATTACCACTGGGGAAAACTGGACGAATGATCTCTTTGAGGATTTGTGTATGTGTAGTACTGCGGGTGGATGGAACACAGAGCTTCACACATGCTAGGCAAGTGCACCACCGTGGTGTACACACCTAACTCCTGAATTACCATTTTCACCACTGACCCAAGCATCTCTCCTGCTCCATAGCTAGATGAGGATAAAAGTCTTTCAGTAGCTTAGGTATCTGGGGAAATAGCCAAAAGTGAGTAGAATCATGAAGTACTTGAATTTTATGTTGGTGCCTACCAGTTTCTGTGTTTATTCTAACTGCGTTTTAAAGAGTCATTCTTGGGGCTGAGGAAATGGCCCAGTTGTACAGTGTTTGCTGCAGGAGCACAAGAACCTGAGGTCAGCTCCCCAGCACCTACATAAAGCACTGGGTGCAGTAGCACCTATAAGTCCCAGGGTGGAGGAGATAGAGACAGGAGGATTCCCGGGGATTACCAGCCAGTCTAGCTCCATCTGGGAGCTCCAGGTTCAGTAGGGGACACTGTCTTAGAAATGAAGGTAGATGCCAGGGTATGTACAAATGTGGCTGTTAAGGCCAACAAGTACACATTCCAGTAAGTGAATGGTGAATAATAACCCAAGTTTAATAATAATAATTATTTTGAAACAGACATCGAAAGGCCTTGTGAAATTCTGACTTCTTTGGTTCCTCATTATTACCAAGGATCACTTTTGTGAAATTAATTTTTCCATAGGAAGAAAAGACTGGTCAGAGGCCGTCTGAGGCCAGAGAGATAAAGCTGTATGCCCAGATCCCCCCAATAGAGAAGATGGATGCGTCCTTATCCACACTTGCTAACTGCGAGTAAGTTCCCCTTTCTCATCCTCCGATTATTGCTGTTTTCCTTCCTTTTTGTACACAAACTCGTTTGCTTTCTGTAGTCTTTGTTGTTGTTGCTTATTGTAGTTTCTCCCCTGACAAAACCAAATGTGAAAATTTGTTGGTTTATGAAATTGTTGATAGAGTGACACTGAATAATACAACATTTTTCTGCACAGTTTTTATACAATGTTTATAGATAGAAGTTTCCTAGTCTTTTGAGAGAAACTCAATAGCACAATAACTTACTGCTTTGTTTTGCAGTCTACTTCCTAAGCAGGGGGGTGGAATTTAGCGTTACTCTGGGGAACTTATCAAGACTCTCAAAATAAGAACTAAAAATAAAAGGACTGGGGAAGGAGACTGGAGAGATGGGCCAGTAGTTGCCAAACATTAGTAACTGGAGTTCACATCTCCAGAACCCACATCAGTGCTGGCTAATTCCAATCTCAAAAGGAAGAGGCAAGGACTTCTCAGAGAAAGCTTGCTGAATCAGTGAGCTCGAAGTTTGATTGAGAGACCCTGCCTCAATGAATAAGGTGGAAGAGGGATGGAGGATGATTCAGACGCATGAGTCCTCAACATTAGGCTCCACCTGTGTGTACACCTGTACAACACACACACACACACACACACACACACACACACACACACACACAAATGGTGAAAAAGTGGGCTGAGGTCATCAAACTCGCTAGTACTTGCCTATGCAAGGCCTTGAGTTCCACCCCATGCAGCAATAAAATAATAAAACAAAACCTATCAATCTATTGATTTCTCTTGTAAAACTACCCAAGACCAAAGTGATGTTTATTTACTAGATGCTTGAGATGCCTCTTAAAAAAATAACTTTAAAATACACTTCAAAATATAATAAATATGAAAAAAGGAACTAACACCCACCTAAGTTGCAATATATTGTAAGACTAGTATTAGCCCTTTGAGAATACCCTAATTAGGCTGGGTATGGTGGCATATGCCTGTAACCTCAGCCCTTGGAAGGCTGAGGCAGGCGAATCATTAGCACAGGACCAGATAATGAGATCCTGTTTCATAAAAGCAAACAAAAAGTTCTAATTGGGATCAGATTATACTGTTTTTGTAATCTTATTTCCTAGGACTTTAACTGCCAAGTTGATATTGACACTATATATATATATATATATATATATATATTCAAGTTGATATTAATTCTCATAATTTATTTTCTAAACATTCTGTCAGTTTTTAGCAGGGTTCTATGGCTAACTTGAAAGTTGTACTCTGATACATCATACCCATATTTTCACACTTCCTTGTCTCTTGTCAAGGCTATAGAGTACTCTAGAGTTCCTGGGGCTCCTTCACTCTGTGCTTATCGAATTGTGATTCCTTCACTTGCCCTTTCTGTAGGAGATAAACCCAATCCCAATTTCACAGAAGCAGGGGGTCTCTTAATGAAACCTCAGTGTCTTATTTACAGTAAGCAAATTGGACCGTTCTTAGACACATCTGTGATCCTATTAGAGAGTTATCTTTGAATCAAAGGAAAAGCAAGCATGTTTAGTTACTGAGTACAACTTGTTCCTTGTGATGAACTAGAGAAAAAAATTGTTTGCTTCAACTATGACTTCAAAGTAATCAAATGTTTTTATCATGGAACTATCTGAAAGGCAGTGAGTTTGGGGCCTATGAACCACACAAAGCTCCTCATAAGCCACTTAGAGTCAGGCTGTTCACATTTTTTGCAGACATCTTTTGGACAGGCTGCCTAAAGAGAAATTAAAGAGTTCCTTCCAAGCCATAGCCTTAGGTTTAAAGGCATTCCTTTAACCACCAGTAGTGTTCAAGAGGGGGTGAGTGAGCAGAAAACATGCAGCGTTGGCCCTTGACTTACCTGGTATGTATATAGTAATTGCCTTTGCTTTTTCAAGCAGATTAAAAATGAATAATTCCTCCTCAAGTCAAATCACGAGGGTAAGATATATGTTCTAGGGTTTTAATTTTGACCCTGCCACCTTGTAACTATGTAATATTGGGAAAGTTGCTTAACAGCTTTACACCTCAATTTTATCTGTAAAATGCAATAAAAATAATATCTCAGAAGACTATGAAATATTCAATCAAAGAATACATATACTAAATATTTAATAGGTAACACCAAACTGCCCTTAAAAAGTTTGTTT
This sequence comes from Mesocricetus auratus, assembly GCF_017639785.1. Taxonomy (NCBI): domain Eukaryota; kingdom Metazoa; phylum Chordata; class Mammalia; order Rodentia; family Cricetidae; genus Mesocricetus; species Mesocricetus auratus. The sequence goes on along the minus strand of NW_024429186.1, from coordinate 33,008,631 downwards.
TTAATTCTCTATAATGAGTATGTATTAACTTTTATAATCAATGGGGGGAAAGATTTCAAAATGAAGGAATAAATTCTGCAGATGAAGGGGAAAGTGGATTCAGTATAAAAAGAAACATGAATTAAAAATCTTCCATGGGCTATTACTGTTACTATTCAGAAATAATTTCTGACATTCCACTTAGGTTTTTAAATTGATTAATGTTTTTCTTTGTTCTTTTAAAGGAAGCTTTCCCTGTCTACAAACTGCATTGAAAAAATTGCCAACCTGAACGGCTTAAGTAAGTGACCCTCAGGAACAGATGGCTCTCAGCTTTCTAGTTATTGGAGCAAACATTCCAGAAACATGTGTCATTCCAGATGCTGGCACCTGTTTCAGTCACAGTACATGTCAGATGACAGAGACTAGATGTAACCATGTCTGAGTTTGGTTATCCAAAGAAAATAAGAGATGGCATGAAACCTGAATTTTTAAAGTTCCTTTAAAACTTACATGGAGTTAGAGTTGACTGACTGAGACAGCCAGATCTTCTGTTGTGTTCACATTTGTCTTGTTGGTGTTTTGAACTTGCTGTGTTTAAGCTGTCAGCCCCCACCATCCCTGTGTTCTCTCTGCTCCTTACTTCCTCAGGTAGTTCATGGCTGCTGCAATGTGGTGACCTAAACGACAGAGTGTGTTCTCTCAGTTTTACAAGTTGCAAATATGACACTAGTTTCACTGAGCCACAGACCAAGCCTTCCCTGAGGCTTTTAGGAACAATCTTTCTCTTACTTGTTCCATTGTCTGGCGGCCCCCACGTTCCTGACTTCTGACTTCATGGTGCCAATTTCAGCTTTTGTGATCAAAGGACCTTCTAATCTGTCTGTGCTAAGTCCTTGCCTTACTCCCGCCAGGACACAAGGACACTCGACACATCAGATAGTAAGGATGACCCCATCTCAAGATCATTGCTTCCTTTCTTTTTCTTTTTGTTTGATTTGTTGGTTTTTATTTTCCAAGACAGGGTCTTACTATGTGACTCTGGCTGTCCTGGAACTCACTCTGTAGACCAGGCTGGCCTCGAACTCACAGAGATCCTCCTGCCTCTGCCTCCCAAGTGCTGGCTCTATCACAAGATCTTTGGACACATCTACAAAGGACATTCCTGCCCTACAAAGTCACAGTCACGGGCTCCAGGGATTGGCGTGTAGGTATCTTTGAGGGAGCCATTGTTTAGTCTATGGCACTCCCTGCCACACCAAGCCCTGCTCCAATCTACCACCGAGTCCTGTTTGTTCTCTTCTGTGAGGGTCCTCTGAGGTGATTGCTGCTTTCCATTTCCAGGAGTGGAGTCTTTGATGTAGAGCCTCATTAGCTTCCTCCTAAGTCTTGCAGAAAAAGATTGAACTTATTATACTACCCTATAAATATACAAATCAAATGTGTATGTGTAAACTGGCATAGTTTGGAAAACAGCATATGACCTTGTAGCATAAATTCTAGTGTGAATTTTAAAACTTGATTTATTTTCTTTCTTTTTTCTTTTCTTTCTTTTCTTTGTTTTTTTTTTTTTTTTTTTTTTTGAGATAGGGTTCTCTGTATTGCTTTGGAGATTGTCCTGGAACTCACTCTGTAGACCAGGCTGGCCTAGAACTCACAAAGATCCACCTGCCTCTGCCTCCCATGTGCTGGGATTAAAGGCGTGCACCACCAATGCCTGGCTGATTTATTTTCTTAATGTCAACCATAACACAGTAAATTTGTGTGTCTCTATGTGTTTTGAGTGAGTGTCCATATGTGTCAGTCAGAGGCCAACATTGTATGTCATTCTTCAAAAGCCATCTACCTTGCTGTGAAAAAAACTTTCTTTTACTGGCCTGCACTGGCCTGGAGCTGGCCAAGTTGGCTAGGGTAGCTTGCCAGCCAGCCCCAAGGGTCTGCTGACTTCCCCTCACTAGATCTGGGATTACACATGTACAACACACCAGCTTTTTTTCCTGACTTTTGGGAACCAGACTCAGGTTTTTGTGCTAGCAATTAACTGTCCACCCAGCCTACAACACACTTAATCGATCTCACGACCTATTAAAGGCTCTTGCCTGTTTGCCCTGAAAAGCACTGCCTAGGACAGTATTTCTGTTCTTCAATTAACTGTCCTTACTGACGCCATACTTCTCATTCTGAAAATACCATTGTCCCAGATCAGAGACCGTTTAATCATTCATATTTGCCTAATAAAGATTTAATGCCTAATGTTGCAGTCAGTCATCTAAAAGCTTATACTGCCCTTGTCATTCTCAAACATAAACATATCATTCTTTTCTTGGCTTGTTTGTTGGTTTTCTTTGTTTGTTTGTTGTTGTTGTTGTTTGAGACAGGGTCTCACTATGTAGCCCTTTCTGGGTCAAACCTATAGAGATCCAGCTGGCCTCAAATAGAGATCCACCTGCCTCTGTTTCCTGGGTGCTGGGAGGAAAAGTGTGCACCACCATGCCTGGCCATACCATTCTTTTTTGTACATTTGCTTAGAAAGTGCTTCTCATGAGTACAGCCTCATCATCTCCCAAGAAAAACCCTGTAAGAAGTTAAGTCAGCCCGAGAAGCCAGGTAACAGAGGACCCTAAGAGAAATGTACATGGTTCTGCCTAGGAGGGAGAATTAGACAAGAGCTCCTGAGTAAATTAGGAGCATGGGGGGGAGAGGGGAGAGGGGAAGGGGAGAAGGGAGGAGGGAAGGGAAGTGGAGAGGAGAACATGAAGGAACGAGAAGGTCAAGTTGGGGGAAGGACAGAGAGGGAGAGCAAAGAAAGAAATATCTTGATATAAGGAACCATTACAGGATTATTGAGAAACCTGGTCCTAAGGAAATTCCCCAGAATACACAAGGATGACCCCAGATAAAACTCTAAGCAATAGTGGAGAGGTGGACTGGACTGGCCCTTCCCTGTAATCATATTAAGGACCATTGTAATTGTCAAACCTTCATCCAGTAACTGATGGAAGCAGATGCAGAGATCCACAGCCAAGCACTAGGTCAAGTTCCCGGACTCCAGTCAAAGAAAGGGAGAGTGATAATATGAACAAAGGTGTCAAGACCATGATGGGGAAACTCATAGAAATAACTGACCTGAGCTAATGAGAGCTCACCAACCTGGACTGACAGCAGCCGGACCTGCATAGAACTGAACTAGACCCCCTGAATGCAGGGGATGGTGGGTGGATTGGGCAGTCTATGAGGCCCTTGGCAGTGGGACCAGGATCTATCCCTAGTACATAATCTGACTTTTTGGAGCCCATTGCCTATGGAGAGATACCTTGCTCAGCCCAGTCACAGAGGGAAGGTCTTGGTCAGGCCTCAATGTGGTGATGGGACAGACTTTGTTGACTCCCTGTGGGAGACCTTACCCTCTCTGAGGAGCAGATGGGGGGTGGGGTGAAGGGAAGTTTTGGGGAGCGGGATGAGGGGAGAGAGGGAGAACTGGGATTGATATGTAAAATTAAAAATAAAATTAAGTTAAAGAAAATAAATTAAGGTCAGGATTAAGAATGCCACATTAAAGGCCTCCTCCTCCCTAGGGCTTCTCAGGTCTCCACCATCATGATCACTCCCTTGAGAATATTTATAATTTACCTTAGATTTTAATAATATTTACCTATTAATGCAGTCCATGTGAAGACCAGCTGAGTTAATCAATATAAAGTATAGAACTATATATCGTACATATAAAATGACGACTAAAGCTGGGTGTGGGAATGTACATATATAATTTGAGCTACTTGGGAGGTTGAGGAAGGAGTTTTGAGTTTGAGGCCACCATAAGCAGCCTTTACAGGACCCTGTCTCAAGAATGGGACTTTTTTAAAGAGAGGGGGACTGAAGCTAGGCATAGTGTCTCAAGCCTATAATCTCAATACTTGGGAGGCTCAGGCAGAATGATCACTGCAAGTTCAAGGCCAGCCTAGACTACATAATGAATTATAGGCCAGCCTGGGCTACAGAGTGAGACCTTGTTTCAAAATGGGGGGAGGCTGATGATGAGCTTCAATGGTGGGATGCTTGCCTGATGTATATGAGGCCCTGGGTTCAGTCCTGAGCACTAAAAATAAATCCCTTGCCCGGGTGAAGATTAGCGATGGCTTTAGTTGGGAACATGTTCTGTTGTGTGGAGCCCCCACAACTGGAAACACAGCGGCTGGGAAACCCTCCTGCCTTCATGTCAGTCAGACCCTTACCCCATGATGAATGCCAAGGGAGTCTGTAGCAAGGAAGATTGACTTTGACTAATGGTTTCAGTTTTCAGCCAAGCTCATCTAGGTTGTTGCTTTGGGCCTGAGACAAGGTGGTGACATGGGAGGATGTCACTGCAGACAAAAGTGGGCATGCTTCCCGAGAGAGAGGAAGGGGCCAGGAACAAGGCATATCTTCCCAGAGTACACCCACGTTGGCCTGTGTCTCCCCCTTAGTCCTCACTTCCTGTTTCCCACCACCTCCCACTGCTGCCGTGTAATGAGATCAAATTCATCATGACCCAGGCAGTTCCCCAAAAGTCCATCTCTGAACGCAGCTGCATTTGGAACTAAACCTTTAACGCGTGAGCCATTTAGGGGGCTGTCTCATATCCTAGCCATAGACAGCGTCTACCCCAGTCTACTCTGCACCCCCATCCCTCACTACCATCGAGTGTTCAGGGGAAGTGTTAATCATTACTGGGCTTGTGTCTAAGGTGGTGCCTTTGTTTCCCTTTTTACTGACTCATTAATAACTTAGGCTAATTCAGGTTTTTCCTCTCTTGGATTTCTCTGTAATTGAAGTAACCTGCACCGGTATGGAGATGAGAGGTCCTGCTTGTGGGGGCCTGCTCCAAAGCTTGGCAGCAAATATCTGCTGAGCCATCTTGCCGGCTCCGTTACCTGTTTTGTAGTAGAGCCTTGAAACTCACTGTGTAGAGACATTTATTCTGTAACATTTCTACTGACTTAGGATAGGTGTGTGTGTGTATTTCTCACAAACAAAATGCTTTCTTTCCACGACAGAAAACTTGAGGATTTTGTCCTTAGGAAGAAACAACATAAAGAACCTCAATGGACTGGTAGGTTATTGTTTAATTTTTTAAAAAGCATATGCTTTTTATTATAAAATAATGTTTTTATGTTGTAGAGACTTTACAAGTAGAAGGTCAAATATGACAAGTCAAAGCCCACTGGTGCTTGCTTGGCTGTGTTGAGGAGTCTGTAAGGTGACATTGTACCATACATGCTATTTTGTATCCCTTTTTATTTGTATTAATTTATTTTTGCATTGTATTTGTTGTATGTATGTGTGTGTGTGTGTGTGTGTGTGTGTGTTTATGCTTGTGCCATGGTATGAATGTGGATGTTGGAAGACAACTTGAGACCCACATGTGGGTCCTAGGACTTGAACTCAGGTCATCAAACTTGGCAGAAAGCATGTGTATGCTCTTAGTGGCTGCAGCTGAGGGCATATCCTGTCGAAACTCCAAAGACAGGCCCGAATTCTAACATACATGGCTCTATCATTAAGAGCACTGGCTGCTCTGGTAGAGGACCCAGATCTGATTCCCATTCGTATGTGTTAGCTCACAACAGTCTATAACTGTAGTCCCAGGTATCTGATGCCCTCTCCTGTCCGCTGCTGGTACTGACTGCCCATGCACAGGCACACATGCAGTCAAACACTCACACACATAAATAAAAATGAGGGTTTTCTCAAGTCCCCGGCCCACTGTGGAAATACTGTCCACCAAAGTCTTGTATGCGTGAGTGAGTTCCTGCTTGGTTATCTTTCTCTCGTTCCCTTCATAAATTCCTGCTACCTATCTGTTGCCTATCTGTTTTCTCCTTGGCAAAACATTTATGACTTTTCCTGAGTGGTTACTCTGGAGAAATTTGGGAATCACTGTGTTACATTCATGAGTATAATTCCCTTTGGAAATCTTAATAGAAATGCATTAAATATATAGATTGATTTGAAAAGAATTGATGGCTTCGTAGCAATGAAGCTTCTTACAGGAAGATTTACTCATTTTGTTTTTCTTCTTCATAAAGTTATATACGTTTTCATTCCTATAAGACCTTCTACATTTCTTGAACAAAAAAATGTATTCCTGAGAATTTATAATTTTCGTTGCTGCAATGAATGGGGTGACTTTTCTTCCATAAGTAGTGGTATATTCGCTAAAAGTCTATTTGTTTTAGCTGGGGCTGTAGCTCAGTGGTAGAACACTTACCTTACATGTGTAAGGCCCATTTAAGCCCCAGAGCTGCCTGGGGGGATGGGACTATTTATTTTATATAACTGGGTAATCAGTTACAAACAGTCTTAAGTATTTAGAAATCATGCATTCTAAAGTCTTATAAGAAATGTTATATTATTTTATTTTACTTTATTTTGGTATTTTGAGATAGGATTTCTCTGTGTGACAGCTTAGACTGTCCTGGAACTCACTCTGTAGTGATTTCAGTAGTTCTTGAATGTTTGTGAAGCAATCAGAGAACGGAGTTGAGATCTACTTAATAGGAGGAGGGAATGTTCTCTTCCATTCATTTCATGGACTAGAACTTCCACAGAGAACAGAGAGGTCTCGGGTCTCTTTAAAGCCATTCCATATGTTTGTAAGGAAAGAGATAGGCGCGGAGGGCTAAAATCAGGAATGTAAGTCAGATGCTTTCTTTTCCAGGAAGCAGTAGGAGACACCTTAGAAGAACTGTGGATCTCCTACAATTTTATAGAGAAGTTGAAAGGGATCCATGTAATGAAGAAACTGAAGATTCTCTACATGTCTAATAACCTGGTAAAAGACTGGGGTAAGCTGAGAGCAGTGATCGCTAGTCTCCCGCCTCCCGCTTATAGAAAACAGGCAGCAGGAGCTGGGCATGCCTTCCATGAGCCCCCACACTCAGGAGGCTGAGGCAGGACAGGGTTTGAGGTGGTGAGACTTACCTCACAACACTAAAAGAGAAAGCACCCACTTAGGGGAAAATGCATAAAACAGGAACCTTTGTTTCTAAACACAGAGGAAAACAGCTTTGGGAATAACTCTAGGAATTCCCAAGTTTTAAATACAAGAAGTATATATTTAACTATTTACACGCGCGCACGCACACACACACACACACGCACGCACAGTGACTTTACGGTGAATGTGACTGTGTAAGTCCTGGACCTGTGAGTCATGGAAAAATGTATCATCCAAAGGAAGTTCATTTAAATTCAGTAAGCATGGAAGACTGACTCAATGCCTACATTGCTTTGCTCTTTTAGCATGCTATTCTTTCAGCACGCTCTAACACTCCGCTGTATACGCCCTGAACTCTGCCAAAGACTTGGAAACATTCTGGATGGGAACATTGTTCCAACTTCTCAGTTCACAGCTGAGAGGGGAAATGTTTAGCTAAATATTTCTGCAACTGTTGTAAGTTCTGTAATAAGGATTTGAATGAGTTGCTTTGGGAATTCAGGGACAAAGGCCGGCTGGTGTAGCCTCCTCTGTGCAGTGCCTCAGAAATTGATTTGCTGTTCTTTTCAGCACTGACCCTTCTCTGTTCATCCCATCATTAGAGCAGCATTAAAGGTAGAAGAGAGGTCTGCATTTTCCCTCCTATCCCATAATTTCCTCAAAAGATGACTTGATAAAGTTTTCCTTCGTCTTCAAAATCTCAAAGCACTGTCCTGCATAGTCACAGATGGAGTCGGGATTGAGCTCTGTCTCCAAAACCCTATTAGTTTGACTCCCCAGTTTATCAGTGTGGACAGAGTTCTTTGTACTTGCAGCTGAATTTGTGAAGCTGGCAGAGCTGCCATGCCTGGAAGACCTGGTGTTCGTAGGCAACCCCCTGGAGGAGAAGCATTCTGCTGAGGGCAACTGGATCGACGAGGCAACCAAGAGAGTGTCTAGGCTGAAGAAGCTGGATGGTGAGTGGCTCTGGGCTAGCTGGGCACGTCCTGGGGACGAAACCTGAAAATCTGCCAGGGAGCAAAAGAGGAGCAAAACTGGAGAAAAGACAAGTTGTCTCTCATTGTTGAGGCCATTTCTGTCCTCTGTGATTTGATCTTACAGTTTTAGGCCAAGTATAATGAGAAATTCCTAGGAATTTTAGACTGGTACAAAGATCACCCTGCGCTTAAATCTTACAAGAAACTAGACTTATTCCCAAATTATAAAAATACTATTTGTGGAATATGTAGGCATAAATGACAAGTAGTTGATCTTCACAATTAAATCAGAATTACATTGTCCCCCTACTTCTTCCCCACATATGAAAATCTCAGTATAAATTCATTTTGACTTTGAACTCCACCTTCCTATCATCTGGGCAATCAAAATATTTAGTATAACATTCTTTCTTGTGTGCTGAGTTTTTGCTTGTCTTTTGAGACAGGGTCTTACATAGTCTGGGCAGGCCTAGAACTCCCAGCGCAGTTCTGGGCTAGCTGGAAACTCACAAGTTCTGGGACTAAGGGCACATACCCAGCTATCATAAGACATTCTTTTTTTTTTTTTTCCGAGACAGGGTTTCTCTGTGGCTTTGGAGGTTGTCCTGGAACTAGCTCTTATAGACCAGGCTGGTCTCGAACTCACAAAGATCCGCCTGTCTCTGTCTCCCGAGTGCTGGGATTAAAGGCGTGCGCCACCAATGCCCGGCTCATAAGACATTCTTAATATCTCTCTGGATGATGCCATCGTTATAGAACAAGTCATGAGGAAAACTTACAGGTCAGAAGCATCGATTGTCCCCATTCCCAAAACTCCTGTTGACTCCTCCAGACCGTTCCCTGCCACTGCCGTGCTGTACACCTGGCTTGCAGAAATGGTCTTTTTGTTGGTTTGTTTGGTTTGTGTTTTTGAATGAGATCTGTGATGATCTTAGGTGTTCATTCCCTCGCAGTAGTGTTAAACACCAGAGCCCGAGTTCCCCATCGCAGACCTTCTTAGCCGCCGTCCTCGGGATGTCTTGCACACTCCTTCCTGTTGTTCTGTGTCTTTCCACTAACTGGTCCTTCCAGCCTTCTTAAGCTATCCAGAGACAAAAGTAAGGCTGTGGTCTCTCCTGCTTTCTAGTCTGTCCCCACCCTAAAACAGTCATGCACACAGCTGACAAACCCAACTGACTGACTGGGAGAAAGAGTACCCAGTGACGGTGACTGCCATACTGTACCAAGGGCGCATAGGGACAGTCACACTCAAAATAAAGGACCTGACCACTCATCCCTCGTCACTCGTCTCTCCTCGCCATCCTTGCTTCACTGTGCTGGGTTCAGATCCTAGCACCCATGTAACAAGCTAGGGATCCCACAAACACCTATAACTTCAGCTCTGAGGGATCTGGCACTGTCTTCTGGTCTCTAGGGACACTATATTCATGTTCATAAACCCACAGGGTCTACATTAGGGGTTCTGTTTCATTCTTTTGTTTATTTTTTTGAGAAAGGATCATGCCATGTGTAAGTGGAGTTTCTCTGTGTCTTCACAGTCACAGAAACTTCTTGGTAATTATAAATGTTTGACCAATAGCTTAGGCTTGTTACTAGCTAACTCTTACAACTTAAATTATCCCATTTATATTAATCTACATTCTGCCACTTGACATTACCTCTCTTTCATCTTGCATTTCCTATTTCCTCGCCATTTCTGGCTGGCGACTCCTCTTCTTCTTCTTCCCAGTGTCCTTAGTGTGGCTTTCCCACCTAACCTTATCCTGTCCAGCTACTGGCCAGTCAGCTTCTTTATCACAGCCACATATATTTATACAGTGTAAAGGAATAGTCCACAGTCATGAAAAATAAAAAGTAGGGAAATTAATAACTTTAAAGAAAAAGCAAGGTGGAAAGCACCCAAGAAGCCATACCTAATGTTTTTCTCTAGCATCCACATGTGCATACACACGCATGTGCACCTGCACACACATGAACACACACACACACATACAGATGGACACAATAAACTAAGGTTTCTTGTGCTCTTTGCAGCCCTTCATTCCTTCTCCCCACCACCTAGTCTCTGCTGCTTTCTGCCTCTGGATCAGTCTGCTCCAGAGCTCTAGATGAACAATGCCAAATGTGTCCCATTCTTCTCTAGACACATACCTAGGCATAAAATAACACGATGCAAGAATAGTCATGAAGCAGACAGGCTCCCATGAAACTAGTGATACTCTAGTTCCCAGACTGTACGGGAGTGCACAGTTAGTCTTGTGACCCTTTAAATAATTCAGACTGCATTTGCATGAATGAACGAAGATGACCAAGAGTATAGTCCAGTGGTAGAGTGTTACTTAGCATGTGTGAGGCCCTGGGTTCAATCCCCAGCACCAAATAAAGAAGGGGGACAATGGAGAAAGGAAGAGGAAATAGAAGCTACATTAGAGGCTTGAATTTCAGCCATTCTCTGTTCATCTTTGCTTGAACTCTAGAGGCCCTCTGAGTTCATTTGTCTTCACTTCTTCTAGAGCTGTGTAGAGAAAGTGAAATCCTTCCCATAAGAATGAAACAAGCCAGGTGTGGTAGCACACACCTTTAGTCCCAGCACTCAGGAGGCCAAGGCAGACCCACCTCTGACTTCAGGGCCAGCTTGGTCTAGTGAGTTCCAGACATCCTGTCTCGAAAACAAACAAGCAAACAACAAAATAATACAAAACAAAAACAATCCAGTACTCTCAAAATGGAGATTGGAGGATCTCTGTGTTCAAGTTCAGCCTGATCTAAATAGCAGGTTCCAAAACAGCCAGGTCTGCACAGAGACACTCTGTCTCAAAAGACAAAAGAGAAAGGGACCAGAAATAATATTTTCTTTTTCATTCTAGGTACTCCAGTAATTAAGGAAGATGAGGAAGATGAAAGCTAAGGCCATACTTTAGACTTTATGTTAATTTATTTAAATGTTATGAGAACAATAGATGTTTTGTATAATTGTCTATTTTAAAGATTTTGTGAGGGTACAGTTCTTAAGATAAAACACATCTCTCACTTCCATATCCTTTAAAAACCCTATTCAGAGTTTCTCCCTCAAACCAGCAGCATTGACTGTGTCCAGTCCACCTTTGGAAACTACCAATTTCCTGGTTCTGTCCAGCTATGGACCATATCACCTGTCTCCTAAAATTTACACACCAGTCATTTCTAACAGCAGAGGGACTGTTTCTGTACTCAGTTGCTTAGCATTTTTTTAGGCCAGGCATTTTAAAGGTGTATTTCAAGTCTGTAAAGGTTCACGTCCTTATAAGCACAGAAGCGCAAATGCACCTCCCCACTGGCTCAGAAGGCAGCGTGGTGACGGAAGCATTCCTGTTAGAACACAGCTGTCCCTGCAACCAAGAGTCTGATGGAAACGCTGGTGAAAAAACAAGAGTGACTGGCCTGTGTCTTCTCAGCTCCTGCTATAGTTACTTCCTTACTGTCAACTGGAATTTAGGCTGTGCTACATGGTGGTCACTTGAGTCATTATGTACAACCCTATGATCCCCATCAGTGTCTAACGCAACTGGCACAATCAGTCCTTTGATAGTAATGTTAACTCTTGTAGACCTTGCCTTATGCAGATTTTAAAAAAGAATTTCTCATATGTTTAAAGCAGTAGTCAATAGTTCTAAGTATCTACCCCTGAGATTTATAAAAACTTTCCCCTAATGATTTAGCCCAATGCCCTTTGCTTTATGTCTATAAGGGTACAGACTTAAAGACTGAATTTGGTACCTCTAAATAAATGAAATAGTTTTTCTAAATATATTTTTGAGAGGATCTAAGATAAACAGTTCTTAAAGTGTATCATGTAAGTAGTGTCGAGGGAAGAGAGAGATGTTGTGAGGTGGATCCCAGGCAAATGGCAATGCGTTGGAGACTGTCTCTGGTGGAACGCTGTAGGTGTCTTAGCCTCGAGTCGGCAAAGCAATAGTTAGGTGTGGAGATTATGGTTTATCATGTGAGAAAAATATTCTGAAAAATGTCAGCCACCAGATGGAGTCTTTAGTGGGCTGTATGGAAGCATCAACTGCAGAAAAGAAGTCAGGACCCCGCCAAGTTGTGTCTAAAGTCTCAGCAGAGGCTACGCTTCCCGTTCCCGCCTCCCTGTGACTCCTTCATAAGCAACCGTGGAGAAAGAGGAAAGTCGTTCTTTTTAAAGATTGCATAAGTAGTCTTGATTTGAGCAATTGATCATTTCAGTAAGAATGACTTTATTCCTCTAAGAGTCACACTGATCCAAAGGGACCACTGCTTTGACAATCAGTCTAAATGCAAACAAGAGTGCCTCACCTTGGGCTGCAGATGGCTCAGAGGCGGAGAGCACCAGTGTGGAGGGTCACACCGCCTGCAGCCCCAGGGTTCTGTGCCCTTTTGGGCCTCTGGGGGATCGGGCACACACATTACACAGACACATGGAGGCTAAACACTCATACACAGGAAATAATGTATTTTTAAAAAGAATACCTAGTCTAATACCTTATATGCTTTTTTTAAGCTTTTCTGATGGGAAGAAACTTTATCCTGCCACCGAGCTTAAACATTCAAAACCATTGGCATTTCTATTGTGACACACAGGGGTGAGACTTCATTCTCCCTGGTGATGCAGAAGTCTTAGAAGCTGAGAGGGACACTGTTGTTACTTGTAGTTTGCACAAGGCAAGCCCTGTTGTTATGTACGGCCATACTTTCTGAAAGGTACCCTGGGAGTGAGTATGGGGAGTGGATGACTTCATGCTGGATCTGTGAAATGACTTACAGTAAACGTGGTTTTGGTTTTTTCCCCGAATTATGTAATTGGGAACCCCCCCATTTCTTAATGTCATTTAATCAGTGGATCTCAGAGATGTGTAAGGTGCTTTTCTGTGTCCATTTCTCACAAAAATCACTTTTGGCTCTTCTCCATAAATATTGGAATGATTTTGATACATCTGTTTCTGGAATTAAAGCCAAATGCACTCATTTAAGAAATGGAACGGAAGGCTGGATATACGAAAAAGTTCAGGATATTGTCTCAGATTATTCCTTAAGTCATCTGTTACTGTGAAAAATGTAGTTCATATAGGGTGCATTTGGCTTATGTTGTTCAGATTGGAGATTGGACCACCTTGGAATAGATGCTTCCTGTGTTCACCTGAACTTCTGCTGTTTTGTTAGTGGTAGAGTGCTGGAATCAGCCCAGTATTTTCATTTTTCACAGTCAATACGATGTTAGTAGACCAGAATTCTACTTTCTGTGTTTTCTAATGCTGAGCTAATGGCATATTCTCTAGCCAGCCCTTGGAAGGCTTTTGTTCTCTCTGCTACCTGCACCAGAGAGCCTCAGTATCGGCACTGTTTACATTGGATTGCATAGCCCACTGTTGTGGGCTGTGTATTGTAGGCTGTTTAGCCACAACCCTGTCTCCTACTCCCTAGATGCCTCCTCTCTAGTTATGATAGCAGAAGATGGCTCCAAACATTGCCCACTGTCCCCTGGAGTGGGGGAGGGGATGACAAGGACACAACCCCGTTTCTTGTTCTAATATTCCTCTGTCTAAGCCTTGTTCATTGTAACCCTGTAGTCCAGCACTGCTACAATTATTGTGAGAAAGTGACATCGTTTACCACCATGACTGGAGATGATCAGTAGTCTGCCCTCAATTTCAGTGGGCCACACAGTCTTAGAAACTCAGGCCTGGATGCTCCACCTTCTCTCCGAAGGGTTTCAAGTTCAGTTACGTGTCCTCTTCTGTGTTCCCTGCTCATCTTAGGACAGTGATTGATGGTTTAGGCTATCTCACGGTCAACAAAATCCAACTATATGATAGATTTTACTCTGTTTCCAAAGCTTAATGTTTGGAATATACTTTAGAAAATGTATCACCATGCACACATTCTTTTGCAGACTGTGTCAGTCTTTTATCTACACAGTGCTGCGTTCAGTTGCTCACGCATGGACATTAGCTGCTGCAGACGTCCAGTGCCACTGAGTACAAGGATGCTGTGCAACAGGTCAGTGACTTAGCAGCTTCCTGCAGGTGCCCTACATGTGGCTCTGGGGTGGAAATCTTTTATTGAATAGGTGTTCCTTCTGATACCTTTACCAGTGGTCTGAAAGCAAAATAAGGAACAATGAGAACTAAATCTGTCATTGGCTCAGAATTGGGATCTCTTACCTGGGCTTTTCTTAATGTTAAAATGAAAAGGCAGATGGCCTCCCAGAAAGTTTGGATTTAATCATTCACTTTGAAAATGGGGGGTGGGTGAGTGTTCTGAGTTGTTGTCTCTGCCTGAGGTTGTAGTTCATAGCTCCCTGAGGCTGTGAGCGGTAAAGCCGAGGTAAAGGGAGAAAACCGATTGCAAGCTGTTTTGCCACAGTCAGCCTGGGAGCTCACGCTCTATGTGGGCTGGCAGAGTCGAGAGTGATGAAGCCTGGCAGTGCAGCAGGGTGGAGCTGTTTCCTTATCCTTACCCAGTGCGACACACTCACCCACCCCAGCAAAGTACACGTGCTGAAATTTAAAGCTTAGGGTTACGTTAGAGTCGCTCAACTTTCAGAAGTCCATGGTTATGTATCTATCCCTGCCTTTATTCATCATTAGTTGTAAGAAAGGAAACTGAAAGGAAAAAGCTAGACTTCTAACCTAATATAAACTGGTTCACTTGACACGTGGAGAAATTATAATCAGATTCTCATTAATTTCCCATATTGGGCAGATTACAGAGACAACAAAATTATGATCTAACAAATTTAGCAAGGAGGTAGAAAGAATAAACTATTTTTTTAGTAGATTTGCACTTTAAAATTGTGAGTGTGGCTGATGGTGGAAACTACTTCCAAAGGAGAGGTGTGTGCTACCTAGCCTGCATACAGGTGTTCCAGGCTCAGACTTAAGGCCTTGCCTACTCAGCTGAAATTGCTGTCTGTCTTTATGGTCAGTTAAGGCTTCCTGCCTTTCCTGTTTGGGCTGCTGTGTCCAGGGTCATCCCTCTGGGAGGGTGTAAAATAGCATTCCTATTCAGAATAGAAACTGTGGGTATTTTCTGTCCATATCTAGATTTTTTTTCATTTGTTGTTGTTGTTTTGTTTGTTTGTTTTGGTTTTTTTCTTGGGTTTTTTTCAAGACAGGGTTTCTCTGTATTGTCTTGGAGGCTGTCCTGGAACTCGCTCTGTAGACCAGGCTGTCCTCTGACTCACAGAGATCCGCCTGCCTCTGCCTCCCAAGTGCTGGGATTAAAGGCGTGCACCACCAACGGCCGGACTTCATTTGGTTTTTCGAGGCAGGTTTTCCCTGGCTGTCCTGGAACTCACTCTGTAGACCAGGCTGCCCTTGGTAGATCCGCCTGCCTCTGCCAGTGGTAGAGTTAAAGGCACGCGCCACCATACCCAGCCCATATCTAGATTTTAAAAACTCATTGTGGTGTTGGCTACATTACATAGCTAAGAGCTTAGCTTCTGGATCACTGGGAGATCCTGTGGGAGGTCACTGTGATGCTGTTGCCCAGTGGGACCCTGGTGGCCCTCAGTGGTCAGGGGCGCCATTCCCAAAGCCTTGGCTTCTAGAACCACGTTCATTCTGAAGGACATTTTAACATCAGTTAAAGCTTTGGTAACAGTCTTTTATACACAGGACTTTTGTAGCATGAATTTATGGCTAAACTTATTGTGTGTTAAATTATTTAGTTAATATTGAGTTTCTGAATGTTCTTTTGTGAAACTTGTTTTAAAATAGTAATAAATCATGTTATTTTATAAAAAAAGAAGTTCTTTGGTTATTATGTTTTAGTTAACATAGAATGACTCCCATGATATTTGATCTTTGAAGCAATTCAGCTTTTGAATACCATGTGGTGATAGGTTCAGGGAAGAGACAGAGATGGTGGAGGAGAAGGAGGGAGACAGCAACGGGGGTGGGGTGAAGAGACGCTTAACTGTTATTTATTTAGTTTTTTGAGACAAGGCCTCCGTGTGCAGCCCGGGGTGTCTTAGAACTCAGTATATAGACCAGGCTGATCTCAGACTCAGAGATCTGCCTGCCTCCCAAGCGCTGGGATTAAAGACCTGCTTGTAACCCCGCTGAACTGATTTCTTTCTCACTTACTACCAGAGAGACTGCCCTTCCCCGACTTTCTAGCTCTCCCACATTGTGTCCACTGAAGGGTGCTTCCAGGGACAGCAAGTTCCTCCTACACCTGGCCAGCCCTGGTAAAGGTGAGCGGAGAGTCAGGGTGAAGCCAGCCGTATCAGCACCACACACTTTGCCACTGTATAGTCTGTGCTATCAGCCAAAACATATCTTGTTACAGACTCGAACTACCATGCAGTTTCTACTCTCCCACAGCTCTTTCTTAAAAACCAGAATTTAAAATTTCCTGAACTTACAGAGAGAAAACCTCCAATCAGGTCATAACTAGTTACTTTGAATTCACTGTTGCCTAGTACAAAGAATGTGTTCATCAGTATCTCAGGAGACTGAGGCAGGAGTTCAAGGATAGCCTAGGCTACAGAGGAAACTCACCTCAGAAAGGCTGGAGAAGAGGGAATGACATCTGCGATCCTGCCATTACTTTATGTATTAAATACGGATTATGCACATGTAGATACGCACAGCTGTCATGTCTAATAGTAAAAACACCTTTCCTCATGGATGTAATCAGTTCTTCAGCTATTAAAAAAGTATAGGCTAAGCATGGTGGTACAAGCCCATAATCCGAGCACGAGAGGATGAGGCAGGAGATTGTAATTTCAAAGCCAGCCTCAGCTATATAGCAAGTTGCAGGACAGCTTGCTTCCTCTATACAATGTGAAACTTGAGACTGTGTTAAAGAAAAAGGATGCGGCTGTAACACAGTGGAAGAGTGCTTGGCCCGCACACATGAGATCTTAGATTCAGTCCTTGCTACTGAACAAAACAATGTAGCAACCACCGAGTGGAGGTTGCAATGGCAGGATGGTGTGGGATGGTGAGATGCGGGAAGTGCTATGCCATCATGGCTGCCAGCTTGGGTTTGATCCTCACACCTGCGCGGTGGAAAGGAGAGCTGACTCCTCCGAGTCATCCTATGTCCTCCACATGTGCCCACACACAGAAAGTGCACCATGCCCCTGTGGGAAATATGCAGGATCCACATTTGTTTGAAGAATGTGTATCTAAGTACAGGAGTTGGGAGTGTGGTTGGTTAGCACATGAAAGCGAAGTGTATGTGTGTGTGTGTGTGTGTGTGTGTGTGTGCAAAGTTTAAGAAATAGAGCCTTATGTTGAGGGACCCTCGTGGTAGAAGGAGATAATGGATCCTGCAAGTTGTCCTCTGACCTCCACAGGCAAGCCATAACACTCACAGCCACATCATACACACTGTTTTAAAAAGAAAAGTCTGGGAAAACACATCAATATTAGCATCCATAAATTAATATTCACAGTTAACAAATGGCGCCAGTCTGTCACCCCTCCAGGGCCTCCATGCCGCAGCGCTTCGAGGACAGTCAGTCATGTGCTTTGAATTGTTGCCCGAGCTCTGATCTTAAAACCTATGAGAAAGCTGCACAGCACTTCCGGATTGATGCAGGAGCTCAGGGACAGCATCTTCAGTCACAGGATCTCTAGAGCCAAACAAACAGGTTTTTTAAGCCTTTCTCTTTTCCATGAAACAAATGCTCACTTTGAACATATGTGACTCAACCATATTTCTTCACTGAAACAAGGTGTTACAGTCACAAACTGAAAAGGGTTGCTAGAAAACCTAAGCCCCATTTCAATTTTTTTGTCAGATTTCATAGAAATATATTTTCATCTCTTCAACCATCATCACTTGCCTTGAAGTCTTGCAAAAACAGAACCCACTAAAAGGAATTGCAAAAGCCGGTTGTGACAGCACGTGCCTATGATCCCAGCATCCACTAGGAAGAGGCAGGGGGTCACAAGTTCACTACTAGCCTGAGCTAGATAGTGAGACTGTATCTAAAAGATAGCTGGGTGTGGTGGCTCACACCTCCAACCCTGGCACTGTGGAGGCTGGAGGCAGGAGGATTGCTACAAGCTTGAGGCTAGCCTGGGCTACAGAGTGAATTCCAGGCCAGCCTCGGCTAGCTACAGAGTGAGACTGTGAAAAAGAAACAAAACAACAGCCAAGGAACCAACAACACAAGAATGTGTAGCTGATGTTGCAATTTAAGCTCACATATCAAGGAGATTAAAAAAATTTTTTGACATGAGCAAAAATCCTTGTAAGAGAAAAAGTATACAGAGCTGAGTTACACCAAAAATTTTTATACATGTCAGGAAAAAATTTTTATACATGTCAGGAAAAAACAAGATGAGAATTTTCAATTTTTTATTTGTATACATCTATTTGATAACTTCAAATTTAGAACACTTAGCATCAACATGACCAATAATTAAATGACAAACAATTAAAGTGGGAAAAAATGTATCTTGTTCATGGCAATTCCCCCTGACTTATATTTGTATCTTACACCATGAAAAGTAGATTGTGCCACTCCATAAAATCACATTTTTTCTAATGTCAATTTTAGTTCTAGAATACTTGACCAGTAAAGTGAGTCTGATGTTGAGCCATGAGGAATTAGAAATCTGAATTTTCAAGATAAGCAGCATCATCTAATAGACAGACTCACATTCTTCCCATGTATATAAATTAGGGACAATGTACAGTAAAACTATCCACAATATTAGTAACAAAAGTAACAGTTTGTACCATACAGCCTTCAAAGCAGGCTTGCACTTTCACAATCACCCTGACAGGAAGTGTCACAGAGTCACATTTTTTCACAACTGTCAAAGATGTCACCAGGAGGACTTGCGTCAAGCATTCGTTTTAGGCAGTATGACCTACCTCTACTGTTGCAGCTCTGGCCAATCACAACTCTGTGACTGCTACACGAATATGCAGGCCTGACTCCCTTATCCCATCCCTCAGAAAACAAAACAAAACAAAAACAGGAGGCTAGGCCTTTACTGTGAGAGGCGGGCTTGCAAAACCCGCACAGGGATAACAAAAGCAGCCAGACCAATGGAGGGATTCAAAAGTGCCCCTCCAGGCCTAGTTGCAAGAGGGCTGCCTCAGCCTCCTCCTCTTCCTCCTTGGCTTCCTCCTCTCGGATCTGTACCAGCAACTGGAAGAGGTTGGGTGCCGGTCGCTCCGCAGCCCCGGTCAGCCACAGTTGCCTTCGGATGGCGCCACTGTGATTGGCCCCCGCAATGACCTGCTCCAGGCGAGCCTGGTTCACATTATCTTTATCAATGGCCCCCTTTTCCACTACCTTTTGCAGCAGAGGCTCCAGACGAATGACGTAAGAAGACAACTTTTCTCCGGGGTTCTGGTAAGTGTTCAGAAATCTGACCTGTGTGTCTCTAGAGCTCTCTACGCTCCCAAACACCTGCTCAAGAGCCTTCAGGCATTCTGCGGTGGTTATGGCGGGGTTGTTGGCCTTGAGGATGCGAATGACATCAGCAGCAGGGCCTCTCAAACTCTCCATCAACCGCCGTCTCTTTTCTATATCAGACACCTGCCATTCTTCTATGACCTCATTCGAGTGCTCCAGCCAGGAATCAAAGGTCTCCTCGCCAGGCCCGGGAATGTCCCTCCCAGAGAACAGCGTCAGCTTCTTATACCATATGGATTCAACAAGAGGCTGAATAACATTATCCAAAAGATAGTTGAGCATATCTGCTGGCATTTCTGGGCCTGGAGCGGCCGCAGGGTTCTGAAACCCAAGCACACGAGCAACATCTTGCACGGTCCATCCTTCCCTAGCTAGAAAGAGGTGCAACCTCTCCAGAAACTCCGCATCGGAAGTAGGGGGCTTAAAGAACACTTTCCAGAGCCCGCCTTTGCCTGGCATCTCTCTGGGGATCAGCGAGTAATCCACGGCCCCGGTGAGCTCTAACAAGGCTGCCTTCGCATTTTCTTCCCTCCAGAACATTCTCCCCAGTACTCGATAGGACACTTGGGGCATCGCAGCTTGCAGGGTCTCTTCGATTTCAGCCTCATCACAGTTTACAGGGATCCCCCAGACCAGCAGGGCTCTCTGAGAGTTCACATCCATTCCCCTGCACCAGTCTTCCAGAAGCGTCAAGGCCATTTCGCCCCACTATTAAGGGTGCCAGTTCTACAGACACCGCCTGGACTGGCTCACGGTGCCGTAGGACCTAGGACAACACAACATGCCTCCCTCCCCCGGGTAGGCCAGGGGGCGACAAGCGTCAAGCAACCACAATTACCAAATGACACCAGAGTCCAGTGTCGTCCCTTGCGGATCCCAAAGTCAGTGTCGGGAGCCTCGGGTCACTCCGCTAATCAAATGTCGCCCTCTTTGGAACGAGCAGGTGCGGGCTGGCCGCCGCTGTGCCTGGCCTCACGCCATGGAGGAGAGAAGCGAGGCTGGCGGAAGGCGGCGGGCTCCAGGAGGAGCCGGCCGGGTGCGGTCGCGGGGTGTGGCGGCTCCTCCCGCTGCTCTCCGGCCGCCCGGTGGTAGGCGCGGGCGCAGGGTCACGCGAGGCGGTGGCTTGGAAGACGCGGCGAGAGGCGGTACTCGGGACCCGCGGCTGCGGCAGCTGGCGATCACCGGGGACCGAGGCCTCAGGGCGCGGAAGGCGGGAGGCCGGCTGGAGGCAGCTCTGCTCAGCGTCTAGAGCAGCGCGCTCCGCAACGGCCGCCGCCGTGCAGCTGCAGTGCAGGGCGGGGCCGACCCGCTCGTCAGAGTCGCCGTGGCAACCGTGTCCATGACGACGCGAGATGCGCCGGCTCCAGAGGATCTGGCGGTTGCTATGGTACTGAGGGGCTTGAGGAGTCTATTCTGTGATGGCGCCCCCTCCCCCCGGCCCGTATCTCCCAGATTCTTTCTTAACAATAAATATTGCAAAGCATCGTTTTCTTTTTTTTATATATCTGATTTTGCTGTGAATTTAAGTTGGCCTTACTGATATGCATCCACATGACGGACTTGTCTCCTCATGTTGTTCATATTCACTATGCTGCCTACGAAAACACTCAGTACTGACTTTGCGTACCTCCTGATCACACGCCACAGCTGCTGTTCCTCCCCTAGGAAAGCAAAAGAGAGAATCCCATCTCCAGGTTCCTGTGAGACTCACTATCCTTTCTTGCCTAAATTTTGTATATAAAAACAACAGAACGCTGCTGCTACTTCTTTGTAGCCAGGCAAACTGCAAACACTTTTGTTTCTTGGTATTACTGAGTATTTTGGAGAACAAAAGAGAATGCTTAAGGCTCAGAAAGGTAGGGTAAATCATCTTCACGCAAGGCCTGTCAATCCCAGCTGATAAAAACATCCCTATAAGGAGGTAGGGGGCAGCATGGTGGCGCACACCTTTAATCCCAGCACTTGGGAGGCAGAGGCAGGAGGATCTCTGTGAGTTTAAGGCCAGCCTGGTCTACAAATTGAGTTCTAGGCCAGGCCAGGTTCCAAAGCTACAGAGAAACCCTGCCTCAAAAAAACAAATAAACACACACACACACACACACACACACCACCCCTACAAGAATATGATTCGGAGGCTGGAGAGACAACTCACTGGTTAGGAGCATTCCAAAAGACCTGGGTTCAATTCCCAGCACCCACACGGCAGTTTGCACCTGTCTGTAACCCCAGTTTCCAAGGATCTGACACCCTGGCATTGATATGCATGCAGACACAGCACACAAATGCAAATAAAATAAATAAAAATTAAAAGGACAAGGCATTCAACAGCGAATTTTTTAAAATTTTATTTAATAAAAGGTCTTAAGATACAGAACATTCAAAAGTAAATAAGTTACATAGGTACATTACAATCACAGCAAGATTCTCTTTAGTGTATTAATTATTTTTTATAAAAAGCACACAAAAAATAAAATTTTCAGTCTGGTCTATCACAACTGTACAGCAAAAGAGGTAATATTTATATATATGTACACTATTTAATATGTAACAGTCTTTTTTAAAAAGAGTGCCACAGGCAACAAACACATGAAAGGCAGTGTCTGATCATTTTGTTGTAAAATAAAAGGAATATGCTTATTGTATGCTAGTAAAATATTTGTACAATAATTACAGACTGTCAAGGCTGTTCCTGTGCTCTGTCCTCTCCAACAAGGCCTTCAACTTAACAGACAAATGAGGAAAAGTTCTAACAGCTGCAATTTTTTTTGAGGCAACAAACACAGCCACATGTGGGTTAGACACAACTTTTTTTTTTATAAAAATATGCATACTTCCCATAAAAACCTAAGGAGTTAGGCTTTGCCAGTCTACTAATAAATAACAACCCAGAAAAGTGAGCCCCAATAAAAACATTTAAACAGCTGAGGCTTGAGTATGTGTAGTAGTCCTCCTTCATCTGTAACATCTGGCACGTAAGAAGAAAGAGGTTAGGTCACTGAGGCAGTTAAACATAGGCAATCCCTTTAGACGTGGGCGGCACAGGACCCCTGTGCCAGGGGAGGGGGTGGCAGAAGTGTGTACCTTAGCTGTGAGGGGCTGCCGAAGGCCTGGAGGACAGCAGTAATGGCACCGTCTCCTTAGATGGGAAAGAGACCCCGAAGTGGCCAGAACACAGGCACTGTGTCATGTCATGCCCTTCGCTGGGTGCCGGTGGAGGCTGGGAGACAGGCAGGTGAGGTGGTCTAGGAAGGCTAATATCAAGCTGAAGTGGTTACCTTTTCTTTAAGCAAAAGCTCTGAGCAGTAATAATAAAACAACAAAAACCAAGCCCAGTGTGTTCGTGTGAGAAAGCACCAGTAAGGATGTGCCCGTGCCAGCCTCTGCGGCTACGCGCCACAATGGACCTGCCCTACAAACAGCGCAGTTTGCACGCTGCTCCCCAGAGCATGGACTCTTCGAAAACTGTCTCATGAGATCACCACCGAAGGGTAGCATCTTCATTTTTTCTGGCTATATTCAACTGGTCTAGTCTCTGTGAACTTAGAAGGGTAGAATTGCTTTTTTATTATTAAGATTTCTAAGGACTGGTTGGTACCGCTGGGCAGAAGAGTCTCGTGTGGCTGAAGATGTCGGATACCACATATCCAAAGGGCCTGAGCCAAATACGGTTTAAATAGAAAAAAAACCTTGGGAAACATAAGTAGCACTTTGGGGCTAAGCTGTGAAGGCACTCATTATACAAGTGATTCAGGAGAAAGCCTAAATTTGTTGTCCTCTTGCTTCCAGAGGGTACCAGATTTTTGAAATCTCGAGGCTTTGAGTTTGTAGAAGCCTATGGAAAAAACTAATGGTGACGCTGAATGCTTAGGTAACCATCCAGGCATCTAGGGGGGCATTTTTGCTTTTTTCATATACAGCTCCCATAGAACCATACTAATGCATAAATGAATGTAAAAACTACCAATAGTGCATAGCTTAAAAACGAAACACCACGTCTATTTCCAGTTTCCAACAGGGCTGCGTGCCATCTCCTAGGGAATAGTGAAAGAATCCTTTTTAGCTCTTAACATGTTGACCACTCAGACACATCCACGCAGACATTTTTCTGCACAGCTAAAGCTGAGTAATAATATCAGAAAAATACTTAGGCCCCCTATGGAACTGGCAAGTGAACAGATCTCCAGAACATTCTGGCCCTTCAGGAATTTCATGCCAAATATGGTTTCTTCAAGCCAGAGTCCAGGCTGATAAACAAAACTAGGATTCTGGCCTCCCGCCAACTCCCTCAAGCATTTTGAAAGTACAGAAAGGGCAGGCCAGGAACGGCCTTTGACCTCACCCACATCTTCCAGTTTCCTGTGACTTTAATGACACTCCCCACCTTCCCAGCCGGTTCAGTACTATTACCATTCCTACCAGTAAGAGAACAAGGTAAGGGACACTAGGGCCTTGGAATGGGGGTGGGGATGCCAAGAAGGTGACTTATTTTGGGATAAATGCACTTGGACCTCTGGAAAGCAAGAGGCCCCTGGTCCCTGAGGATGTTAAAAATTAAATATTAAGAATAAATAAATAGTTCCCAAATGACACAAGTCAAGGAATGAAGGCTCCTGGCTAGTCTAGTTAGGGGATATCCCCTCCCAGGGAAGGATCCAGAAATCTCCAGCATGCAGGACAGGGGGTGGGTGGAGGGAGAGGCTGTATCGACACCTAGTGGGGTGCATTGGGCTAGGTGGCAGCTACCAAGAGCAGGGACCGCCTGAGGCTCCCTCAGCCGCCTCTAGGACCCAAAGGGATAAAATGGTAGGCAGCAGGAAGAGTCATCGGGCTTGTCAAAACCCCCTGGCCTGGTTCTGCATCCTCTGCACAGTTCCCTTCCATGCAGCAGGCTGAGAGCAGGGACATGAACAGCGAGCGGTCCCTTCCCCAGATGTCTGAGAAAACTAACTGTTCCAGCCCCAGACGGTCTGATAGCAAGCAGCAAAGAGGTTGAAACTACCCTCCGACACTCCTGGGAGGTGGTGACCTGAAGCCTGACCACCGGAGCAGCCCGGCATGGCTGCAGTTGTACGGGAACAACAGAGGTGCTAAGGCCGCCGTTCTCTGAGGAGTCCTTTTGTTTGGGGGTTGGGGCAAGGTTTGCACAGCCTTCCAGGTCCTCTGGGGGAGGAGGAATAATCTGCCACGGGGTGAGCTTGTGCTTGGCTTTCCATGGTGGCTTACTACGGTCCAGGCAGGAAAGAGGCAGAGACTCGAAAAGCCTGGCAACCACAGAGACCCAGAGGCAGCTGCAGAGCCCTCCCCCTTCCAAGGGGCCTGGCCTCTCGGGCTCCGGGAGAGCAGAACAACTCGACCAGATACTGAGAGACCTGGATCCTGCAGCCCTTAACACTGTCCTCGGCCTTTGTAAATAAAAAAGCCTGTTTATTTTTCATTATCGGATTTGTTTTGCAGAGCAAAGTCCACGTGACCCTCTCCTGGCTCCCTCTAGAGGTTCCCGGGTGCAGGGTGCGGGGCGAGGCCAGTGAGAGGTCCAGCGGGGTCTCAGCCCTTCTCGCCCTCGCCGCTCTCTTCCCTCAAGGCCTGCTGGTGCACCGCTGCTGCAGCTGCAGCCTCCTTCTCCTTCAGCCTCAGAGCCGCCGCCTTCTTCTCCTGCTCCGCATGACTCTTCATGTGAGCGCTGCGGCTCTTCACCTTGTAAAACACCCTGCAGTGGGCAGGAGGGGCTCAGGTGAGAGCAGGCCGGGGTTGGGGTGTGGCACCCTTCACTCAACTTAACTCCCTCTAGCTCCAACCTGTCTACCTAGCCCCCACCTTCACCCGTCCCACTTGGAATGGTGCCCCCCCCTTCAAACCATGCCTGCCCGTGACGTCATTACCCTGGAAACCCACTGAGCCAATGAAAAAAACAGATCCACGGCGCCCTATCCAGGTCCTCACCCCAACACTGGAAAAGGTCCCTGTGGGGACAAGGCAGGGACATATCTTACCTGCCGCATTTTTTACAAGGGAAAGTGTTCTCCTGGTTTTGGGTTTTACTAGATGCCTCCGGCTTCTTCTTCTTCTCTGTGAAAGGCAGTGCCCTTCGTGACTTCCCCGGCCCCTCCCTTGGCTTCTCTGAGGTCTGAGCACCCGCAGGCCCCGGGGCATTGGGTTCGTGGCTCCGGAGAATGAGGACATCATTGGCCTGGAGACAATCAACAACAAGAGTGTGCTTTAGAGGCAAGTGTGAACTCTGTGTGCATTCTGGCACCCCAAGAACAGAGGGTCCTAAACACTCACACATTCCTGCCAAATAGTCACCTAGTAGCCCCCTTCCAGTGACAGGACCCCCGGCTGCCTCTAGCTCAGTCACCAAGAGGCTGGCCCAGGAATTCTGTGCCACACCTTGGCAGCTATAGGCCTGAATACTACTGGCTCTGTGTCCATGTTTTCCGACATTTCTTCATGCCAGAAAGAAACGTGTTCCCATGATGTGTCAGGTCTAGGGAGACAGGTCCTCAGGAGCCCTGTCTCCAGAAAGTTCCTAGTGTAGTGAAAGGAAAAGATATGATGTCAGCTGCTGAGGAAGCACTGCTAGGAAAAAGAAAGGGTGTCATGAGAGAGGAGGGCCCGCGGAGGGCACTGCTATGGCCAGGATCCCCAGATGGCCATCAGAAGTGATAAATACGCCAGAGTCACCCTCCAAGTGTTCAGAGACAGAACTAGACAGTGCGGACACCGCACAGCCTCCGACGGGGTCAGCAAGCCGAGAGGAAGCAAGCAGCTGTGTTTGGCTGACAGGTGCTCGGCAGGCGTAAGTGTGGAAACGCACTCCATCATCTCCCACGCACCCCATCATCTCCCGTGCACTCCATCATCTCCCGAGCACTCCATCTCCCAGCATTCCATCTATCTCCCACGCACTCCATCTCCCGCGCACTCCATCTCCTGCCTTCCTGGGAGAGCTCTCCTGATGGGAACCACAGTGAGATGCCTTGCTTAGCTGGTGAAGGGGACAGAGCACTCCACAAAGAAAGGCCTGCGGTGTGACTTCAGGCAAGTCAAATGGCATCTCTGGACCCGATTCCCCATCTGCTGAGTGGGAGTTAGCATTTGGGTGGTTATTATGAGGAATTAGCGGTACAATGGACACGAAACACTCAGCAGAGAGCAAAAAGGACCAATATCAGTATTCTCACAGTCTCAGCTCTACTTCAGACATCATGTCAAGCGAATGCGTTAGGGGCAGCCATGACTGAACTACAGCCTATGAATGCTTCCTCCATGTTGCATACATATAATGGGTTTTCACAAGGCCTTTTCCTTCTGACTGTTCAGACACAGACACACCCACCCACACCCACATACACACGAGTGCATATGTATGTATGTATGTATGTATGTATGTATGTATGTATGTATGTATAAATTGCAAACAAGCTACATTCCCTCCAATCTCAGTTTCCTCATCTGTAAAATGAGATCCATAATAACCCTTACCACACAGGGTTGAGGCCCAAGTAAGCTGAGAGCATAAAGCCCTTGGTCCACTTCCTGAGTTATAACCACAAGAATCACGATGGTCTTGCTCTGTAACCCCACCCACACCCCCAGGCCTAGCTCTGCCTTCCGGGCCTGAGCTGGGAGAGTGAACCATGGAGGTGACTTACCGCCTCATTGGCCTGTAGTGTCTGCGTAGCTTTGACAGCAGCGGCCCTCCGGCTGCGCTCTCGCCCCTCTTCCTGCTCTCCCTTCTCCTGGGTTTCCGGCAGCTCCTCCCCCTCCTTCCTGGGCTCCTTCACTTCTCTCTTAGGCTCCAGCCTCTCTTCACTTGGGGACTCTCTTCTGGGAGGAGGCACCCTTGGGAACTTCTGAGAAGTCTATGGGGGACAAGCATGAGCTCAGTCATTCCAGAGAGCAGACTCTGAATCCAGCCAAGGTGTCACAGCACCTGCTGGTCCTGCCACCCTACCCTGGGCCAGGGGAGCCTCCTATACTAGGACTCCGTCATAAGTCACAGCCCTCCCATGGCAGTCTTGACCCTGGGTGCTCTCGGGGTGAGACAAAGCCAGGGTTGGGGGGGGAGCATGCCAGGACCCACAAGCCACCTGGTCTCCTGGGGAGATGCCTGGAATCTTCTGGGCACCCTTTGGGCAGGGTGACCTCAGAGTGTGCCAGGCAGGAGCTCTGAGCTCCCTTTTAACTATGTGACATTTTCTGTATCTCCACTCCCCATTTGCAATATGGGGACCAAATTACTCCCTGGTCTCAAAGTAGCATGCCACCAAGTATGGCCTTGTAACTCAAGAGACAATGTCAAGGCGATACACTGCACAGCATGAAATCCCAGCATCTTTCAAGGACGAGGTCCAGGTTAGTGTTAATGTGCCTCTTCTATGTCCCCAGACCTGGTGATCTGTGTCAAAGACAAGTCGGCCCTGTGCCTCAGAGTCCTGGCAGGCAATTACAGCGTGGAGCTGGCGTTTAGTAACGGTGTTTGGTTTTCTGTGTACTTGCCTTTCCTGGCACCTTCTATTTATAGGAAACAATACTGGTTATCTATTTATGATTGCAATATAAAGCTTCCCTTTTGAGAAAAAAAGAGTCGACTCAAAAAATGAATAACGACAGTAGCATGGTGCACGACAGAGTTAGTGGCAGTGGCTTATGTTAGGGCACAGGCAGCAGAGTCATGGCGCAGGAAGGGCCAGAGCTCAGAAGTGACGTCAGCGGTTTGCTCTGAGGAGACAGGAAGGTGACACTGGTGCTGCAACTCTCCAGTATTCCTCGTCAGAGCCCATCACCAGGACCCAGCAGCTGCTAGGGGGGAACTCAAAGGTTAAGGGCCTGGGCTGCCAGCTCCTGGGGGGACTGTCAGGGACCGGGTTTCCCTCTGCCTGCCATCTGTAAACTCCAGGAGAGTCAGTCTGGCCTCGAGCTTCCGGTGCCAGGCAGCAGAGGCCGGGAAAGGACTCACCTTCACGTCCACTTCAACGTCCTCCTGGGCTGACTTCTCATCCCGTGTATCCACGTCACCAAAAGTGAGCGTCCCATTGCGGCCAATTTTCACCTGCTTCTTGTAAGTGTAGTAGAACTCCACACACTGGGCCACAGTCTTGGTCTGGATCTGAATTAAAGCCAGAACTGAGTCAGAGGGAGCTGATGTGGCTCACTTTCTCATCTCTGAACGCTCCCCTTAGCCTTAGGCACAAAACTAAACCCAGTGCTGGGCTGTGGTGATGCACCCTTTAATCCCAGTCCTGGGGGGGAGGCAAAGGCAGGTGGATGCCTGTGAGTTCAAGGCCAGCCTGGTCTACAGAGCAGGCTCCAGGACAGGCTCCAAAGCTACAAAGAAAAACCCTGTTTCAAAAAAAACTAACAAGGGCTGGAGAGATGGCTCAGAGGTTAAGAGCACTGACTGCTATTTCCAGAGGTCCTGAGTTCAATTCCCAGCAACCACATGGTGGCTTACAACCATCTGTAATGAGATCTGGCGCCCTCTTCTGGTATGTGCAGACATACACGGAGGCAGGATGTTGTATTCATAATAAATAAATAAATCTTTAAAAAAAAAAACTAACAAAAAAACCATTTCTCAATGCCCGCTCTGCAACCAGTGTAATTAATGGAGGCTTCTGCACCACTTCGGTGAGTAACACCTGAAGGACAATAGCGAAATTTCTGGGGAGATGTCAGAGGGCTGTGCCATGAGAAGCTGCACTGGGCCAGCAAGACTGCAGGGGCTCAGGAGCCTTGGTTGGGTCAGCATCTGCACCTGTGGTATGAATGACTGAGGCTTCTTATCCCCCAGCTTCTCAGAAGTTCACATGGCTCCTCCTGTAGTCCTCAGGTAAAATGGGGCTCATCACCCCAATTTCTGCTTTCTGACGCGTAAACGGTAAGTGAAGTGATGCTCGGACAGCTAGCTCATCCCCATGGGCATCTCAATATGCAGTTTAAATTGCTTGCCAAAGCTTAGGGCAGTTTTATATGAAAAAACCCCATGTCCCTGTACCGGGGATTGAACAAGCCAGGCAAATGCGCTACCATTAAATAGTACTCCCAACCCAATCCCCCCTCCCTTTTTTTGAATTTTGATACAAGGTCTCATTAAGGTAACTAGGCTGGCTGGTCTTGAACTCACTTCAGTAGCCTAATCCTCCTGCCACACTTTCCCAAATAGCTGTGATTATAGGCCTAGACATCCCCAGGCCCAACAATAGCTTACTTTCAATGATTAGCTGAAACAGAGAGAATGAATAGAGAGATGTGTGTATTTCATGGTGGGTGTTTAGATGCAGACAGAGAAAGAAGAAACCAGGACAAATGGTAAAACCAGTAAATTTCAACAAGGCTTTTTTTTTTTTACAAGACAGGGTTTCTCTGTATTGTTTTGGAGGCTGTCGGTCCAGCCCGGCCTCGGACTCACAGAGATCCGCCTGCCTCTGCCTCCCAAGTGCTGGGATTAAAGGCGTGCGCCACCACCGCCAAGCCTTCAACAAGGCATTTTTTTTTTTTTTTTTTTTTTTTGGTTTTTCGAGACAGGGTTTCTTTGTGGCTTTGGAGGCTGTCCTGGAACTCGCTCTGTAGACCAGGCTGGCCTCGAACTCACAGAGATCCGCCTGAACAAGGCATTTTTTTAAAATTTTATTTTATACGCATTTATTGTGCCTGTATGTGTGTCTGTGTGTGGGTGTCAGGTCCCCTGGAACAGGAACTGCAGACAGTTGTGAGCTGTACTGTGGGTGCTGGGAATTGAACCCAGGTACTCTGGAAGACCAGCCAGTACTCTTAACCTCTGAGCCATCTCTCCAGTTCCCAGCAAGGCATTTTTAATGGGTGTTTGTGGAGTTACTCTTCCTTCTCCATTTAGTAAATGGGCATCTTTCCACATTCAAAGCCGGCTCCAGTACAACAGTGTAAAACTCCCTTCATCAATCTGGGGAATGGTTTCACTCCTCTCCAGGGAGTGTAGCCAAGTAAGGAAGAGAAACGTCATGTCGGGGAAGATTCAGGGAAAACCCAGAGAGGAAGCAGAAGGCCTTCCTAGCCTTGCTACTAACTGCCACCAAAGGGCTATGCACCCTAAGCACTCTCCTTCCTAATTTCTGCTTTTTCATGCATGAAGAGTGCGTGGTGTGATGCTACAACCATGAGATCATCCCTGCGGTCCTCTCAGACTGACATCTGTCCTCCCATTTCATAGATCTATCTGACCAACTGGATTTGGTTTGAGCAATACATTCCCACAGGTTTTCCTGCCCCACCCCATCCCACCCCGCCCCGCCCCGCCCCGCCCCGGGTTTGCCCACATCTAGGCTTAAAGTCCTGCCTGGAGAGCTCAGAGGTCAGCGGAGGATCCTCTGTGCAAGCTGCGGTTTACAAAGCTGTCTCTGGAGCTACCTGATAGCAGGGATCTAACCGAAGTGATGGCTGGAACTCGGACACACTAGGCAAGCATCCTGCCATCTGGCCACTTGGTGGGTGACCCCGTGCTTGCCCCTGCTCACCAGCTTCTGCACCAGGAAGAAATCCTTCTTATAGATGGCGATGCCCTGGTTGAACAGCTTCCTCTCAGCTATCTTCCACTGATCAGAGCCTAAAGAGTAAAGAGGGTACCAGGTTTTGTGATCCGGGCAGGAATGTGAGCACCTGCACTGTGCGCATGCCTCTGAGCCACTGAAGGTGAGGCCACCCACATCTGCTTGGGTCACTCCCTACCAGCTTCCTGAAGCCTCACTCCCCTTGCTTGTCAAACGGGATGGACACTAGAGCTTGTCTTCCTAAGTCTAAGAAAGACTAGATGCTATAAGGTGGGAACAACCTTTTGAGACTCTGTGTGGTACAGACAAACATTGACCTAATAGAGGCTCAGCAACGGTAGCTACTGGGATTACAGGATTGTACCAGTGTCCCCCGTATAGTACAGCGTCTAAACTAAGACAAGCACTCCAAGGTTTAAAACTTCCGGGTACCTGAAATCAGTTGACTGCTCTCCCTAGGTCTCCGACCTCTGCACCCAAGACTTGGGCTTTTTTTTTTTTTTTTGCATGGATTGCCTACCCACTTCATGCTTCCCCTCTAAGGGCATGGGGAGTCCCAACCTGGCCTTGATATTAGTTTCCTTGCTCTGACTTTCGGCTGGCTCTCCCTGTCCCCACTCCCATTCAGGGCTGTGACTCAGCACTGAGCAGAGTCCCGTCGGTGCTGGAGACCCCTGAGGCTCTGGACCACATGGCCACCCCAGTCGGGCCCACCTGTCTGTCAGATAGGCCCACCTGTCAGTCAGGCCCACCTGTGTAGTGATAAGTTGCCAGTGGGTGATTGTGAGGCCTCACAGGCTTCTTCAGCAGCAGCTTACTCAGCGCTTCCTGGAGGAGAAGAAAGGGCTGTCAGGAAGCTGAACAGTCGCAGTGAAGGGCGGAGTATCCTTGGCCTGGGCAGCATGCAAAGGGCCTGTGCAGGCCTCCAGGTAGAGCAAGCAGTTACTCCTGCCCGGCATAGTTCTATGAGACAGGACATACAGGGGGATGGCAAAAATCACAGGAAGTGGGGCTGCTGAGGAGTCGGGCCGGGAGGCTACTGCAGGAATGCTCAACCCCCAAAGCAAGTAGCGTGGACACAGCGCGCCCTCCGTGACAATCGAGAGTGGGAGAACGGACCTCCCTAGGACCAGAGTTAGACCAACAGTAGGACCTTGCATACCCAGCTAGGGTTTAGGCCAAACCCCAACATCCTCTTCCTTGGTCAGACCCCTCGTAACTTCCTCAAATCACCATGCCAAAGCACCCTAGTACCAGGGAGGCTAAGACAAGGTTGATGATCGTGAGAGGAAAAAGAAACACGCCCTTCCCCCCATTAGAACATTTGCAGAAGAGCAAATGTAAATCAATAAAATTTTACACCCCAGGCCTGGTCCTGGCAACAGAGAGGGAGGGACCGGAACCAGCTTTCCTAAGGGACCCTCCCCCCAAATTTATGAGGCTTTCTTACCAGGATGTCCCCCCTAGACTCATGGAGATAGTGCAGGGCCAATTCCTGGTTGGTGCCAGCACCAGGGAAAATGCTTGAGCAGGCAGCTGTCAGCAGGTCATCCACTGGATTCCCAGGAGATGGAAGGACAACAGGAAATCATGTTCAATGCTGGGCCTTGCAGAACCCAGCCCGCCCATCTGCCCACCAGCCTGCCATGGCCTGCTCCCTGGAGGTCTCTACCTTGCCTCTGTTTCTCCCAGCTGCTCTCAAGATGCTCCCATGGCTGCCACACCAAGTCAGCCTTATGGGGGTCTGCAGCTGCCAGAGCTCGGTCTCTCATCATAGGAATTTCGGCCTGGAACCGGGTACCAACGTTGATCCGTCTGTAGGGGCAGAAAAGCAAGGAGTGACGCCTCATCTTGTGGAGACGGGGAACCTGACTTTCTCCCTCGGATGTGTTGGAAAAAGTACAGCTGGAAGGCGCTGAATGCAGGCAGCAAGGCCAGAGCTGGGTGTAGTGAATCTGGCATCTGGTGTGATCAGAAAAGCAAGGCCCAGAGGCTAAAGGGTGGAAAAGCTACTCCACATCTGACTGATAAGGAGAGGCTCTTGGAAGCCCCACCCCCACCCAGCTCTCCCTGCTAATAAATTCAAGCCAACCTGGACCTTCCCTTTCTTCTCCCTACAGCTTCCATTCACAAGCAGGAGAGACAGTAGAGCCTGGGACAGACGACAGAAGCCCAAAGAGACTGCCTGTCTGTGTGCAGGCCTCACAGAAGCCCCCTCTTGCTCCAAAGCTAATCTGCAATGCATTAGGCCCACCTGGAACCCACACGCCATGGGCCTGGGGCAGACTGCACTTACGGTTCGATGCTCACAGGGGTGGCCTCCCCCATCACAGAGAGCACGGGCGGGGTGACTTCAGAACTATCTACGGACAAAGAGCATATTGGTTAGTGACCCCTTCCTCCCTTCAGGAAAGCACTCCCGTCCTAGGTGGCCGTCCTGCATGCCTAAGAGTCACAGTGGTGACTCACTGAGTACACTTGGAACAGAGGCACCCTGTCCTTGCTCTGCAACCTGATGACTGTGCAACTTGGGCACTTTATTAAATATGTGGGCACCTCAGTTTTCACATCTGCAGAAAGGGGCTATTTCTTTCTGTCTCCTGGGGGTAATGAGAATTCTGAATTAAGTAAGAACCTGGCACTCTGACCGGGCGGTGGTGGTGCACGCCTTTAATCCCAGCACTAGGGAGGCAGAGGCAGGCGGATCTCTGTGAGTTCGAGAGGCGGATCTCTGTGAGTTCGAGGCCGGGCTGGGCCGACAGCCTCCAAAACAATACAGAGAAACCCTGTCTTGTAAAACCAAAAATAGAAAAAAAAGGAAAAAAAAAAAAAAAAGAACCTGGCACTCCAAGACCATTAGCTATATTGTTAGCACGACCACCTGAGCCCAGATCCTGCTTCTAGGAGCCTCCACTCCACAAGCTTCAGTATAAAACTATGTTTTACTTTCATTCTAGCAAAGAGGCTGAAACTGGAGGCACACCAGGGAGATGGGAAGGGGGTCTCTTAAAATTATCTTCTCATTTCCTCTCTGACTTTTTTTTGCCTCACTCTCATCCAAGTTAATCTTAAGGTCAGACTAGATCAAGGCACACCCTTACTCAAAACAAGACCTCTGTTGTGTTTCTCTGCAGCGTCAGACAAAACCTGAAACCCTCAGCTGCTCAGGGCAGTTCCCCATGTGTCTGTGCCTCCCTCGGCCCAGACTCTCGACCCTCGAGGCCCACTAACCTCACCCCCTCGTTCCCTCTGCTCACCCCCACTCCACGCCTGCAGCGCCCTGCCTGCCCCTCCCACTCTGGAGTTCAAGCTTAGCTCGGTCTCCACCACTTCCCAAATTCTTTCCTTATCTAGCCAGGCTTCTGCAGGCTCAAGTTTTGTGCCGGCCCCACACTGCTGGGAGCCTGACTTTCTGTCTCGCAGACTTGTCAGTTCCCTAATGATCCTCCCTGCACTTCCTTTAGACTCGATTCCAGCATCCCATATAGTCTTGCAGCCTGCACAGGATCCATTCAAGAGTTTACACCCAGGGAGCAGCAAACACTTGTTGGGCAGACTGACATCTTGGCTGACAGTCTGCTCTCTTCAGTGATTTCCAGCACAAACCGAGCCAGGGAGAGAAACTTCCTGAGGAAAAAAGTCTAAGCCTGCCAGCACAGGGCAATTTCCATCCACAGACACCAGGAGGCACCAGAGAACCACACCATGGGTGAGCTCTGGGGTCAGAGGTTAACTGGGTGAAGAATGCACCCGTGTGATGCCACTGTAAACGATCAGGTGATTCCATTTTCCAAGGGAAAAGAACAGCTTTGTGAAATGGACATTTTTAATTTTTAGGTCTCATAACACCCAGGCCTGCTTTTGTCCAAAATGACTGCTAGACAGGCCCAGGAGACCAGGTCAGTCACTTAATATAAACAGTGCTAACAGATCTGATCCCTACCACAACCAGGGGAGGTACCTATTAGGTTAACCATAGGAAACTGCTGTGTGTGAATCTAATAGCTGAATATCAGCAAATCCACCATCAGCCAAGTCTGACTAATCTAACCCCTGCTGAATAATGAAGGAACACAGTTAGGTCTGGGCAGTTGGACTTGCACAAGGGACATGATAATAAACAGTGGGACAGGGATGAGAATCCAAGCGGGAGGACCATGCCCTACCACACCCTGGGAGGGGGACACACAGAAGAGATCCCGCCTCCCACCTCCAGCCCCTACACTGCACTATCTCTCCCTGTACATTCCCCCACCACCTCAGCCACAAGATCACTCACTAGAACGGAGCAGGGTACGATGGGCACTCTTTGGCGTGATAGGAGGAGGGGCTGGGATGCTGCTGGTTGATACGATGGCATTGAAGTAGAGGCCGGAGCCTTCCCGAACGGGGCTGAGAATGGGGGGCGGTGTGTAGGGGGGCAGCTCAAAGCTCCTCTCAGAAGGGTGGTCAGCTAAGCGGACAGGAGAGCGCAGATGGCTCTGGTAGGGGGTGATGTTGGAGTAGACAGGAGGGGCAATGAAAGTGCCCGCCTTGGTGGGGATGATAAGGGGCTCGGGCCGGGGCCGCTGCTTTGGTTTCCGAATGGAAGGCTCCCCCTCCATCTTGGCATTTGGGTCTTCAGCCTGGAGGTGCAAACAGAACAGAGAGACTCAGTTTTTCGTGTGTCCCCAGAAACCTCCGGTCTTGACTGGAGCCTGCCAATGTTATCTCTGAAACTCTCTGCCCGACGCACCCACCAAGACAGCCTCAAAGACGAGAAGGCCCCCAAATCCAGCCTGTTGTCTCCTGTGGCAGATCCAGGTGAGCAAATGCCACCTAAAGGCCAGGAGCCACCTGGTCTACATTTTGTTTAAAAAATAAAAATTTTTTTAAAAAGGAAGGAATCTTGTCAAAATCTAAAAATTATTCTTAATTCTAAATTTGGGTTCCGGGCCATAGCTCCCAATCAATGCTGTAATGTATCCAACAGGGAACGTGCTGTTGGGAAAGGGCCCAGACGCTTAGATCTATCACCTTTGCTGGTTATTTAAACAACAGATTCCGTGTACATCTTCACGTTTTTATAAAAATAGACTGAATTTGTTTTTACTTGTGTATACATATATGTCAGTGTGTCTGCCGCGCGCGCGTGTGTGTGTGTGTGTGTGTGTGTGTGTGTGTGTGTGTGTGTGTGTGTGTGTGTGTGTCCGTCCGTCCAAGGAGCTCATATGAGGTGGTCATGGGTTGGCTCAGTAGTGCCTGAAACCAAACTCATCTGTGGAAGAGCAGCAAGCGCTCCTAACCACTGAGCCATTCTTCCAACCTCCATTTTCATTTTTGTTTTTTAACTTATTTGTTTGTTTGTTTTTTGGTTTTTCCGAGACAGGGTTTCTCTGTGGCTTTGGAGGCTGTCCTAGAACTAGCTCTTGTAAACCAGGCTGGCCTTGAACTCATAGAGCTCCACCTGCCTATGCTTCCCGAGTGCTGGGATTAAAGGCGTGCACCACCACTGTCCGGCCCATCTTCACTTTTAATGTGGAAATAGAATAGGAAATGCCTACCTGATCTGGCAGCAATGAAGATTAACATAAGCTAGTTTGGGAAAATTAATAAATCTATTTGCTTCTGTGTAGGCCGAATCCAGGGCCTTGTGTGCTAGGCATGCACCCTACCACTGAGTACAGCCTCCAACTTAACATTCAGAGCCTCAGCCTGGAGAGGGAAACAGAATGAGGATGGCTCAGCCTCCTGTATAGTAATATGAACTAATGTATGGAAATCCCGTGGTTGTAGTAACATTCCTGCTACTACTATTAAGAGGCCAGACTCTGCATGGGATAGAAGCCTGCTTTGTGTGCCAGAACCTGAGCAGGGAGTGAGCCCACAGAAGGGAACAGGTGTCTCTGCTCCTGCAGAACATTAACTCGTGAGTATTAGATCTGCTACTGCCAGAGGCTAGCCCACCCATGATGTCAGAGGCTGGCCTCCCTAGCCCACACTTCGTCTCTATGGTATGCCTTATGGGCGTCTGCACAGAATAGAAAGCAGGGCCTAAACTCTCAAAAGGGAAGCAAACAGCTTTCAGGAGTGAGCAGCCCCTAAAGCATCTCTGGCACAGTAAACCAAGTCGGTCATGGCGACTGAGGCTATCCCTGCTCCAGGGATCCAGTCTGCATCTGAGGCCCTAGCATGACCTCTCCTCGTTCCTGTGTGCCCTTGCTTCCCTTGTACTAATTAGGATGAACTGAGAACATTCATCCCTCTGCCTTTAGGGAACAGGACTACACAGAAAAAAAACTTCAGTAGAGCTATGCTGGCTTTCAACCCAACACAAACCAAACATCTAGGAAAAGGGGATCTCAGCTGAGGAACTGCCTGACAAGTCTGTGGGGCATCTTCTAACTAATGTGTGAGGGACTAGCCCACTGGGCAATCCACCCTGGGGGTGCTCCAGTGTTCTTTAGGAAGGCAGGCTGAACCAGGCGGTGGTGGCACACACCTTTAATCCCAGCACTTGGGAGGCAGAGGCAGGTGGATCTCTGAGAGTTCAAGGCCAGCCTGGAGTGAGCTCCCGGGCAGTCTCTGAAAACAAACAAAAAGGCAGACCGAGCAAGCCAGGAAGCAGCAGCCTCCATGCCTCTGCGTCAGCTCCTGCCTCCAGGCTCCTGCTCTCCCTTCAAGTCCAACTGTAAACAATAAGATGAAATAAATTCTTTCCTCCTCAAGTTGCTTTGGTCAAGGTGTTTGTCACAGCAGCAGAAACTAAGTAGAACAAGAACTAAATGCCTCCCAATGTGCTAGCAACCCCATGCAAAACCAGCTCCAACTATTCGTAGGGAGGAGATTTAAACTGTTTGAGTGTTTTTGACTTTTAAGGTGTGGTAATGCTATTGAAACTATTTTAAAATGAAAAAGGAGGGAGGGAGATAGGGAAGGAAGGAAGGAAGAAAGGAAGGAAGGAAGGAAGGAAGGAAGGAAGGAAGGAAGGAAGGAAGGAAGGAAGGAAGGAAGGAAGGCAAACAAACATACTATACACATGTATTCAGATGCAACCCAAAAGGATTTGTGGGTGAAATGTGCCTCAAAATAACTCAGGGTAGTGAGAGTACAGTTGAAATAAAACAGGCTGTATTTAGCTGGGTGGTGGT
The DNA here is from genome assembly GCF_017639785.1 of Mesocricetus auratus. Classification (NCBI taxonomy): domain Eukaryota; kingdom Metazoa; phylum Chordata; class Mammalia; order Rodentia; family Cricetidae; genus Mesocricetus; species Mesocricetus auratus. The sequence continues at coordinate 32,970,637 of NW_024429186.1, read as the reverse complement.
GGTGCACACTTTTAATCTCAGCACTTGAGAGAGGCAGAGACATGCGGATCTCCGTGAGTTCAAGGCCAGCCTGAGTGAGTGCCAGGACTGTATTTGATAGGGCTGTGAAAACTGGGTAAAGATTAAACATTCATTCACTAGACCCTTCTCTGTTTTTATGCATGATTGCAAATGTCAATAGTACAATGAAACATAAAATAAGCAAATAACAAAATATAAGCGCCCCGTCCCCCCACAGCCTGCCACAGAATGAGACCCCAGAGAGCAGACAGCCCTGGGCTAACTATCCTACAGTATCTCACAGTAATCGTGGAGCCCTCTAGTGTAGCAGAAACCCTCACAGGCAGAAACTCATGATGCAGTCCAGGGCTAGCTCGGCTGCTAGCTGATGTCAGTGCTCAGGTTTGCAGGTCTGCAGGCTCCTTCCCACACTCTCAAGACAAGCTGTCTCCAGCACTGACGATGGAGGTGGAGCCTAGGACCTGCCCAGGCCAGGCCAGTGCCCTACCACTGCACCGCACCAAGTCACCAGTGCACCCCAAGCAGGCCTCAAAGCCTCATATCAACAGTATTGAGAAGGTGGAAATTGAAGTCCAGATGGTGTTTGGAGGCAAGGAGGTGATTGATTAGGTTTAGATAAGGTCATTACAGGGGAGCCACCATTGCTGAATCCTGGGTGGCCTCAGAGGAATACAGAGACCACAGACAGAGGCAGACACATGTGTTCCCTATCTGTTTCTCTGTGGGGCTCTGCAATTATCTTGAAACTCTGCCTGCAAGTGATTATCACCAGAAAAGGCGCCTGGACTTTGTACCCCTAGAACAACAAGCCAAACTAAAACTCTTCATCATGTTAGCCTGCCTCGGGCGTTTGGTTATAGGGATTAAAAGCAGACTAATAGCTCTGGACTTTTCTGGTCCTGTTTCCTCACAGATGAAATGGAGGTGCTGACTAGGTAGTTGCCCGGGCTCCTCCTCACCTACTCTCAAGACAAGCTGCCAGGTCTCTAACACAAACTTTCCCCCAACCACAGAGCAAGACCTCAGAGAGCTGATAAGCTTGAATGAATTACCTCACAATAATCTTTTTCCTATTATGGAGAAGAGGCAAGCAGGCTAGCTCTCTAACCAAATAAGTGGGAAATCTGAACTGGATAGAAAAGACATACCCAAAGATTCAGAACAAACAGCTTGACAAAGAGTTACAGACCCAAAGACCCGGGGTGGGCGTGGGGTCATAGAGATGAACCCCACATCTGAGCAGCCTTAAGTCTGTAGGTGAATCCTATTACTGCAAGAAGCACCTGCGGGAGGAGGAGCTAAGGACTAAGAGTCTCAACGCCTTCAAGAGCGACCAGAAAAAAGACTGAGCGGAAACAGGCTTGTCCCTAGCGGGAACAAAGTTTACCCCATTCGATCTGTTTCTGATTCGGTAAAAGTGACTCGGGATTGCCAGGGCCATTTGCTAGCCACCAGGAGTCAAGATGAGCGCCCTCTTGAAGAGCATTGGTGGGACCTTGACACACGCACTCAAGCAAGCATGCACTGACTTAGATCTGGCAAATAAAATAGCATATAAAGATGAATTCTTGAGCTGGGCGGTAGCAGTGCACACCTTTAATCCCAACACTCAAGAGATAGAGGCAGGCGGATCTCTGTGAGTTTGAGGCCAGCCTGATCTACAGAGGGAATTCCAGGACAGCCAGGGCGTTACACAGAGACACCCCAGCTCAAAAAACAACAAACAAAACAAAGATGAATTCCTCTAGAAGGTGGAAAGAGGTTATAAAAGGTTTTAGAATAATGTCTAAGGAGATGTTAACTGAGTAATACTGAAGGGAAAGAAGATTTCATAGGAAAAAATAAGTATAGGATGCCAAGGGACACGGCTCAGCGAGGAAAGTACTTGACACTCAAACACGAGATCTGAGTTTGGATGCCCAGAACCCACATTAAAAAAGCCAGATATGGAGCCGGGCGTTGGTGGCGCACGCCTTTAATCCCAGCACTCGGGAGGCAGAGGCAGGAGGATCTCTGTGAGTTCGAGGCTAGCCTGGTCTACAAGAGCTAGTTCCAGGACAGCCTCCAAAGCCACAGAGAAACCCTGTCTCGAAAAAAGTCAAAAAAAAAAAAAAAAAAAAAAAGCCAGATATGGTGACAAACATCTGTACTCTCAAGGCTTGGGAGGTGAAGACAGGAAGATCCCTGGGGCCTCCTAGCCAGCCAGTCTAGCTGAAGCACCAAGGTCCCAGGTTCAGAGACATCCCCCTGGTCATCACAGCTGCACATACACAAGCAAGCAGTCTGTACACATCTGTACACATACGCACACATATACACTCTAACACGCAAGCACTGAGTTACTTATTCATTTTCAAGATATCCAGTGCTAAGATGATAGAAGAACAAAACCCAGTAGGGGTACGGAGAGATGGCTCAGCAGTTAAGAGAACTGATTGCTCTTCCAGAGGACCCAGGTTCAATTTCCAGCATCCACATGGTGGCTCACAATTCTAATCCAAAGGGACCTGACGCCCTCTTCTGGCTCCCATGGGCACTACTCCCATGCATGGTATACAGACATACATGCAGGCAAAACATCCATTTACAGAAAAATAGATAAAAGTAATAAATGAAGAAAAGGAGCAGCAGAAATATTAGGAGTAGCTTTGTGCTGGGAACTGGTACAAAGAGCTCCTGACCTAGCTTTCATTGCACAGTTCCAAAAGAAGCTGTGGCCGGGGGGCTGGAGAGATGGCTCAGAGGTTAAGAGCACTGGCTGCTCTTCCAGAGGTCCTGAGTTCAATTCCCAGCAACCACATGGTGACTCACAACCATCTGCAATTCAATCTGGTGCCCTCTTCTGGCGTGTAGACAGAACACTGTATATGTAATAAATAAATAAATCTTAGAAGAAGCTGTGGCCGGGTCACTTGTAGAGATCCAGGTAAGATGCCTACTAAAATAACCACTAAAAGTAATTAAGTATATAACTAATCTGTTGTTAACAAAGGAGAGATGGGAGTGACGATCCCAGTCAATTTAAAGCATGGAGGTGGGGAGCAGATCATCGCAAAGGCAGGATGATGTAGGCAGAGAGCTAATAGCAGGTGACAGGGGTTCAGCCAGGTCTATCAGTAATTACACTAAGCAGAGATTCTATCAGCGGAGCCGCACTCCGTGCAGACAGAGGAACGGCTGCTGCCAAGGGCTGGAGCTGCAGTGAGGATTGGGAAGATGATCAAAGGAAACATAATTTCAGTAAAAACAGGATATAGAAATTCAGGAGGCCTATTATTGTACAGCATGATGGCTTTCATTGCTCACTGTATTAATTTATTTCTCTTAGAAATATTGCTAAGAGACCAGACCTTAAATGTTCTCACCACAAAAAAAAGGGTGTGTGTGTGTCAGGTAATGACTATGCTAATTAGCTTGGTTTAGCAGATCTACTATACACACACACACATATAACATCATATTGACTACACACACATATATGAAACATCCTATCATAGACCATGCATGCCATTTTTATTAATAAGCAAATAGAAAAAATGAAAATTGTATTGGTGTTCTTCTTAAAAGATAAAAGTCGTTAGGCTAGAAAACGTCAAACCGCAATTGTATGCTACTTGGAAATATTCCTGAAGGTTACAGAGAAGATAAAAGTGGAAGGACTCATCAAAGGAATGCTAGATGAAAAGAAGCCTCTCACACTCACCCGGTCTAAATGTGCACACACCCGGAACATCCTACCAAGACATACAAAACCAATGGCAGAGGTAAGAGAAAAACTACAACCACAGTGTTAGTGGGAGATTTCAGGTGCTTAGCTCAGAAGTGAACAGAACAAGTGAACACTTCTGCACCCCAGGAGGCAGCTCAGGGCCTTACCAGGGGCCATCAAAACTTCCTGACCTAGATTTTCCCCAGTAACCACAAACTTCAAGCATGAAACTCATACCCCCTATGTACCTTAGTACAAGTTTGAGTTGGAAAATAAAAACAGTATCTCGGCCGGGCGTTGGTGGTGCATGCCTTTAATGCCAGCACTTCGGGAGGCAGAGGCAGGCGGATCTCTGTGAGTTCGAGACCAGCCTGGTCTACCGAGCGAGTTCCAGGACAGGCCCCAAAACAATACAGAGAAACCCTGTCTCGAAAAACAAAAAAAACCCAGTATCTCCCTGACAAGTGGAAAGATGGATTAGTTGTTGAGAGCACTGGTTCCATTCCTAGTACCCACATGGTGGCTCCGACTTCCCATAACTACAGTTCCAGGGGCTCTGACACGGTCTTCTGGATTCTAAGGCATCGCATGCATGTGGTAAACAGACATAAAACAAAGACAACAATATCTCCCTGCGTTCCTTGGAGCACCTACTGCTTCCCTTAGAGTCTTTGAAGCTAGAAGCTCTGGCGCTGGAGGACTTCGGTGAGCAGCCTCATACCTGAGCTGGCGCATCCGTCCCCGGGACTCGTGACCGCCTGCGGGTCACGATGACCGATGGCTTGTGCTCAGCGGAGTACTGTTCCAGACCCTTCCCGTCCTCATCGACACTTCCCGCTTGGGCCACCTCAGCGGGATCCACAGCCCGCACAGGGACAGACACCGGGATGATGAGGGGCACCATTCCACTCTCCTCCCGAGCTCTCTTGGCAGCTAAGGCGGGTTCAGAAAACTCCACTCCGCATTTGGCAGTTGAGGCCAGCACACTTTTCCGCTTCTCCTCAGAGCCATTGGCATCCTGGAGAAGAGGGAGATTGGGGGGAGGCCGTGAGGTTCAGAAGGCGAGTCCCCATTTGCTGACCTAGGACTCCCATGCCCATTCAACCCAGCAACTCAACCAGTCACTCTTTGGTCTTTGACAATTTGGCCCTTTCCTGAGCCACCCCTGTTCCTATACATGTCAGATATTCTCCAGAACCTCTTTCTGCCTGGTTGTGCCACCCTGGCCTGAAGTAGGCCATTCCAAGTGGTCATTTCAGTCCACAAATAGCTTCAGGCATTTAGCACCTAGCATACAGGGTGTGACATGTAACAAGGCATATTGCTGTGGCAAGATGAAGGGAGATCTTTGCAGCTATTTCCTCATGGGTATCTGACTGGAGTGAAAACCCTAAAATTCTGTAGCCTCCTGACTGACAACCTGGACCTAAAGGCAACAGTGGCTGCAACTTCTAAGGAAGGACAGAGTAAATGATGATCAAATGGGAGGCGTCTGTCTGGACTACATGGTCCTGCAAATTCCCAGTTGGCTCAGTTTCTTTACAGAAACCTGGGACAAGTGACTACCCTTGCTGTTGCATTTGATAAGAAGTCACTTTTGAGCAAGTATAAAATAAAATTGAAACCCCAAGGTAACACAAGCGCTCAAATTCTGTTTGGTTTTCCTCCCTTTCCGACTTTAAAAACTGAACTTTATTGCAATGGACTTATAGCCAAACAAACCAACCCGTTTTAGATCACAGTTAATGATTTTGACATGCATCACCTTGGTAACCACTCCTGAATCATAAAATACTGGCTCCCAGTACCCCCTACTCCCAACCCTCAAGTTCCACACAAAGAAGCCAACAATCTCTGACCCACCACCCCCGTATGGAGAAACCTCAGCATCCCTGCAGGTATGGGTGCTTCCAGTAGGGATTTTCTGAATGAAGAACTTTAATTTCCTTTAAATAACTGCAAAATTGCCCTATAAGCCTTAGCATTGCCAGGTGGCGGGCCAGTGGAAGGGACGGCACATGTCTTTCCAGCACTTGGGAGGTAGGCGGATTTCTTGTGAGTTCAAGGCCATCCTGGTCTATAGAGCAAGTTCCAGGACAGCCAAGGCTACATGGGGGGAAGCTCTGTCTGGGGGGGGGGGGGAGGGACACAGACGGGACACCTAGCATCGTTTATTTCCCACTCCACCCCAGAGCCTGCCCGATACCGGCTGCAGCGCTCATTCTCACCTGCAGTGAGGCCAGCTCCACCGCCTTCTGGGCCAGCGTCAGCAAATTGGCCTCCTGGGAAGCCCTGCGCCTCCGTCTGGTGCTCTGGATCACCCCACCTCGTATCATCTGTCCACAGTCCCCTAGGCCCCCAGCCCTCATGACCTCCTCGTTACCCATGGGGGGGAGCCTCCCGCTCCCGACCGTTGGGTGCTAGTCTCTCGCCATCAGCCAGGAGCTGTGACTCCCTTAGTTCCAATGGGAAGCCCAGGGCTTCCGGGTGGGGCTGCCCCAGGGAGCCTGGTGGTGGCTGCTGAAGAGGCCAGGGGTGAAGGAACAGATTGCCTGTGGGCTCCTGACCAGGTTGGGTGCCAGCTCCATCGAGGGCGTTGGAAGGCAGAATCCCCTCCTTGGACAGACGGCGGGAACGACGTGGGAAGGCCACCTGGGGTTGAGGTAACACAGGCTGTGGGGCGGAATCCTGCAGGAGGGCCTTGCGCAGCTCCGGGTTCATATCCGGGTTGTGAGGGAAAGGGTAGGGGGCCATGCTGTGATGAGGCAGGTGAGTCTGTCCCAGCGGCCCACCCGGTGCCAGGCCAAAGTCCTGGGCTTGCTGGGAAGGTGGCTGGTGCATGGGGTAAAAGTTCTCAAATAGTGGCATCTGGGACAGGGCTGCCGGCTGCTGCTGCTGCGGCTGCTTCTGAGGTGGGAAGGAGGCGCTGGGGTTGGAGGGCTGCGGGCCCTGTCGGAAGACCTGGCGGTTCATCTGGTGGCCAAATGCCAGTTGGAAGGGTTGCAAGGGCAGCGTCTGGTTTGGGGGCTTCTTGGCTGCATGGAAAGAGTTCAAGGGTGCTGGGGGTCTCCCCGCCTCCAGCGGCAGCTTCTGCGGTACCATGGGCTGCACCGCATTTCCATAGTGATCCAGCTGTGGACCCCCGGGTTTGCTCCCCTTCAGTGCCTCAGGGTGGTTATAGTAGGGAGAGCCCCCCACACCTGGATGAGGGCTCCCTTTGGGTCCACTGTAGAGGGACAGGTGGCTCCATGCAGGGTGGGGTGGAGGCTGGCCAGGCTGTTGCTGCCAGCCACTGTCACTGATGCCTACGCCTCCTCCACGCTCCAGGCCCCGCCCTGGAACCATCACTGAGTTGGGCCACTTTACTTGGGCTTGCTGGGACAACATGGCTGCCGTGGTCCGCTCAGATCCGTACACCACGGAGTTCAGCAGAGTCAGGCTGTTGGGAGGAGGCAGCTCCACAGGCTGGGTGGTGGAGGCAACGCCTGTTGCTTCGTGGGCCTCGTACTGTTCCTCCTTCGCTCTGAGGGACTGTGGTGGAGCCTTCAGGGGTGGTGGCTGTTCCTTGGAAGCTGGCTCCTGGTCCCCAAAAGGGCAACGCTTGCGCTTATTCTGAGCCTTGGGCTGGGCCTGGAGGTTCATGGTGCGGCCAGCTAAGGCCTGGCAATGAGACCCCTTCAGCAGCCGCCCATCCCTCGGGAGAAGGTCCTGCTGGAAGCCTGGCCCCAGTCCCAGTCCGAAAGCCAGTGAGGGCAGAGGAAAACACAGGAGCCAAGAAACGTCCTCTGGTCCTTCCTCTTCTGGAGAGGCCCTTGAGCTCAGCTACACGCCCCCGATCATGATGCCACACCAGGTCCTGGAGCCTGCAGAGGAAAAAGCAGAGACAGCCATCAGCCACAGGATCCCTGAGTATCAGTAGTGTCCCCCTGCCTCAGGTCACTGTACACAGGGGCCAGGAGTGCAGCAGGGCCAGGGACAGTATTTAGTATACTGTCACCCTCCTCTTGTCCCACCACCTTCTGGCTGGACTCCAAGTCTGCGGCATTCGGTGTGTAATTTGAGCCCTGTAAAAGCGACACATGCTGAGGGACCACATGGAGTTGACATGTAGCCTAGGCCCCAAGGCAAGCTGAGAAAGGGGAAAACAAAGGACAAACTAAGAACCTTGTCCTATTAAACTAAGTTCCAGCACTGGGCAGCCTGGAATCTTCCTCAGGCCACCGCCATTGCCAACACTCCACTTGAAGACAAAGGAAGTTAGGAAACAGGGACTGTTCCCAGTATGGCCACCCATTCTTTGTAGCTACAGCAAGCTCTTGCAAAGCCTAGGGCCCAGAGAGCTAGGCTTGCAGCCTTTTATGCTGAGGCATGTAGGTGAGGCCCCACCCCTGGGAAGAGCTGCTGGGTGGGGCTCTGGCTGTCGGGAGTCTTTCTCAAACTAGCACAGAACCTGTTTTGCAACTCTGGCTGGATGGGGGCCCAATTTAGTCTAGTAGCTGGTCAGCAGCTGGGGCCGGCTGCCACCTCCTTCCCCTCCACTGCTAAAGAGCAGCTGGCTAAAGCAGAATCCAACTCAAATACAACGGGTGCAAAGTTCTAAAACTCGGTACCCAAGACTTCCCGAGATGTGCTCAGTGTTCTGCTTCGCCATAATTTTGGGGATAGGGTAGCTGGGATGGGGGCTTCATATGTATGGAGCACATGTTGCAGGCATGAATCAGACTAGATTCTTCAACCCCCTCTAACTTGATGTTTTCAACGATTGTTTGGTTTGGTTTGGTTTTTCGAGACAGGGTTTCTCTGGAACTCGCTCTGTAGACCAGGCTGTCCTCGAACTCACTGAGATCTGCCTGCTTCTGCCTCCTGAGTGCTGGGATTAAAGGTGTGGGCCACCACCACCTGGCTGTTAATGACAGTTGTCATTGCTACAGAAAACAACCCAGGCCTGTATTTTACCACATGCATAGCTGCTTGCTATATCATTAAACTTCTGTTCTTTCTTCAGATAAACTTTTGTTCATTCCTTTAATTTGTTTTCTTCCTGGGAATTTAGTAAGAGTAGGAAGTATAACAGTCCACCTCTTCCCCCAAGATTCTGGCCTTGGGACTCTAAGGTAGGAAGACTAGAGGCAGGCAAAGATGAACCCGCAGATCCTGGTTAAGTTCTGAATGCAACAGACATGTTAGCAGGTGGGGCAGTTCCCAGAAAACCAGCAGGAACAGACCAGGCGTCACAAGTCCTGCCCACAACAAGCCCTGCCCATACCTAGCCTGGTTCCCCTCCCAGACACCCGGTGCTATCGCTGCTCTGCAGGTTTCCGAAGCAGCTCCGAGCCAGGCTCCGGGACTGGCCGGCCTGCCAGCTTGACTGCCTGACTCACGGAGGCTCCCTCCCTCTCTTTCACTTTCACCCAGCACCCAGAAGGGGAGCAACTTCCTCCTCCATTTCCTTCCTCGGCTCCCGGGCCCTGAAGACGGTGCAAGCCACTTCGTTTGTTTCCATTTGCCTATAAATTGCAGGGAAAGGGGGCCAGAGTGGCACTGAGGTACCCTAGCTCCAGCAGTAAGGGAAGAATTTGGATAGGAGCTCAGAGCAGAGGGCCAGAGTAACAAGCTTTTTAAACAAATCTTCCTTTTGCTTTTTAAACCCCCATCCTTGGGCAGCCAGATCAATTCACAGCAGAGAACCAAAGTCAGAGAGGGAAAATCACCATGGGGTCTCCATGCAGCTGAAGGGTGGGACCGAAGAGTTCCACCTCTCTGAGGGAGACCCGAGTCCGGCAAACTAGAAATAGAAATACGCATGTGTCTGCAGCGAGACTGAGGAAGAAAGCACATGTGAGAGGGAGGAGACAGGACAGAGGGAAGCCCAGCAGGCCATGTGCCTCTAGGGGGCTGCAAGCTCAGGGATGCTCACAGTCATTTGTGGGAGCCGCGGTATGGGCTTTGGGGGCCTGGGACAGGGGAAGGCCCACGTGGCAGGCAGGCACGGGTGCACGTGCAGACATGTTCCTGTCGGAGGGGGCCTCGGCAGGGGAATGGCTATTCAGTGCCTGGTGCAGGTTTGGAGGACATGAGGTGGAGTCTGTGGAGAAGAGCTCCAGGGTTTGGTTGCTACTGCCCATGGATCTGGGGGGTGGCAGGGGAGACATTCAGTCAGAAGGTGGGACCAGTTGCCCTGCTGCCTACCCTGCACACAAGGGAGAACCCACCATTCAGCACACCACAACAGGAGAGACGACTTCCTTAGAAACATGGGGGAGGGGAAGAATCACCCAGGAGTTCTTGCTGCAGAGATCTCCACCTCTTTGCCCTTCCTGCACTGCAAGCAGGCCACAAACACACAGGCCCAAGGGAACAGGGTGCTTGGGACCTATGGGGACTAGGAAGGGCCACCTAGGCAGCCACACTCTAAGCAGCCCCAACGGTAATAATTCGGCCTGCCTGCGCCAGGAGGGTCCAAAGAACTTTGTATTTTGTAAAATTCCTGTTATCAAGCATGGATATTTTTAACTCCCATTTTGTAGGTAAGCTGGGGAAGGCTTACAGGAACAAGGTAATTTGCCTATGGTCACACATGATCATGTCACCAGGACCTGAAGTCAGGCATGTCAGACTCAACACACACCACTCTGTGTTCACTTTTCTTTGGGCCAACAGCAAGGGCTTGCTGGACACAGACAGCCTCTTCACTAGTTCCAGACACTCCCCTCCTCCTCCTATTTGAGTTCTGCAAACATAACTGAGACCCTCAGTCGTAAGAGGGGCAGGGAAGGGGCCTCACCACAAAGAGCAGCAGGTGTAAGGTCAGTTGCAGGAGTCACGGCGCTGGCTACGCCATGCCTGGGTTCCCCCACACTGGCCCCTCTCGCCCCAGCTCAGTCTTGGTTGCTGTGGGGCTCTCAGAGTACCCTGGCACCTCCCACCCTTGCGATTGGAACAGGCCTGAGCCACTTCCTCTGTTTTTCCCGTCACACCCTCTCTCCTCAGCCCTCAGGTGTACGTCAGTCAGCCTGACCTTCCTCGAAGCGAGGAAGAAGGAAACCACCTTCTCCAAAGGCTGCCAGTCAATGGACCAAATCCCCAAGGTCCAAGAAGAGGGTGTAAGGAGGAAGCCCTTCCGGCGGGCCACCCCTGGGACCAGCTGCAGGGCCTCTGACGAGGGATGCAAGATCGGCAGAAGGAAACCAGCAGCGGCCAAGGGGCCCACACACGGCAACCACAGTCAGTCTGTGTGACTGCCTGTCACGCTCCCTTCTCCGGTCCCATCCTCTAGGGGCCTCTCTGCTGCAACCAATCTGACCGGAGAGCAGCAGGTCTACCCTAGGCTGGAAACAAAGCCAGTGTCACCGTCAGTGGCCTAGGCCCAGTGAGGCTCTCAGAAAGATCTATGATGAAAAGCACTTTCTACAGGGGGGAGTGGGGGGAGGCAGGGTGCACCAAGAAGAAGAAAGCAGTGCTGATCCCACATATGGGTTTCACAGACACATAAGACAGTTCTAGAATGTCCTTGGGAGCTCTGTGCTAATGGCTACACTCTAAAGAGATGATGGCCCCTCAAGTGGCATAGCAGCCCTCCTGAATGCCCAACTGTGACTGGGCCATCCACAACAGTCTACTTGTCCCTTCCACGCAGGGGAGAAGGACCCATTATGGCCACTGAGAGAGGATTGGGCCACTCACTCATCAGTCACCTGGGCCATGCATTGTTCATCTGAGACACAAGACTGCAGTGAGTCACAGAGACCAGGGAGGAGGCACCCAGCTTGATCCAGGGGCTCAACTCCAAAATGAAGACAAGAGCCAGCTAGAAAGTCCTCCTAGCTGTTAGGGGGGGCTAAAAGTTCCTACTCCAAACGATTCACTTTGAGGCAGAGTCTTACTATGAAGCTGGGGCCAGTCTTGAAGTCTATACCCTCTTATCTCAGCCACCTGAGAACTGACATTACAGATATGTGCTGCCACCCCCAGGTCCAAGTCCTACAAGTCCAGCTCAAGGAAACAGGGATACTCAGAGCTTGGGGTCTCCCACCAAGTAAAACACAAACGGGGTACTCTACAAGACCCTGATCTCCAAGCAAGCCATATCTCTGAGCTCTGAACAGGCTGCCCTGGGCAAAGTCTGAGCTACCTACCCTGTCCCAAAGTCCCCAGACTGTCTCTCTTAGCACTTCTTGCATGAAGGATAAGGTCAGGCTCGTCAACCTACTCTTCCGCTGAGCCTCCAGGTCTCTGATTAGGCCATGTCCTTCATGTCCACCCTTTGCATCTGACCATGACCCTCCCTCTCATCCTATAGCCACTGCTCCTCTGGGAAGCTCTCTGACAAGCCTGGAAGAGGGACAGAGACAGCAGCGAGCTCATCACTTGCCTGATCCCACCACACACCTGTGTGTCTGGTTCCTCATCGCTGGTGCACACCCTTGGGCCTTGACACTCGATCTGGAACTGCCTAGTGGGATGTCCAAGACTGCTTCCAGGATTTGCACTTTAGAACTTACCCAAGCAAAAATGCTCACAGCCAGGTATCCAGACTGGGATCCTGCCTAGACTGAGGCCAGTTTATCTCCCTGATAGGCAGCAGAGCTCCCAGGGCTGCTGAGGCGACAGAAAGAGCCCACGATAGAAAGGGCCCACGTTAGCTCTCCTGACAACACACACAGAGTGCACGTCCTCTCGAACAAAGTTGAACACAAGTCCATCTCCAGTGTCGGGCCCATGAGTCATTTGCTCCTGGACCATCATTCACTGTCCCATACTACATGCAAGCCACCTGGAAAAGTACCAGCTCGCCTGCCCCCAAGGCTTCTCACCCCTGCCTGGGCCATGGCCAGGAACACAGGCCCTTAAGTCTGTTTACCTCATGCCCTGACATGGTTTGGCTGGGTCTCAAGACACTAGATCTGTCTAAAACATTAAAAAACCATGCCAAGGGACCCAGCATGGCCTAGCTGGCCCCCTAGTCCAGGTTCACTTCCTGAATGGCCCTTTCTCAGATAACTGAGGTCTCTGGCTACATCCAGGCTGGGTAAGTGTTCTGAAAATGCCATCTTGAGGCAGGCAGAGTTGTGAAGTCTTGGATAAACCTTCCCTCTAGACACAAAGTATCTATCATTTCCACTGCAACAAGAAGTTCACACTCAGGTCAAAGAACCCAATTTCTCCAGACCACTGGATACAGAAGCTCTGTTCTCAAGGAGTTGCAAGCCGGTGAGAAAAGAGGCTTTGATGTGTAAGGTTTTGGGCTGCCTGTCACAGCCTCCAGAGAGCAGGGAGAGCAGAGCAGGCAGGGCGTCTGTGACTGACCCATTGCCCATCAGAGTCCCTGGATCACCCTTTCCCCAGACAGAACTTCAGCTCAGAGATGCAGAACCTAGGTTGACAGACTGGGGAGGGAGTCTCCAGGGTCTCAGTTCCGAAGCTGGCCAGGCTCAAAATCTTGGCCAAGGTTCAAGCTGAATACAGTATGAGCTTTGATAGCAAAGAAAGGCCAACAGTTGAGTTGCTTTTAAAGGATATGTGAAAGGGGAATCCTCGACCTGATAAGACACTCAGGGTTCCAGCCTAAGCAACAACCTTAATTGCCTCCCTCTCCCATTGCCCCACAAACACCATCGGGGGCCAGGATAACTAATTCCCTTTCATGGGGGGGGGGTCATGCACAGAGAAGTGCTATTGGGGCCCAGCAGAGGACCAAGCATCCAGACTACATAGCCCCCACTGAGGGACTGACTGGCCTCTTGCCTTACTAGACAAGGGTTACCACCTTGTCTAGGAAACCCTTCTCAAAGAACTCAAGGTCCAGAAGGAAAAGGGTGACACTGACAGTGAGTGACACACTCTCTAAGAAAAGATAAGGCTGGGCTGGTGGCTCAGTAAAAATGCTTGCTGCTCAAGTAGGAGTATCTCCACTCGGATCCCCAGAGCCCATATCAGAAGCTGGGCATGACAGGGCACCCTTAATCCCAGTACGGGGAGGTGGAGACAGGAGGACTCCTGGGGCTTGCCAGCCCGCCAGCCAGTCTAGCCAATTCTCAGGCTCCAAGTTCAATTAAGCCATCTGACTCAAAACAGGTAGATATGAACGGGGGAGACACCCAGCACTGACCTCCACACTCACAAGTGGCCGTGCTCCCTCAGCCCCAGAGAGAGACAGCACTGCGGCCATGCCCTCCCTCACAACACCAGAGGCTGCCCGAGTGCCCCGGTGCCAACCTCGGCCGTGAGCCAAGACACAGAGGAGGCCAGTCACAGGGGCCTTGCTTACCACCGCCTGCCCTGCCTCCTCCCCAGTGCACACCCTGCTGCAGCTGTGCAGGTCTGCCTGGGCCCCTTCATCCACTCGCCGGGCATTTGACGGCACTGGCTGCATGCCAGGCTCTCGGGAGACACAGTGGAGCTTCTAGTGAAGTGGACAGAAAAAGACCCAGGAACACACATCAGCCACAGTGCAGGGGAGAGGCAGGGCTAGGGATAAACCCAAGGGACAGGTGGCCCGCAGGGAGTTCCCTCTTTGAGCCTCTAGACAGTCAGCTCTCCTGTCTGTCTCCAGCACATATTGTCATCACCCCTACTGACTCTTCATGGGGTTAGAAGCAGACAACAGAGGAGTGGATGGCTCGTCAGGGAACAGTCTCTGGTCTGACCATTTCCACTTCCTGGTTTCTGCATCTGAGGAACTTATGGGCTACAGACAGGACACGGGAAGACATGGAACAAGCATCGGCCCCAAGATACTAGCACTCCGTGCGTGCCCAAGGTGTGCAAGATACTAGCACTCCGTGCGTGCCCAAGGTGTGCAAGCACTGCTTACTTGTATAAACACTACTTGCCAACTGAGGCACAAGGAGAGGATGACTCTGAAAAGTAGCTTTCCCGTGCGTGTGAGGAACCAGGCTTCTGACTCCAGATCATATAGCTGCCCACACCATCATGCTCTGCAGCTGTCCGCATCCTGCAGTGACCCTCAAATCCACCCTGGGAGGAAACCCGCAGTTCTTCATAAAGAGCCCAAACAGTGTCAAGTTCTGGGGGGGAAGAGATGGCGAGTCAGGGCCTGGTGTGGTGACGTTCCCTAAAGACCGTCACTGCCAGAGTAGTTTCAGTGTAAAAGACACAAGGGTCCCAAAGAGCCCCGGGTGGACTTTGCTTAGCAAACCCTAGGATGACCGTGACTCTTAAAGAGCCCAAGGTCCAATTGGTGCCCATGTTTATGGACCTCTTAAGGTGTGGGCAGCATCTCATTTTTTTTTTTAATTTTACAGGCCAGGAATGGAATACTCAAAAAAAAAAAAAAGTAAAACAAAAAAGTCAGTAATGAGGAAAATATAGAACAAGATATAACAATGAAATGGCAAAAAAGAGACATAATTCCTACCTTAACAACTATTTAAAATGTCAATGTGTTACAGGCTCCGATTTAAAGCAGTGCTTAAAAAAAAAGGCAGTGGTTGGCAGAATTTCTTAAAGGTTTACAAGATATTCTTTCTATTACCAGACTTAAATAATTTGAAAATACAGAATGGAAAGACAGTAGCACTCTGAGAGGCAAAGGCATGAGGATCTCAAAGAACTTGAGGCCACCCTGCTCTGTATAACCAGTTTCAGGCCATCCAAGGCTACATTGTAAGACTCTGCCTCAGCCCCATACAGTTCCAGGCCATCCAAGGCTACACTGTGAGACTCTGTCTCAGCCCCATTCCAACCCCAAAGAAAGAAGTGCCAGGAAGATGGCCCACTCAGTAGTGTTTGCTATAGGCTTGAGGACCTGAGTTCAGATCTCCAGCACCCACATAAAAAGCCGAACACAGCAGCACACACCTGTAACCCAGACAGAGACAGAGGACCCCTGAGGCTTGCAGGCAGAGGCTGGAGGATCTCTGTGACTTCGAGGTCAGCCTGGTCTACAGAGTGAGTTCCAGGACAGCCAGAGTTGTTACCCAGAGAAGCCCTGTCTCAAAAAACAAAACAAGAAAAAGAAAGGAAGAAGGAGAGAGAGAGAGAGAGAGAGAGAGAGAGAGAGAGAGAGAGAGAGAGAGAGAGAGAGAGAGAGAGAGAGAAAAGGACTGAAATTATACAAAATATGTTCTTTGATCAAAATGAGCTAAAATCTAAAAGCAAAAGTGCATTTGAGAAATGTATAGAAAACAAAGGTTCAGAGGCCTGTTCATGCTCTCCTGTTTGTAAAGGCCACTTCCTCCTCAGCCCATGCTCTCCATGCATGGTGGGTCTTGAACATCTGCAAGCACGAAGGTATCTTCTTCCCATTCCTCACACCTGACACATGGATTCTGGCACAAAGCCAGGCATGGTGGCACACACCTTTAATCCCAGTACTCAGGAGAGAGGAAGGGGGATCTCTGTGAGTTCTAGACCAGCCAGAGATACACAGTGAGACCCTGTCTTAAATAAATAAATAGCTTCGGAATGAAGCAGACCTTGCATTAATTATGATAGGTCATCTTGCAGCTCTCCTCTTCCCTGGAGAAATGGCCACTCTGTGGCCAGCCTACAGAATGTCCTAAATCCACTTCCTTCCCAAAAGACAGGAGCTAACATTTACAGGACACCTGAGCCAGGTGCTGGGCAAACCCTGATTCATGACCATCCATCCTTGCAGACCATACAAGGACAGATCCCGTCCTTTCAATGGAGGGAAGCTCAGAGTCCGCTGTCAATGTTGCAGAAGCAAGACCCAAATGCTGTCTGCCTGCAAGGTCCCTCCTCTTCCCACCATCCCATACCTGTAATTCCCAGCTTGGCCTCTGCTTTCCTCCTACCCCATCCCAAGGATGCTCTTCCTGGGCAACATTTTCAACCAGGGTGTGGTATATCACACTCTTCTCAAGAAACGATCCAAATCTTCTAGAAGTAGGTCCCTATTGGGGGTGCTGATAAAAAAGCTCCTGAAAGTCGGGAGAACCCAGAGAGTGGGGAGAGAGGATCCCGCAGAGGTAGGCTGGAAGCTGAGGGTCAGCAGGATTTCGGTCAGGTAAAGGCAATCACATCAAGGTGGCTTGGGCCTCTCTCCAGAGCCAACTCAAAGCAGAGCTCAGCTAGGAAAGCTGAACAGATTCCAAATATCAAGGGATGTCCATGTTCACACACCCTAACTCCTCATTCAGCACAGTAATCCAGAGAAAGAAATAAATTTGTCTTAGAACATACAGCCAGGAGTACAGCAGAGTTCCAAGATTAAGGACTTAAAAAACAATACTTCATGCCTCCACTTAAGAAGGCCCCAGCTCTCTTGGCAAGACTCCGAGGAAACCTGGGACCAAGGTTAATCGTACCACTACACAAGTACAGCTTCAACATTGTAGCTTCAGGGAGCTGCCGTGCAAGCATGGCACTAGGAACTATTTAATCCTCAAGCAATCCTCTCCCTCTTTTCCAGCAACAAACCTGAAAAATTCCAAGGGGTCAAAGGTCAGAAGGGCACAGCAGCAACTCCAGGACTGGAGCTGGGATTGCCTATCTCAATAACTCTTTCTGCAAACTTTATCCTTGAGTCTCAGACCTGGCCTCTCCTTTGGATGCCACAGAGCCGTTCTGAAACTGATTACAGCAACACTAAGTGAATAGAAACATCCTGGAGACTAGGAAAACCACCCAGCTGTTCCAGAAGTATGGCTGGCTAGGAAAGGCCCAGTGGGTGAGTAGCTCTGAAGAGGCTACGGTGACTCCCATGCCTGGGATCCTACAGGAGATGTGTGTCATTTCCTTCCAGAAGTCACACGATTCCCATATTCTCCAGCACTGCATCCACAAGTGACTTCAAAATAAAGCCTGCTCTCCCCAGGCCTTCAGATACCCCAAATGCCCTCTCCTGGTACCCCAATCAGTTCCATGCCCAAGTTCCTTTGAGCACCTATGGTCCCTAGTACCCAGGAAATGAGCACCAGACCCAGCCACAGGCAATCACATCTCTGCATGGGGTTCTATGGCTTCTTCTGAGAACTTGAATTTTTAAATAAAAGCTGTTCATGGCACATGTGAAACAAGGGAAAGGGAGATTAGTAACCATATTCATGACCGATGAGACAAAGTAAACTGACCATGAACCCATGGTCACTTGTCCCAAGGACACACAGGCGACTACTTCAGTAGAGCTGTGACGAGAACTGCCAAGCGGGTGGCCACACATTTGGTACCTGACTCAGTCACGGTCTATTGCTATGAAGAGACACCATGACCAAAGCAACTCTTATCAGAGAAAGCATTTTATTGGCCTTGCTTACAGTTTCAGAGGGTTAGTCCCTTATTAGCATGTAGGGGAGGATGTCATAATTCAGGCAGACATGGTGCTTAACGAAGAAGTAGCTGAGAGTTCTACATCCAGACCCACAGGCAGGAGGAAGAAAGAGACAACGGGCCTGGCTTGAGCTTTTGAAACCTCAAAGACTTCCAGTGGCACACTTCCTCTAAAAGGCCACACCTCCTAATCCTTCTCAAATAGTGCCACTCCCAGGTGAGGAAGCATTCAAATAGACGAACCTTGGGTAGGGGACGGCATTCTTTTTTTTTTTGGTTTTTCAAGACAGGGTTTCTCTGTGGCTTTGGAGGCTGTCCTGGAACTCGCTCTGTAGACCAGGCTGGTCTCGAACTCACAGAGATCTGCCTGCCTCTGCCTCCCGAGTGCTGGGATTAAAGGCGTGCGCCACCACCGCCCGGCCAGGGGAGGGCGTTCTTATTCAAACCACCACGGCACCCTTCAGACCAGGTCCTCAATGACTGTTTGGCTCATCTCTCTCAGCTTTGGGGGGGTGAAGCTGGGAGTCTGATGTATGGGTCCTAAGCTTCCACCTCCCAGGTTTTCCTGTCAGCCAGCTCTAGTTACCAGGCTTGGTGTGAAAGTGAATGTGTTCCCTGATCCTCCCAGTGACCAGGAAGCACAGAAACTGGCTGCTAGGAAATCAGGATTCACAGCCTGGCTGCCTGGAACCTATCAGAGGGCTGCACGGTAGGTGCAGAGATGCCCATCTTCCTTACCCAAGCATCTTGTCAGCATCACCCTTTCTCAGGCCTGGTCAAGACGCAGGACCTCTGCCAAATGCTGGCACATTCCCTGCATTTCTCCCGTCTCTGAGCAGCTGCTATAAGCCCTTTTCTCCTCTGTTGATTTATTCTTTATTGTTCCTGAAATACACCCAGAGGCCTTTGGCATGCCACACCAGGCATCCGCAGAACATTCAGCCTAAGCCCCAAGTACACATCAACCAGGCACCCTGGGACCTGGGCCAAGCCAACAGGAATGATAGGCTCTAGGGTCAAACCCAGCAGTCAGGAAGACCCAAGATCCCACCTAACCCCTGGTCTGTGGTCTCCAGAACTTTTCTTAGGACTGTAGAGGCTGGGGTATATTTGAGAAAGAAGACTTCTGGAAGGCCTAAATTAAGCCTCAACACCCCGCTCCCAAGCATGTATGAATGGTCCCACAGCATGTATGAATGGCCCCACAAGCATGTATGAATGGCTCCGCAAGCCTTAGACCCAAGCTCCAAACTGGGCTTCTGGTTGCCCTGTGAAGAATGGGGAGGGAGGCACAGAGGGATCTTTCCAGCCCTCCTCAAGCCCAAATATCTTCCCTACCAATCAGTCCAGCCCTGCCCTAATTCTTACCATCTCCCTGCATTCCATGGGTGAAGTGCTGTTCCCGTGCATATGAAAACAGTCACAAGAAGAGTAGGCTATGTGGTAAGAAGGCTGGACAGGGTGCAGTGTGCAGCCTCTCCTTTGTAAGCCTCCTTATCAGTCAGCGGGCACAACAGTGCTCACGCTACTGTGTGATTAGACAAGGGAGCACAGAGATGAAGCGCCTGCACAAAGCGAGACCTCGATAAATGCTATTTCCTTCCCCCTTTTGCTGGGCCCGGGAGAAGTGAATGGCTGGCCTCTCTCACCTTCACAGCTGGCTGACAGCAGCTCTGGGCAGGCCGGGCAGGCCAAGGAGACAAGGAGTCCCAGCAACAGTGGTGAGCTCTGCAGACGTGTAAGACATCTGGTCAACAGATTCAGGAGAGAGGGCTGGCAAGAATTCCAGAGCCCACACACCACAGGCCTCCTCCTCGAGACTCAACTGTGCCGGCAGAGCCTACGGGGGCACAGTGGGACAAAAGTATTTCCCAGAGAACACTGGCGGGGGTTGCAGGCCCACCGGGATGGGTGGTCACCCTCCTGGGCTCAGCTTTCGGAGGGAAGGCGCCAGGCCTGAGAGAGGCTAGGCAAGGGCGGCCACAGGAAGGAAGACCAGGGACGGCGATGTTAAGTCTGCTCTAGAACGCAAGCAAGCCTGCTCGGAAGCCATGGCGGTGAGTGTGCCACAAGTGGAAGTGCCCGCCTGCTTATTTTTGGCACTTCTGTCCAGAGCCGGCAAAGACAGGCCACTGCTGGAAATGTGGGAGTGCTGTTTACTCCCAAGTGTGCAAGCGTGCAGCGGTGACGGAAGGCACACAGCAGCCGTGTGGAACGGCCTTTACCCCCTTTCTTCCCCTCCTAGCTGTCACTGTGTGTGCACTGTGTAGTCTGGGTACTTCTGCTTTCCCTTAGATCCAGCTCTACGACCACACACACACACACACACACACACACACACACACACACACACACGCACGCACGCACGCACGCACGCACGCACGCACGCACGCACGCACATCTATGGAGCCCTGAGAAGTCCCAGCCACACCCAGGAGCTGAGACACTATTCCTCTGTGTTCTTCCTGCACTGCAGTCAGCCGTTCCAACTTTCAAACTGGGAGGACAGTGACCCTGAGGGTGACACCGGATGTAAGCACATCCCCCTTCCCACTCTCCCAAGGTGAAATGGGAACTGGCAACCCCAATGGCCTCCCTATGTGGTAAAGAAGAAGTTTAGCTAGATGCCCCCAAGTGTTTCCCGCTCTGGGATAACTCCCCCAAGCTAGAGGAGCCCAGGATTATGAACTAAGACCAACTGAGGCCTCAGACCCAGTGAGGTCATGTGAGGACACAGGTGTTTGCCCCGGGAGCTGCCCCAGGCTGGGAGGGAGAGTTTGCTGGGAGGAGTTTGAAGCCCAGGCCCACCTGGGCAGCACAGGCCTCTGTCTGCACTCCAGTGGCCTTCCCTTCCCAACTGGCAAGTTTTGGCAACAGTGGGCTGGACTTAGGGCTTCTATCTACCCAACATGGGAAATGCCAAAGCCCGAATCCCCTTACCGCATTCTTTCTACTCTGGAGTCCATCTTCCCTAGGAATCAGGATGGCCTCAGGGAATCCCGGGCTGGCTGCACGCCGGCAGGACCGCCCTCCCTTCCAGCTTGGGTGAGCAGACCTCACCCAGGCTGTTCCCCTCCCCCCCTTCCTGAAACTTGGAGGAAGAAGCTAAGCCTGGAAAAAGCACCCTCAGCCACAAGCTCCCTGTGGTTTCGAGAAAGGCGAAGGGAGCAAGGAGCACCTTCCCTGGCTGGCCACAGTATGAGGCGCCATTCCAGGGGAGAAGAGCAACGGCTGCCAGGGAAGAGAGGGATCAGACACCCCGGATCTCTCTACCAGCCTCCCCACTCGCCCACCAGCAAAAGGCTCTGGCAGGGAGACCCCTCCCCACCCAACAAAACCTCAGCTTTGCTGACTCCTTCCTATAGGCTATTCCGGTACTTCTCATCCTTGCTCCTGCTTCGGGAGGGGAAGGGCCAAGAGGCGCTTGAGTGGGACAACTCCCACCTCAACTCCACCCAAACGGGCAAGGGAAAAAACCCTAAGTACCTTGTCCTAGGCTGCAAAGCACCTATGCCCACCCAGGTGAGCCGTTCAGCCCGAGGCCTGGGAGGGTAAGTTCCCCAGAGCACAAGGTGACCTCTGGGAAACCAAGCTCTTAACTCTCTTCTCCAGGGACAGTCTCTTGTAACAGCATGGACCTGGGCAGCCTGAAGTAAACCACTTGTAACCCAAGGAGTTAGAAAGCAAACTTCATTTGAGCAAGCTACAGCGGCCCCCACACTGCTTTCCCACCACAAGCAGAACATCCTTCATTTCCTCCTCCTCCCCAAACAGGAGCTGGACCTGCCCCTAGTGAACGGACAACTAGCATTTATTACAGACCTACTTCCTATCAGCCCGTCGATTTGCATTTATTACAGACCTACTTCCTATCAGCCCGTCGATTTGCATGCGTAATCCTGTCCCACCTTTATGGCCACTGTACAAAGTACTACTCTCCTCTCCATTTTACAGAGGAGAAAACTGAGGGTCAGGAAATTAAGCAGCAGCAAAGCTAGAGTCCAAGCCTGGGGCCATTCCCATACACCCACCAGGCTCCCTTCAGTCGCTGCCAGGCGACGGTCCACACACCGTCCAGGAATGGTGCTGCACTGTGGAGGCAGAAGTGGGCGCGGACGAGCTTTGCTTGATGGCTCTGGAATTCGAATTGATGCCCCCCCCATCTGTTACAGTTCCCAAGACTGTGAGAGCTCGAGTAAGTGTGCAAGAGGTAGGGGTGGGAGGAGGGTGATCTAGATTCCAAAGAGCAGCCTCCAACACAGAAGTTATGCCGTAATGTTTCTGATTCATGAAATGAGCTCACAGTCTCAGTGTCCCGAATGCTGCTTCGAATGCAAACGCAGGTCTCCCTGCTAAGAACTGGGAGTTTCAGCATTCCCAGTCCAGGGTGCAGTTTCCTCCAGCCACTCAGGGAGTTATGATGAGCAGAAGCAATTTCTCCAACAAAAAGCCACCACTGGCTGCATTTCCTGCAGTCTCCAATGAGTCAGGAAAAAGTAGAGTTCCCCCACACATACACCACACAGACAGACACAGACAGACAGACAGACACACACACACACCCCCCCCACACACACACACACACAAAGCGAGCCAACCTGTCCTAGCCAAATGAAATGGCCGGTTTAGCAGATCTCCAAACAGGAAGTTCTACAACTCTCATTGTGAGGTCCCTGTGGGGTCAGGATGACAGAAACACAGGTTCCCTGAGGCTAAATGCAGAGTGGCATCAAGGAACAAGATGTACCAACCAAACACCAGTATCACTTGTGGTGGACTGGTCCTCTTGAGATGAACAATACAGTGAGGTGGTCCCTGCAGGAAGGGAAGGACTCACTGGCCTTTAACACAGCAAATCCCCTGTGAGTTCGAGAACAGCCTGGACTACCAAGTGAGTTCCAGGACAGCCTCCAAAGCCACAGAGAAACCCTGTCTCGAAAAAACAAAAACAAAAAAAAAACCACAGCAAATCCCATATAGCCCAACCAGGATGGCCTTGAATTCACGAGCTCAAACAATTCTCCCACGCAACTGTCCCACACCCACCTTCCGAGTATCTGGGACTAAAGGAGGGTGCCACTAACCTTGGCAAGTGCTTTTTTTGGGAGAGGGGAGGTGGAGATGGCTCACTCAATTACCTAACAGGTACTAAACTCTTACTAGATGCCAGGCATTGTGGAAACAGCAGAAGCTTTCAATGCTTTGCATGTATTAACTCAGAATCCTCACATCAACTCTATGAAAGAGAGCCTATGTTTCTGATACCATCTATATGTGCAAATACAGCAGCAGTTGGATTTCAGAAGAAGGCCTTCAGCAGTGACACGTGAAACAGGACTAAAGGGACAAGCAGCATCTCCCAGCTCCTCATGTCCTCACCCAGCATCAGCAAACTTTTCTCTGGAATAGCATACTATCAAGGCTAAACATATGTGGTCCGGCCAGGCGTCGGTGGTGCACGCCTTTAATCCCAGCACTCGGGAGGCAGAGGCAGGCGGATCTCTGTGAGTTCGAGGACAGCCTGGTCTACAGAGCGAGTTCCAGGACAGCCTCTAAAATAATACAGAGAAACCCTGTCTCGAGAAACCAAAAAAAAAAAAAAAAAAAAAAGTTTGTGGTCCTGGCTCACTAGCCAGGTGACTCTCCATCTTTTACCCACCCGACAAGACTGTCCCCAGGTTCTGCAGCCATGGGCAGCCCTCAAATGCATATACAACTGCATGTTCCCCCCCCCCCTTCCACTTATTAAAAGCAGCAGCACAGGATTTTAAAACTAAGGCTATTTTTAAAATCCCATGTTTAAAAGTTAAACTTTCATCCTTCCAGGCATTCCAAGGAACTCTTTCTGGAACTGTGGGCTTGGGGCTGCCACAAAGACAGCCGAGAGGCCTTTCCCAGAGCAAACTGTAAACCTGGGGACAATCTCCAGACTCTTTTCACCCCTTGACCCCTGGGAGCTCCAGACCAGAGAAACCAGCCAGAGGCCAATGCAATTAGAATGGAGACTGGGCCAGGGCTGTGCAATGAGATGGTTTATCACAGTAATTGAATGTTTACACCCTGCAGAGCAGCAGGGAAGAGAGGCCCCAGAAGTTCTCAACCGAATTGTCTGTCCCTTTGGGTTCTGGAGTCATCTGACCAGGCCAGGCCGAAAGAGGGCATTTCTCTGAGGCTAAAGGTGCATACTTTCCCTGATTACCTCTGGTCTCAGAACGACGGTTTCACCCCCTCACCTGAGATACAATTCCATCTTCACCAGACCATCTTAGTCTAAAACTTCAGGGTTAGGATAACCCAGGCCTCCAGGCCAGGCTCCCAGTGCTCGATGAAGCCTCTTCCCCCGTCCCCAGGCACCATGATCCTCTCCACTCACGTGCCACGAGAACCTCAAAGACGAGCCACTGCTCCCCTATCCTGCCTCCCCTGAGCAAACAGGTCCGAAGAGGGACAGTGGAAACAGGAAGTAGCCGCCGAAGTTGTAGCCAACAAAGTTTAAAACAAGGCAAGAAACTTCCCCTTTCTTCTCTCTAGCAGCTCAGGCCAGAGATGGCTTGGAACACTCAGTGGCCTCCCATTTGGATGCCAGAAGCCTCCTCCAGGTCTGCCTTGGTTCTGAGGCTTGGAAGCCCCGGGTACCCAAAGTTCTTCAGTTTCCCAAAGTTTTTTTTAAGGCCTGGGGGGGTGGGCGCAGCAGAGGTCCGCATGCCCCTCATTGTGCGCGTGTGAGGCGGGGGAATGATTAACTCCAACGAGCCCGCCATATGCAGGGCCCAGTCGAACCCGGGCTCCAAAGCTCACGACAAGCACCATGGAACACAAGACCCGGCCACGGACGCGGGCGTGCGGGGGCGGGCGAGGCAGATGACAGGTCTGAGGTGCACCAGCATGCGGGGTGAGGCGGCTCCACGCTCGTCGTCCGGCCCGCGCTCTCTCCGAGCTCCAGCCTAGGCCTCTCCAGCCCTGGCCTCAGTTCCCCGTCCCCATAACACCCCCCCTCCCCGAGGTCTGTCCCCGCAGAGTCCCCGCGCAGACACAGCGCCCGCTCCAAGTTCTCGCAGCTCGCGAGCCTCTCGACGCGCCTCCCCGGCCCGTGCCGCCAGCGAGTCCCTGCGGTCACCACGTTTCTCTCGCGCGCGCAGGAGCAGCAGCCGCAGTCCCCAGCCGCCGGTGACGGGTGTGGAGAGGCTCGGGAGGGCTTTCCAGCCGGGGCCGCGCCTGGGTGGGCGGGCCGGCCGCGGGCGAGCTGCGTAGCTGCACAAACACGGCGGGGCTGCGCTGCACACGCAGCTGCGGGGCGCGGGCCGGGCGGAGGAGGGCTACGGTGGCCCACGTACAGGCTCCCGCCGCCCCGCAGGCCGCAGAAGTTGGCCCCCGGGGACCCCCGCGTGTGCAGAGCTGCAGCCACCTCCTGCACGGTCGCCCCGGGGTCTCCTCGCGGGCCGTGCCGCCTGCAGGCCTCGGCCGTCCCCCGAGCAACACCACTTACCCAGCTCCCGCTCGGCCTCCGGCCCCAGCAGTCTCCCTTCCTGCCGCCGCCGCCGCCGCGGGTCGCCTCCGAAGAGCCCAGCCGCCTGCACGCACTCCCGGATTTTAAAAACAAACAGGCGCCGTCGCCTCCCCGCGGCGTTCGCGAGGCTTTCGCCAAGCCCGCGCCTCCCGAAGCTGGGAAGTTTGCTGGCAGGGCCCGTGCGGGACGTGCGTGCTGTCACCCACTGATCGAGACACGGCAGCCTCGGCGCGCCTCGCGCCCTTACAGTCCGCCTCGAGAGCGCTCTCCCTCCCTGCGTGTCACCCCCAGTCCTGCGATGCAGTGTCAGGATTGCACGACTCTGACTCATCGGTTGAGCTCACAGCTTGAAAAAAAAAAGGGGAGAGAGAGAGAGAGAGGGCGGGAGGCAACAGCGAAGGAGGAGGACTCGCTGGCGTGCTACAAAGGATTGCACAACTCGAGGCTGGGAGCGCCGAGCACCCAGTGGCTGGCCGGCGCGCGCGGCACGGCGGCGAGCAGGAACCAGCTCTACCACTTCATCAGCACAACTGTCTCTGGGCGGCCTCTCCGCCTGCAAGCTCCGCGCCGCCCACTTCCTGCGACCAAATAAGGCCTGGGAGGCGTCTTTAAACCTCAGGGCGGCTGCCGGGGTTGGGGATTTCCAGCAGACCTCACCTCCACTTGCAGAGGCTTTGGCCACCCTCCACCCCAAGCCTAGGCCTGAGCCGCCCCCATCCCCCACCCCCCCACCCCATGGCTCTTCTGTGACCAACAGGCCACGCGGCTTGTTTCTTGCACACCAAGGTCAGGAGGAGACAGTGACGAAATGTTTGGAAACCCATCCAGCCTGCCAGGAAAGAGTGTGTGTGTGTGTGTGTGTGTGTGTGTGTGTGTGTGTGTGTGTGTGTGTGTGTGTGTGTGTGTGTGTGTGTGTGTGATGGTGGAGAGGGCACAAGTCGCTCTCCTCCACAAAGAAAACGGTGGCTTTGGGGACAGTAAAGCATGCACAATCCTCTCTGAGGCACTTTATTAGCAGCCTTGCTGGGTTTCGATTTCTAAGCACCAGCCTGCCCATGGTCTGAAGGTTGTAGAGAAACCAGCCCTGTCCCTATAAAGGACTCATGTGACCATTGCTTAGGAGATGAAAAGCTCCTGGGTTGAATTCTCACAACTCAGGCCTAAGTTGGGCAGCGTTGACTCTAGGCCACATCCCTGCCCTTCTCCCCCTTGCTTTCCTTAAACGGCCCTGACATAATTTTCTGGTCCTAGCCTGTGATGCCTCTCTTCCTGTTTGATGAATGATGGGAAAACTCAAGAGGTCTTCCAGAGATGAGGGAAAGTCAGATGTCTTTTGCTGTTTGGATGTTGTTGCTTCTTAAGATGAGTCAGAAGGTTTTTCCTTTGAAGGAAAAACCACTGAGGAGCACACTGTGTTCTGAGAGACACTTTCCCCTGCGACCCATCCTAAGCGTCAGGTGCATCCCTTCCTGTCTCAGAAGTGGAAGGGCAGCAGAATCGTTCTTGCCCTGAGCTTGCAGGGCCTGGGCCTTCACCTTACCTAGAGAGTGGATGACACAGACAACAGAGGACATGGCTTTCCCAGACACCCCCTTCCACCTCTCTGCTGGCCTCACTGCTACCTGTGTGCATCTGCACCTGGATGGCACTCCTTCCCCCAGAGGAGTCATGACAGGCAGGCCAAAGAATTTTAGCTACGAAGTACCAGCAAGCATGTCAGGGGACTAGACCCGATGACATCTTAAAAATCTCCTCCAGTTTAAGATCCATGGTTTTGTGATTGTGGAGCCTGGGGAACCCCTTTCTACAAAGAAGAGTCCAGACACCCTGTCCCAGTTTAGCATCTGCCAGGACGCCTCCCCATGCAGCCACTGAACAGCTGTGTGAGCGTAGTCTAACACTCTCATTCATCGGATGGGAACACAGATCAGAGAGCTTGCATGCCTTGCCTAAGGTCACAGGGTAACTCAATCATCTGTCACCTCTCTTCCTCCAGTGCCCCAAAGAGTAGGTCACTGACCAATTGAGGTACACAGCACCCCCCACCCCCCAGTACAGGCTGACTCTCAATGCTCCTGGCAGAGGCCAGGTCTAAAAATCATTTTGGTTTTTCCATTTGCAGGGTTCTTCCTCCCTGTGGCAGGCAGCTCATCCAGGTGAGAAAGACAAAAACACACACTTGGTTTCCAGTGTCCTTCATTAAACCTCACCTTCCTAAGCGCTCAACCCTACAACTAACCAGAGCCTGCCCAGAGGGAGCCCCTAAAAGACAATATAAACCAGTCCCAGGACATCCCCCCAAAAGACCTAGGTGGGGAGCACATTCCTAGAAGAGTCTGCAACCATACAGCCAGGCCTCACAGGAACCGGTGGGAACCACTGCAAAGAGCACTGTTCAGCCTGGTCTCAGGGGCTTCCTCTCCCACCACACAAACTGCTGGGCCTGGCCCAGAGGTCGCATGGGAGGACAGGCAGGTGGCAAGATGGAGAAAGAGAAGTCGGTGGCCCTGAGGAAGCCACCTACCTTGAACAGCACACTTCTGCGCTCAGCTAGACTTCTGAATCTGGGCCTCCTCAAAAGGAGAGGGGCTGCCCTGGCATGGTAGAAGCCAAGCAAATAGGGTGGCATGGAGGAAGCTGCAGCCGTTCTGGGAAAGCCTTGGAGGTCAGTCTTCCTGCAGATATGACAAAGCAGAATCACTGACTTGTGAAGTGAAAGTTTTGGTTTTAGAAGCTCTGGGCAACCAAGAAAGTATCCTTTTAGAGCTGGGGGATGGAGGTAGAGGGGTAGGGAGGTGTTCCTGAGACTACCCAGAGAATGCCATTTTTTCCTACCCCCCCCCCACTTTACAAACCACAGGGAAGAGAGAAACACAGGGCTCCAGGTCCCTGCATGTCTGCCAAGAAACACTCCAGGAATCAGAGAATCCAAGACTGAATTCCCAGATCTGCGTGCAGCCTTACAGAGATTTCCTGGGATGATGTCAACTCTCATGACAGCTCAGAGTAAGATAGCACTCCCCTGAGTGGCCATCACCTATGTCCACATTAACCTGTTTGGGGGAGGGAGCAGGATACAAGGCTAGAGAGGAGGTTCCCCAATTAAGAACACTTGTTACTCTTGCCGAGAAGCGGGTTTGGTTCCCAGCATCCACATGGTGGTTCACAGCCGTCCATAATTCCAGAGGGTATGACACCACAGGCACATGGCACTCATCTGGTGCGCACACACACACACACACACACACACACACACACACACACACAGAGGCAAAAGCGGTCATACAAATGGAAAAAAGAAATTATTTTTAAAAATCTCCCAAGGGTGAATTCTATGGTACATGAGTTAAATCACAGTAAATGTTATAAAGAATGGGGAGGGGCTTGCAAGAAGCCCAGGGTCCTTCTACCCACCTCTCTACCGCCATTAACTTCCTGTTGGCATTGTTCACTACAGAATAATGAAGAGGTTTGTTTGTTTGGTTGGCTTTGTTTGTTTGTTTGTTTTTTCAAGACAGGGTTTCTAGTATTGTTTTGGAGGCTGTCCTGGAACTCGCTCTGTAGATCAGGCTGGCCTCAAACTCACAGAGATCTGCCTGCCTCTGCCTCCGGAGTGCTGGGATTAAAGGCATGCGCCACCAGCGCCCGGTTGAAGTGTTTTAGCACTGGGATGTAGCTCAGTGCACGAGGGCTTGCATTTAGATGCTAGGGGAAGAATCGAGGGAAGGAAGGGAGGGGTAGGTGCACTCCTCTGATCCCAGAACTCAGGAGGCAGAGGCAGGAAGACCAAGAGTTTGGGGGCAGCTTGGGCTACATACTAATACTGTTTTTAAAAAAGTTTTCTTGCCAGGCGTTGGTGGCTCACCCCTTTAATCCCAGCACTCGGGAGGCAGAGGCAGGTGGATCTCTGTGAGTTTGAGGCCAGTCTGGTCTACAAGAGCTAGCTCCAGGACAGCCTCCAAAGCCACAGAGAAACCCTGTCTTGAGGGAAAGAAAAAAAAAGTTTTCTTCTCCCCAGTCCCCAAGTTTGCGTGCTTCTTTCTCTGTTCCTTCCTTCTCCACTGAAGTCAGAACACATGGAGTGTTAGTGTACGGTAAGTCCACAATGCCAGGTTCCTTCTGTCCCTACTGCTATTTCCCTTTGCAAAATAAAGATACTATCTTTAGGATCTGCTTGCCTAGAGTTACAAGGAAAGAGAGAGACAGTTGTAGGAAAGATAGGAAAGCAGGACTGAGTGTGGATCCTGTCTAAAATAAATCTGTGCAATCTTGGGACAGTTGTCAAGAGCCTCTCTGAGCTTTTTGCTGTTGTTTTACCTATAACAACTCCACCATATTCTAAGGGGTTATTACTGTTATTCCTCAGTATGTATTCCTCCCACCACTTTCTCCCTTTCAAGAACTTAATTCCAGGAAATATCCTTACACACACACTCCCACCCAAAATGGCCCCGTTGGTCCTAGGATGACCTCTGCTGGGCTCCACCAGAGGGACTACTTCCAGTGTCAATATGGTGTCTTACCTGAGATGGCCCTCCACAGCTCCCCCACTCCCTGCCTTTTGTATCCTTTCTACAACACTGAGAGTGTGGGTTGATTAGGGACACCCCTCTGATGGCTGTGTCTTCTTCTCATGCCTTACCAGGTCCTCTCTGAACGAGAACCAACCCAGTCACAAACTTAGGCTGAGAAGCCCCCGCACGTTGATCTGAGAACCAGGGACCCTCCTCCTTGGTTCCCAGTTACATCACCTGTTCCGGGGAATGCCTGCAGCAGCAGCCCCCAGCTGTCTGCATCCCTGGATACTTCCCACCTGCCCCTCCCCTACAGGCCTAGCCAGGTTCCAGTGCCTTTGCCAGGCCTGAGAGACATCTATAGAAGTCCCCAGTTGCTGCTGTCACTCTGGGAGAGACGTCTGGCTGGGTGCAGCGAGAAGAACAAAACAGGTGTGGCTGCCAGGGAGGGCTGGCCAGCAGGCCAAGGGACAGAGACACCCTTTCTTCAGCAGCAAGAGCTGTCAGCTTCAGCACAGCCCCAGGCTCACTCCAGAACCAGCCCTGGACAAACTCCCTTGTTGGCTGTTGGCTAGAACTCAGCTTCTCTACATCATTGCGTGAGCCAGGAAGGATCCCCAGAGACCCAGTGTGTGCAATGGAGCCTGCTTTAAAGTAAAAACAAATACTGGTAAGTCACAGACTGGAATCCAAAATTCATAGTCTAGGGAGTATCCAGGTCAAAAACACAGGTTAAGGACCTGAGTTCAAATCCTGGCTCACACTAGCCTGGTGACCTTGAGTAGGCTTACCTACACTGTTGCTCGTCTGCAAAGTGGGGACAAGATAGTTCTAAATGTCCGGCCGACACTAGCTCTTTGATTTGTGGTGGTTATCATTTTCCTCACTTCTAGCCATACGCACCGTATGATCCACAAGCCACCAGAGTGCCCATTCCTCAGTAGTTCCTACCACCTACTGCCTAAAGCTGGGGTGGTGAACCAGACTGCTAAGACACTCGCATTCTCAGGACCTTCTAATACCATCCAACTTCCCAGCCCCAGTCCCCGCCCAACACAGACAGATGACCTGAGCTTCCTAAGATGTCTCCTCCTCACTCTTCCTTCTGCCGTGGTCTGCAGGTAACCCGCGCCCAGGTCTCCCAGCAGTACTTCTAAGACGCCTTCCTTCATTCCTCCAAGCAAGGGAAGCTGATGTATGCATGGTGCACTTTACCAGGCTGGCGATTGAGTGCTGGCTAAGTGGTCACCACTGCCCCCACCAAAGGAGCCTCTGACAGGACAGGCTAGAGTGTCTGTGCTGCAGGGCGGCCTGTGGGCTCCAGCTGCCGCGTACTTTGCTTAGCTTCTGTTTCCCTTCCTCTTGACAGCACTTCCTCTGCAAACCCCTGACGCCCAAAGCCCTCTTAGATCTGTTTCTACACAGTGGTCCTTGGGTTTTCTTCCCTCCATCATGTACACATCATCCTACTCTGTCTGCTTGCTGACGTCTCTAGCTCAGAGCAACATGGGCCAGATCAGAATTCCTCCAAGGCACAGCTAAGATCTCGGTAACCCTGATGTCTGCGCAGTATATGCACTCGGTGGGTGCTTGTGAATACTTTTGGCAAGAACTTAAATAAAACCATATGTAGGAAGATGGCAAGTAATCAATAAATGGATCATAATTTCATTGCTACTTTCATCGCTATTCCATTTGATTGATTCTCTGGTGTATATTACGCCCATTTTAGCACCTCTGAAATCAGGGCGCTGTATCGGTTTGGTTGGATTTTGGTTTCTGTGTGTGAGAGAAGATCTTACTATGTTGCTCAGGCTGATTTCAAACTCCTGGGTTTAATCCATCCTCTTAATTCACCTTCGAAACTGGTCCCATAGGCCTATGTGTATGATTTAAGGACCATGATTTTCTTTTCAATATTTTTTTTTTTTGGTTTTTATGAGACAGGGTTTCTCTGTATTGTTTTCGAGGCTGTTGGTCCAGTCCAGCCTTGAACTCACAGAGATCCGCCTGCCTCTGCCTCCCTAGTGCTGGGATTAAAGGCATGCGCCACCACCGCCCGGCTTTTTTTATTATTTTTAAAGAGTGTTTGTGTGTGTATCAGTATATGAATATGAGTACAGGTGCCCAGGGCCCAGAATGGGCATTGACTCCTCTGGAGCTGGAGTTACAGGTGGGGTGAGCCACTGATATGGGGACCCAGCTCAGCTCTTCTTCAAGAACAGTATGTGTCCGCCTCCTTACTTGCTGAGCCAACTCTCTGGCTCCATTTTCTCTTTTTAGCTTGACATAAAATAACAGTACATATTGGAATCAGTGCTTCTTTAGGTTCAGCGGCACACGATATTATTGTTATTACTGGCACGTGGTCTCCTGGGTCCTAGAGCCTACAACATGAAGTCCACTGTGTTACGAGGCCTCCTATCTAAGCTAGGTAGCTGGCAAGCATTCAGGCTCTCATAAAGTAATCTACAATGTTCCATGGAAATGAAAGACTCCTGTGTCCAGGTACCTCAAAAAAAGCCCAATGAAAGCAGGGTCATAGCATGGGGTGCAGACTGAACTTGAGCAAAGATCTAAGTTTGACTCTTCCTCAGTCTTCTGGATGATCCTACACAGGACCTACCTAACACATCTGTCAAGGGCACCCTGGGAGGAAGCCATGATCCCCATTTTATAGACAAGGGAGCAGAGGTTGGAAAAGGCAAAGCTACTCTCTCCCAAGGTCATAGAGATCCAATTCAACCTTGGATTCAGATTCTATTTTTCCCAAATAAGAAAGCTGAATAAAATGAGGGATATAGACTGGACCTGGAAAGTCATTCTCCATCTCAGACATATTTTATCTAACCCACATAGTGTCTTTTTTCTTTCTTTCTTTCTTTCTTTCTTTCTTTCTTTCTTTCTTTCTTTCTTTCTTTCTTTTGTTGTTGTTGTTGTTGTGTTTCGAGACAGGGTTTCTCTGTGGCTTTGGAGGCTGTCCTGGAACTAGCTTTTGTAGACCAGGCTGGTCTCAAACTCACAGATATTCACCTGCCTCTGCCTCCCGAGTGCTGGGATTAAAGGCGTGCGCCACCACCGCCCAGCTGATCTCTCATTTTTAACTGACATTACTACCAAGTTTTTGGCTTTGGTTTTTTAATCAAGAGATTTAGAGACTGGGGAACTCACTTGGCAGCTAAGAGAACTGACTGCTTTTCCATAGGACCTGGGTTCAATTCCCAGCACCCACATGGAGGCTCACAACTGTCTGTAACTCCGTTCTAGGGATTCAGATGGCTTCATCTGGCCTCACTGAGCATTGCACACAAGTAGTACACAGACAGATACACAGGCAAATCTCCACATGCATAAAATAAAAATAAATAAACCTCAAAAATTTAAATAAATCAGAACATTTAATCTGAAAATTAAGGGTTCTGGTTTGTCATTTAAAAAAAGTTGCAGCCAGGTCATGATGGCACAGGCCTTTAACCCCAGCACCAGGGAAGCAGGCGGATCTCTGTGAGTTCAAGGCCAGCCTGGTCTTCAGAGCAAGTTCCAGGACAGCTAGGGCTACACAGAGAAACCCAGTCTCAAAAAAGCAAAAAAAAAAAAAACAACAACAACAATGAAAACCCCAAACAAACAAAAGCCAATCAGTTGGAGCACTGACTACATCTAACTTCCCTTGGAGAAGGAGCGGGTGGTATAGCAGGGAGGCATGGCGGTCACTCTCGTTACACACTACACATCTAATCTTCTGCTGTTCCTGGTCCTTCCTCAGCCATGGGCGACTGTCATTTATCATCTCACCTGCTCCACTTGTCATTTCGTTCCCCCGGTTCCCTGCTGGCCTTTTCAGTGCATAACCCTAGACCAGGTGAACTCCAGGCCCTCTCAGCTTCCAAAGCCTGAGGTTTCTCTCCAGGCACTCTCTGGGCAGCCACCCACCAAGCAGGTCACCTCTGGACCTCCTGCCAGAGCTCCCCAGACAAGCCCCTGCCCCCTTAACCTCCTACCTCTACCTCAGGGCTCCCCTGGGCCTGTCACTTGTACACCCCACCCACAGCCACATCCCCATATCTCACCCCCCACTCCACCCCCCACCCCCGGCAGTCAAAGGCTGAAGGCCAGAGTCACTAGAGTGGTCAACCCCTCAGGTGTGAGGGTGAATCAGACAAGATTGTAGAGAAGGCCCCACCCAGGCAGGGAAGGAGGAAGGACTTTGTATTTCCCAAGAGAGAAGCCGGAGATATATGTGAGCAGGGTTTCTGTAGTTGAAGGAGATGAGCAGGGTTTGACACATGCGGAAGCACAGAGAGCAGATCGTCAGGAGGGAAAATGTAGTCTCAGCAGCGATTTTAGGATATGCAAATCAGAATACCATTAAGGCCCCATTACAGCTGAGTCAACTTGAAAATAAATAAATATTTAAGACAAGAAAGCTGCCGTTGGGAGGGCTGTGGGGAAACAGCCATACACACACTGCCGTGCTACTGTAATCTGCTTAACCCTTTCCTAGAATGAGCCCTGACATTGTATTGCAAGGATCTAAGACTCTGATGGGGAAATTATGAAAACAATCCAAAATACCAGCAAACACAGTTGGAGTAAGATGCTCACAGCAACTGTTTATAGAGCTGAGAAATGGAAATCTACTTTGATTATGGTATGGCGTGATGAAATGTGAATGGGCTCGATTCACGGACCAATCCGAGGAAATCACTTGAAGTGACAAAATTAGCCCAAAGAGATGTGTAAAGGCAGACTTGCAAACAGACGCCCACAGGAACATCAGACGCAATCAGGTGAGAAGTCTGAACAGAGCAAATTGTTGCTGTGTAATGTTTGTCCTGTCAGGCTGATGAAGACGGTTAAAATGACAAGGATTGATGACGAGCCTGAGCAGGATGGTAAGCCACAGATCAAATTTCTTCAAGGTACAATACCCCTGGGCCAAGGTCCCAGAGTGGGCAGATAGGCTCAAGCCCCAGGCATGGAGATGAGGGCAAGAAAGGAACACAAACAGGTAGGGGGCAGGGTTAGTAGCTGTGGGCAGAAGGACCCCAGAACCTTATCTGGACAATCTGAAAGACACCTGCCACAGAAGAAATGAAGTTACCCAAATAAACCCACACCATTTAACCTCCAGCATTCTCCGAGCTGACTCTTATCTGCATGTGTACTCTCAATTTTACTAATACCTTGTTTTAGCAGCTTCGAAGGTGATACCGGAGCTCTTTGTGGGCTAGCCTAGGAACCCAGAAACCATTTATAGCACTGTTTCTATGGAAATGTGTTTCAAGCTTCAAAAAAAAAACAGAGCAGCTGACAAGTCTGGGGCACACACATGGTCTCTAAATTAGGGAACTGAGATGGGCTGGTCCTGAGCTCGGGAAGATGGCCTGCTGCTTAGATTCTGCAGTAATTACCATTCAGCCACCATCAGCGATCAGAGCGGAGCTCACTGTCAGTCAGGAGAGGGTGAGGATGGAGCAGAGCACCTAGGAATGGACACTGTGTGCAAGGGAGACGCGATAGCCTGGATCCTGATTCCAATCACACGCACAAACATGCTTGCCCCAGAAGACACGGTATCCTGAAAACCCCTCGAGCATCCAGGCAAGCCCTGACCGAACCCACACTTTTTCCAATTCCTCTTTGATCTGGGCAAGCCTCCAGCCACAAGGCCCTTCTTCAATCTGATCACAGACCGAAGAACTCCCAGATCTTGGACAGTTCTGGAATTTGGTTTTAGCTGACATATGCTTAGAATAACAGGATCTTAGATAGGTCTGGACATATTCAAGCCTATCTCAAGTTCTGTTACAGTGGCCCTTGTTTCAGCAAGCTCCAACCTGCCCACTCAAGATAGCCCCACCTCCCCTAAGACTTCAAACCCTGCCAAGGAGTCTCCACTTCCTTGCTGGGGTCACAATCCTGGGCTGGTCACAAGGAAAGGACAAAGAAAGGGTCTCCAAACAGAAACAACACACGTCAAAAAAGTGCCCCACTCTGAAGGAAAGGCTTCACAACAGCAGGGCCGTCGGCAGGGCCCCACACATTCAGAAATGCCCTGATTTGACAAGGTGATCGGAAAAAGGGTGGCTCTCATCGGCAGTTCAGCATCAAGTGGCAAGCTGGTGACAATATGGGGACTCAGACACTCTCTTTGATGAGCCAAAGGTGGACCGGATGGAGGTGAAAGCTTCATATGACCAGCACGGAAAAAAAACCAGCTCTAAGTTTAATGTGAAAATATGAACAGGGGACACACCCAAGACACTACCTCACTGGGGCCCCACCTGGCTGACGCTGGACTGTGGAGGTCAGCTTGTAGAGCACACCCTCCTGCTACCAATTAGGGAGTGCAGAAGAGAGAGCTGCTCTCACCACCTGTGGCTAGGGCTCCCAAGTGTGTGGGTGCCTCAAGGGCTACATGCTCATTCTGCAGGCTGGTTCTTTGGAAACTGAGACTTAAGCAACCTGCTGGTCTCTGAGCCACCTGGAGTTGCAAGTACCAGCGGCAGGAGGCAGGGTCCTCATGCCATGGAACCTAGATGGTAGGCGGCTAGCCAGCCTGTTTGGTCAGGTCGATCTGAATTCCCCAAACCCATCATACAGCGACAGCGATCAGTAAGTCAGAGCAGTTGGTTTTTTTTTCTGATGGTAACAGATGGGAGGCTGGGAGTCCCTCCCTGACTTTCCCACCCATTCCCAAAGTCTTCAGAGTTGCAGCCTAGTCTTTTCAAAGGTGTAAATATGCAAATACCCCAAGCATAGCCTCTTCACCTAAACCCAGCATTTGCATTACATCAATTCATACTATGGCCAAGCACTCAAGATCTTTATGCATTCACCTAGTATATACATAGGCAGTTTTGTGTTTCACTTATTTTCATCAGAATTATCAACATTCTCCCATGAATTAGCATCATCTTCATATTAATGCAGCACAAGACTCCCCAGCGTCCAGGTATCATAAATTATTTAGCCACATGGAACCCCAAAGCTGCGAAACATTTTCTTGCTATTTTAAACAACATTGTCACAAATATCTTCATGCTTATAGCTTTCTGTTCCTTTTTAGAGCAATTTCCTTAGAATTAATTCCCAAGAATAGCACCAATATGTGAAAGGCAATTAGCATTTTCTTACAGCTTCAAGCTTGGCATTTAAAAATATATATTGTTCCCTGTGAGTTAATAGGGTTGTCTATTTTCCGAAGTTCTCTTGGCGATATTTCTCAGTTCCAGCAATCGGGGTGCACCCTCTCACCTTACCTCACCTCTGCTGCCCAATGCTAGACTTGAACTCAGAGCTTTGTACATACCTATCTCTCCCCACCCCTGAGTGTGTGTGCGTGTGTGCGTGCCTGTGCACACAGCCAGTATGCCCCAGGGATCCTCCTGCCTCTACCCCATGCCCAGGCCTGTAGGAATCCAAACTCAGGTCCTCACGCTTGCTCAGCAAGTACTCTTACCTGCTGAGCTATCTCTCCAGCCCCCTGAATATCTTAAAATGCATGTTTTCCAGGGTTGGAGAGATAACTCAGCAGTTAAGAGCACTGGTTGCTCTTCCAGAGGACCCCAGTTCAAGTCCCACCAGCACCTACACGGCAGCTCACAACTGTCTATAACTCCAGTTCCAGGGGATCTGACATCCTCATACAGACACACATGCAGGCAAAATATCAATGTACATAATAAATAAATAAATAGTTTATTTGTTTGTTTTGTTTTTCGAGACAGGCTTTCTCTGTACTGTTTTGGAGGCTGTCCTGGAACTCACTCTGTAGACCAGGCTGGCCTCGAACTCACAGAGATCCACCTGCCTCTGCCTCCCGAGTGCTGGGATTAAAGACATGGGCCACCAACGCCCGGCTAATAAATAAATAGTTTTTAAAGTTCATGATGGTTAGGTCTTCTGTGGGTTGGGCATCTGGAGTAATAGCCTATGACTGAATGCCCTGTGACATTGGAGGTGGCACATCTGATTCGTTGATAACATACGTGCATATAGAACTGATAAAGAGACACTTAGGGGGCTGCACAGTAGAGGACTGGGTGGGAAGAGAGAAGGGTGGGTCCCACAGAGATAAAAACCAATGCAGTGTCTGTACACTGACCATCTTAAAGTAAGCCGAAACCCCTCTGGACTTTAGACTCATAGATCTGCAAAGACGGGTTCCTAAAAGGCAGAGGAAACACCATGTGTATCTAAGGTTTGGAAATCTATCTAGGAACAACATAAGTTGTGCACTCACTATTGAACAAATAGGCAATGCACTCAAGTTCTGCCCAAGGTTACCTCAGCTTCAAGAAATACAGTCCAGTTCAACACCCATAGTGAGAAAGATGTTTCCCACAGTACTGTCCCGGGGGCATACAGACCCAAGGTGTCTATCTGGTGAAGGACTGCCGCCACAAAACCCCCGGTTCTCACCACAAAGCACCATGGCAACCACATG
The DNA here is from genome assembly GCF_017639785.1 of Mesocricetus auratus. NCBI lineage: Eukaryota > Metazoa > Chordata > Mammalia > Rodentia > Cricetidae > Mesocricetus > Mesocricetus auratus. Next base: position 32,932,181 of record NW_024429186.1, on the reverse strand, counting down.
GCAGGCGGCATCCCCAACTGGGAAGGACCTCATGTTCCACATCATTTTACAGACTCACAAAGGTCCCAAGTTTCTGCTTTGGGACTCATGCTACACCCTGAAGTCACTGTCGGGAAGACAAGTTTCTCCCCATCTTCTAACAGGAAGAGCGACTAGACTGAGCAGGGCCTTCATCTGAAAGAGCCCTATCTCTCTTCCCACAGTGGGCTGACTGGTTCTCCCTCATTCCCCCTGCAGAGCCAGCAGACTGCCGTGCAGGAGAACTGAGGGGCCTCCGAGGGCAGCCAGGATTTGTGCTTCCCCAGGTAAGGCAAGTCTGCTACCTTCAAACCAGTTCGTCGCCACAGACCCCGGGTCAGGATGCTTCATCTGAGTCCTTCCCAGGGTGGGCAAGGCCAGGTGCTGTGATTCGTACACTCTAACTCCCTTTTTGCCCTCACCATGGTCTTGGAAGTCTCCAAGAAACAGCAGGACATCAAAGGGTCATTTGCAGTTGCAGGAACTAAGGGAGAGGTGAGGGGGGTGGGGGAGGCTGCCCTGCAGACTACCTGCTCTGCATGTACACCTGACCACCTGATCACCTGACCGCCAAGTCCCATCCCACTGCACCCACAGTCCCCAGGCTGCCCTTAGTGTACTCCCTGTGGAACACCTACTGTGTGCCAGGCACAACTCTAGGTCAGCGAGACTCCAGGCAAACCAGCATCTGATTCTAACATCTCACAGTTGGAAAGGAAATCGATGCCAGAAACTCAAAGGTGGTGGCTCAAAACGGCAGTATGGAAGCAAGTGACATCTAGCTGGCTCTGTGGACACGGGCCAAGAGGGAACAGTGCAGGGAGGGCGTTCCACACAGAGGGTACAAGGAGGAAACACAGAGAGGAAGGATGCATCCAGGAGCAGAGAGGATCACACTAAGGGGGCGCAAGGAGAGGTGGGCTGGGACTTCAGGGTCTGGTGCTGTTCTGAGGAAGGTGGGTTTCTCCTGCAGGATGTGGGTAGCTCTGAAAATTGCTAAGAAGGGTGACATGACCAAAGCTGTATTTTAATAAAATAACTCAGGTCCCTTGAGACTTCATTTCCACCTTTAATGCGGCTCTTACCACAATTTATTTCATCTGGATATACGGGGGCCAGTTCAGCATAAATTAGATTAAAGTCAGTGTGGACAGGAATGCAACCTTTCCCCCACCAACCTGACAATCCTGACCCCACGTTAGTCACTAAGCTTCAGCATCAAGGGAAAAACCCTGAACTACTACTGATGGTCACCACAGCTAAGCACTGGTGAGCTCAACACTGCATTTTTCTTTTTTACAGAAATTAGTTCATTTGTCCAAGGTTATTGGAACCAAATGGTCACGTTTTTAGTCAAGGAAGGAGATCTTGCTTCAGGGAGACAATGTAAGGATATGATGAGAGATGTTATTCTGTATATGTTTCTCTTATTGGTTGATGAATACAACACTGACTGGCCAGGCAGGAAGAGAGGCAGGGCTAGGAGAGGAGGAGGATTCTGGGAAAGGTAGGCAGAGTGAGCCCACCAGACAGTGTTATGATACTGCTGAAGCAGTAACACCATGCTGGGCGTGTCCTGGTAAGCCACAGCCTCGTGGCAATATATAGATTGATAGAAATGGGTTAATAATTAAGACAGAGCTAGCCAATAAGAAGCCCTAGTCATCGGCCAACAGTTTCATAATTAATACAGCATCTGTGTGTTCATCTGGGGCTGACGCAGCTGTGGGACCTGGCTGATGTGAAAGAGTGCTCATTGCAAGGATAGGAAGGGGGCTGGAGCTCACAATTACTTTTGGAAATTTGAACAAGGATGTGACAGGCAATGCTGATGGCCCCAGGCAGACAGCATCCCACTCTTATCTCAGAAAAAACACTGGGTAGAACATCTTAACCTAGATTGACATCTTCAGAACTGGAGGGGTGCCCACTGCTGGGGAACCAGAGGCCTCCTGTTTGACAAACCAAACCAGAGGCCAAACACTAACCTCAGGCCTGAAAAACAAGATGGTACCCTCCCAAATTCCTCACAATCCTGTGAGTCTCCTGCAGCCTTGGAAGGGGAACAAAATTCAAGTAGTAGCTGTTACCGAGAGAGCCCCATGCCTTGGTGTCTGTTCTCATGGGGCAGCCGTGAAGTTTTCCAAATGGAGTCAAATGTGCTGGCCTCCCCACATGCTGGGATGCTCATTTTCCATTGGAATGGCTCCAATTCCAGAGAAGAAACCCAACTGCTAACGATACACTTGGCTCTCCAGAGCATACAAGAATCCTAAAGCCTAACTGAAGGTTAAAGATTTGGAATGATATCCAAGAAGATTATGAGCAAGAGGTGGATGTTTTAAAAGCCCAAGAGAGATGTCCCATCTCTTTCTCCCACACCCAGCACTGCCAAACAACCTAATCGAAGAACTAGAATAGGCTCTACATTTTAGGGGACACCTGTCCATTTAGCATGCACACCCCTCCCTTGGTTTCAGACACCTGGCATTGAGACCCAGGGGGAGGCAGAGTTCCACCCACCACTAGAGAAGCACAAGCTCTCTAACTTGGTTCCTGGAGACCAGTAACAAGCACACGGACAGATAAGGTAAGCTGAGCTGACTGAATGCCCAGCCTGGGCTTTACCTAGAGCAGCAGTTCTTAACCTTTGGAGGTAGAATACCAGATATCCTACATATCAGATATTTACATTCTGATTCATAACAGTATCAAAATTACAGTTTGAAATAGCAACAAAATAGTTTCATGGTTGCGGGGAGTCACCCCACATTAAAGGCCACAGCATGAAGAATGTTGAGAACCATTGGCTTAGAGAGTGAGTGGTACCCAAGGCAGAGGAAGTTCAGAGCTCATTCTGGAGGGGGTGGTACCATCTGGGCCTGCTTTCAGCATCTGCAAGAGCCCCTTAGAGAGGTGATACAAGAAATCTTGGGCCTCTACCTCCTCTAGTGCGAGACAGGTTCAGATGTGGCTGCTGGCCCCTAAGGTACCCCAGAGGTGTGCGGGAGAAGACACAAATTCATATCAGTGGCTTCTTTGCAAGCCTCTTGTTGGCCTTCAGCGGGAAGGTCAAGGAAGGGGCTTACAGCAGGCTGCAACCTTAGAGTTGTGCACCCTCTCAGCCCCACACCAAGTACACACAACCCAAACATAAGGTTTTCATCTGCATCCTAGGTGAGCAAACTACAACTGAAAACCTGCTCCACGGCTCCCCTTTCCATTATCCCTGTGCACCTACTCAAAGAGCTTTTCTTGATTAGCCTCATATAGTTATCTCCTAACTTACAGCCCCCACGATCTTCCCATGAGGCACAAAACAGTGGGCTCCTTACCATGATCATTTACATTATACAAATTCAAAGAGTCAAGCTTATTAGAAGGGAAGAGAGAGCGCAGGATGGGAGGGAATGAAGGGGGGTTAAGACAGAACATAATAGAACAAGGGAACAACAGCCATGAAAACCTGCTGTTCCAGCCAAGGGTAAGCATGGGCTGCTGAACCCCGAGCCTGCTGTGGGAGAGTATCAGTATACTGTCCAACACACCAGCATTTAGAGTCACACCTGTTCCGTACTGCACACCCTCTTCATCAAGTGTTCAGTCTTGTCTACTGCACCTTCTTCTACAGATAGAACAGGTTAAGCCGGGCAAAGGTGGCGCACGCCTTAAATCCCAGCTCTCGGGAGGCAGAGGCAGGCGGATCTTTGAGTTCAAGGCCAGCCAGGTCTTCAAGAGCTAGTTCCAGGACAGCCTCCAAAGCCACAGAGAAACCCTGTCTCAAAAAACCAAAAAAAAAAAAAAAAAAAAAAAAAAAACAGGTTAAGATATCAAGAGCCTATACGATCTAGGCATCATAGTGTATACCTGTAGTCACTACACTGGAAAGCCAATCGAACAAAGAGCAAACTCAAAGGCAACCTGAGTACAATGAAGGACCCCGTCTCAAAAAGGAAAAAAAGAGCAAATATGCCTACGGTACATCTGGTATCCCCTGAAGGACTTTAATGGCTCATCTTAATTATATTTGTAATCTTTTTGTCCCCAGGACAGGGTTTCTCTGTGTAACAGTCCTGACTGTGCTGGAACTCACTCTGTAGATGAGGCTGGCCTCTCAAATTCAGAGATCCGCCTACCTCTGCCTCCCCAGTGCTGAAATTAAAGGTGTGCGCCACCACCACCCAGCTACGTATTTGTATTCTTTACCTTCCGTACTGACTATCCCACCAATTCCATCCTCCCAGTGACAGAGTCACCCTCGGGTAGCTCTACCCTCTGTCTGAGTCTCACCTGGGCTACATGGTTTCTATGAGCATGTGGGACCCACTTTAGAGCCCTCCCCATGCCACTGCTGAGAGCGCCATAGCTGTCCGATAACACTGGCCCTGTGTTAACCAACTGTCTCAAGGTGTCATGTCTGAGTTGCTGTACCTTTTCTTCATGCCTCTTGGGAGCTGGGACAGTTAATCCTCCTGGTGTTTTTCAAGCCACATTCTTCACCTAGAACATACTAAGCCCCTTTCTGGACAACCAAATGATTAGAAAGCTTGGGAGAGGGGCTGAAGAGATGGCTCAGCAATTAAGAGCACTCACTGCTCTTCCAGAGGACTGGGGTCCAACTCCCAGCACCCACATGGTAGCTTACAACTGTCGTTAACTCCAGTGTCAAGGGACCAGAAACTTCCCATGGCAAAACACCAATGCACATAAAATAAGATAAAAGTAAATATTAAAAAAAAAAAGAATTTCCAAACAGCCAGGCAATGGTGGAACACACCTTTAATCCCAACACTCAGGAGGCAGCGGCAGGCAGATCTCCGTGAGTTCGAGGCCAGCCTGATTTACAGAGAGAGTTCCAGGACAGGCTCTAAAGCTACACGGAGAAACCCTGTCTCGAAAAATAAAGTTTTTCCAAACAAAAGTGAATTCAGTGTATCAGTTGCAGCACTGTAAGAGGCCAGGGTATATATCATGGCATTTACATAGCAGAATACAGTCTAGCCCCTCGGTACAGTGAAGCAGCCTCACATGGACTGGTACAGAACACTCTCCAAACTTCTGTGTATGGGCTCATATTTTCCTCTATTTGCTAAGGCTACATCTGAAAGAGTAGCCAAAAAAAGGTCAAATTTAGTTGTCTAATATCAAGAAACCATAAAACTGCAGGCACAATGCGCGTCAGAGAATGGGACCTCTTTTTCAAATCTTATGTAGTCGCATTTATCAAGTTTCTCATTTTTGCAGGGGTGTGAGAGAGGTATACGTGCATGTGTGTCCATGCTCACATGTATGGATGTACAAGTGTCCACGTGTGCACACATACGGGAAGACCAAGGGTTGATGTCAGGGACTGCCCTTCACTTGATTCCAGAACGCATTGCTTCAGTGAGCTAGCCAGTTAGCTTGGCCCAGTGACCTCCTCTCCACAGAGCTACGATTTCAGGCTGTCCTCAAGTGTGTACTGAGAATCCAAACTCCAGTCCTCACACTTTCATGATAAGTGTTTTGTCACTGCGCCATTTTCCAGCCCCTACACTTATTAATATTTTATTATGGCTTCTGAGCTTTGTAATTTTCTTAAGAAAAAAATCTTCACAGTTAATTCACACTTTTCTAATTCTCTTTATTGTATTGTATATGTTTGTGTGTATAGCAATCTGGTTTGTCTGTGTCTGACACTATTTTGAGACTTATTTTATACCATGTGACATATCATTTGAGTTTTGAACTATACATCTATGTTAGCTTCCTGAATAGGAAATGGAAAACTGTGGGAGGAGGAGAATCTACCAAATTTTATTTCCAACTAACAACAACAAAATCAAAGAATCTACTGTATAAGTTGTAATTTGTACCATGTGAATTATATCTTGAGTATAAAAAGAAAGAAAAATCTTGGGCTGGTGATCTGGATCAATGAGCAAAGGTGCAGACAATCCTCAGAGCCCATCTAAAGGTAAAAGGAGAGCTCCGACCTCACAAAGTTGTCCTCTGACCTCTACATATGCACCACGTCACACACACGCATGCCTACACTCACTCACACACAGCATGGACAAATGTTTCTTAATCCACAAGACAAGGTTTCGAGTCACAGCCTAAGAACTGGGTGGAGACCATAGATCCTCCCTATCAAGCCCATGTCAGCACTTAGCTAGGACCGCCCCCTCCCAAGACTCAGCCAGAACCACCCCACTCTCAAGACTCAGCCAGGACCACCCCTCTCCCAAGACTCAGCCAGGACCACCCCTCTCTCAAGACTCAGCCAGGACCACCCCTCTCTCAAGACTCAGCCAGGACCACCCCTCTCTCAAGACTCAGCCAGGACCACCCCCTCCCAAGACTCAGTTTTCTTCTTTAGCCTAGTTTTATAGGTCAGTTCCTGATTGCACAAAGCAAGCTTGCAGTCACCTGGGAAACAGCCCATCTCAAGCCTTGCCTCAGGTTCCCTCAGAAGGCCAAGCAAACCTAGGCAGTAAGCCCTCCGCCCTTGGGACAGACCCCAAGGCACAGCAGGGCATCATGGGCAGGACAACCCACCCAGGTCAGGTCAAGGAGGAGTGAGAGCCAATCCTGGACAGATACTGTCTGACGAGGAAAAGCAGTGCTAGACATGGAGAAAATTAATGAGGTGAAAAGCCAGAAGACTCCAAAGAAAGGCTAACAGGCAGGGGAGGCGGGCCTGGAGAATGTTCGCAAGTAAGACCAGGAATCATGGGCTTTGAGGCTTAGCTTAGGTGCATAGCTGTACAGCAGACAAATTCAACCGCAGGCCTTAGTATCATTACCATCATCATTGCCATCAACGCTATCATCGCCGCCGCCGCCACCACCACTGTCACCACCACCTCCATCACCACCATCATCATCATGTTTACCAAGATGTGCTGGAAGCAGAGGAACAGACACAAAGCAAGGGTGTCTACAGTAGCTCTAAGCTGATGAATTTCATCCATCTGAAGATACGTTTAGGAAGCTGAACAGGGGTTCTGGGTGAAGCCATGCTCAAAAGAGAAGGGGAAAACCTCTCCACCACAGCAAAGGTTTGCTTCGCAGAAGGCCCCAGTGGATGCTACCAGAGGCCCAGGCAGAGGCCCACAGAGTGGGGGCGGGGAAACGCTTAAGGAAGGAAACACAGACAGGGTGGGAAGAGAGGAAGAGGGAGGCGTTCCAGGCCTCCAGGAAAGCATGAGAGGCAGGAATGCCTGCCATCAGGGGTTGGACAAACACCCACAGTGGGTCACTGGGTCAGGGCTGTGATTTGGGACAGAAGAACAGCAGAGGCCAGACCTCTATGTGGAAGGCCCTGACCACCAGCCCAGAAGTTTGATCCTTGCCGTGGAGACAGTGGGGAGCCATTGAAGGCTGCGGAGCAGGAGGATGACCCTTGCAGACAGGAATTTAAGAAAGATTACAGAGCAGCCCTTTATCCAAGACTTATTCAAAACCCCGTGTGTGTTTCATGTGGCACTAAAGACACAAAGTCGTAGCACTTTTGCCCTGTGTCGTGTGGACCAGAAAAAGAAGGCTTGAGGATCTCGCAAAGAAATGCCTCATTGAGAACAAGAACTCAAGCGAGGGCTGCTTTACAGAAGGGACCAAGCCTGCGGTTCAGCACGGCCAGCCGCAGCATCTGGAAGACTGCAGCACTTTCTTCAGAGTCTGGAATGTCCTCTTCAGCGATGGCTGCTGCACCTCCTGTTTTGGAGGTAGGTTGTTATGTCAAAACACTGCGTTGTGTAGGGCTGGAGGCAGCCAGAAGGAAGCAGAGAACTAGAAATAGCAGCTTGAGGCTCGAGCTAGGACCACATAAAAGGCCTTCCATACTGAGACCACCTTCTTCACAAAAATCTGCTTCTCGCAGTAGCATTTTGCTGGGGTGTTTTTGGTTTGTTTTGTTTTTTTCTTCTGGAGTTGCTGAACTCCATAATCGCCTGCTCTCGTCCCCTTCTCCCCCCAGCATTTCCTATTGGAACAATAAAAGTGTTTGTTACGTAGCCAGGTTTTGAAGCAGAGCTGTTTCTAACCGGAGCCGCTTAGGGCCTGGGAAGTGAGTGGCAGCATCAAGCTACAAACCATCATTTGTGCAAGGTGGGTGAGGACGTGAGCCCTGGACTGCGCAGCATGCGGGCTAAGTTCTGCGAACAGAGGCAAAGCCTAGTAAGCCTGAGTTCTGTGTGAAACTCAGCCAAGCTCCACTGGAGCAGACGGCCCCTCCCTGCCATTCTGCCAGCCACAAAGGGAGAGCCTTCAGGTATGTCTAGTCTCATCATACAGGGAGCACATAAAAGGTCACAAGCGCACAGTTCTCCTTTTCTGAGGGTCAGAAGGAAACGTGCTCCTCCCATCCATCTTGGTGTCACTGGGACCTCACTGAGGGCAGTTCTGGTCAGGTGATAAGGACTTTGACAGACAAGTTCAGTAAAAACTCAATTTTACTCCTCCTGTCGTGGGGCTTATCCTTCTGTGGCTAATGTGGGACTAGACTTTCCAGAAGCACCCTGATTTTTACATGTTTTCCCCCAAGTCTCTGAAAACACATGGATACCTGCCAGGGACTGTGCCCTAATGTTTTGGTCGAACAAATGGTCACTATGCCAGTGACATACAGCTGGCACAGGCTGCAAACCAGCAGTTGGCTCCCGAGGGAAACTCCGCTGTTTAGTTGGGGACACCAGCTAGCTATGAGAGAACCCTAGCATACCAGGGGCACCAGTACCTGACCCTCTAAGCCAAGAGGCTGAACTGTCCATGCCCTTCAGGAACTTGGTACCAGGCAGTCACACAGTAACACGACAGGAGAAAACTCTGCCCGGTGAATCTTCAGCCCAGGACAGACTCTAAGATTGACACTTGAGGCGACAGAACGATGGCCCTGCACAAATCCAGCACATGCTTTCTGACTATGTTGCTGGGAGTGTGCTTTGAGTTTTCAAAAGCCTATACCAGGCCCAGTCTCCCCCACCCACCTGCTGCTTGTGGGTCAGAGGTCAGCTCTCAGCTACTGCTCCAGTACCATGCCTGCCTGTCTGTCCCCATGCTCCCCACCACGATGGCCATGGTCTCACCCTCGGAAACCGTGAGCAATCCCTGTGGTGATAAATAAACTGGATTGCCCTCCTGACTATATTCCGGGGTGTCTTTCCCTGCCTTTTCTCCATCCACGCTCCCCATCTCAGGTACGAACCGGGCAAGTCAGCTGCCTCCAACCGAAGCCCCCACAAAGACAGGCCACTGCAGATTGGTGCCGCAAAATGGGGCTACTACAGATGGCAGCTACAGGTCCCCAGTCAAAAGCTTTCTTTTATAAGTTGCCTTGGTTGTGGTGTCTCTTCTCAGCAATAGAAAAGTAACTGAGACAGTCTGCTCCCTGCAGGACAGCAATTGGGTCGACATGAGGACCCCTGACCTGGCCTGTGCTGCAGGCTGTACTGAGGAAGTAGGTGTAGGGACCACTCTAGAGAAGATCTGTGAGTCACCCTCCCCCCACACCCTCACAGACACTCAGTCTCAAATCCCCAGCACATTTCCTTCAGCCATTAAACATGCTTTCCCTTTGCCCAGAACACAATAAAAGGATTAAGACCCACCTAAATTTCAAGGCTCAAAGTCTGGTTGGCCAGCTCAGACATACATGACCTGTGACTCTTCTTTATAACTAGCCACAATCCTGCTACCGGTGTAATTCTGCTAATTCAAATAGCCTTTCCGTTAAGGCAGAGTTGATAGTCATCTCCTATCTCCTTTTCCTGCTGACGTCATCCTGCATTTTCTTAGGACAAATGAAGGTATAGTTCCTGGCCCCATTTTCAGGCTGTCTAAGATAGTCTATAGTAAGTAGTAGAAAAGGTTGCTTTCCTGAGTAGGCTCCCAACTTTGCAACTTCCCAGCAAGTTTTCAGAGGTTAAGGGAAAGGCAAGGAAAAAAAAAGTCACCCAGCCAAAGTTAAAGGGTAAAAAGAATCCAGGGACTATAGCTCAGGCCCAGATCTGTCCTGAGCATTTGCAATGCAAATCTGCGTTTTGTTCACCACTACCAAGATCTTGCACAATAGCGTGTGTATAAACATCCACGCCAACAAAGCCTGACTGTGCAATCACGCTGTAATTACAGACAGGCAGGAAGCTGCTGCTGGGGACTTCACCATTCAACCTCTAGACATCCCATCTCCAAGTGTCCAAGGCCTATATACACATTCCTGCACACGATCACCATCACCACGTCCCTGCCGCTAATGCAGCTTCAAGCACAAACCAGGGAGCCAAGACTCTCGCTACTTTGCAAAGATGTCATAAACTTCTCAGCTATTCTTTAAAGACCCAGAGCCACGAGGAGGGTGGCAGGAACCACCATCAAAGTTCCCAGGCACATTCCTGCAGCCCCAGCCGTTTTAGAACACAGAAAAGAACAAGATGCGACAGAGTCCACTGGAAGCGGCTTTCTGGGTTTTATATAGAAAACACTCACATATGTACGTGGGTGTGCTGACAGTTTTTATGGCTAAATTGCAAAGTGTTAGGCCTTAGAGAGCTTACTGTTGGGTTCGGGGCGTGGTGGGGAGGGAGGAAGAGTGCAGAGTCGGGAGGGGCTTGTTTCAAGGAGGTTTAGGGACAACTCGGGTTTTGTTTGTTGGAAATGGATAGGGCTGTTGACCCAAAGTTCTGGGTTTCTCGGCTCTTCGTCACTGGAAGGCCGAGCAAACAAAAGTAGAGGGAAAGTTCCTGCAACTTCCTGCAACCTGGTGGAGATCTGCGTAGAGGAAGGGCATGCTTCCCAGGGAAACACCGGGAAGGGCTGGAAAGGCGGCTGCCCGCAGCGGGGAGAGATGGGGTGGAGGACTGGCTCGGGGCGCAAGTCCTGGGAGGCCCCTTCTAGGCATCTCTGCTCTCAGGAGTCGCTCCCCGGGAGTCGGGCCGCTCTAAGTCCCAGGGCAAAGCAACCACCCCAGGAGCGCCACACTGGCCCAGATCTCCGACGCTCTGCCCCTCTTCTGCACCCCCACCGCCAGCACCCCAGGGCCCGGGCCGCGTCGCCAAGCCCGAACGAACCCCAGGCCCTCCTAGACGAACGCACCCCCGCGGCGAGAAGTGCACGCGGTGTCTGCGACTCACCAGCACGCTGGATCTCCCGGCAGCTCCGAGGGGCGCGGGACGCAGGCGAGCGCGACCCGCAGACTCAAAACTTTGTTGCTCTCGGGACGGCGCAGTCGTCACTTCCTCGTCGAGCGGGCGGCGCGGCCCGGGCTGTGACCCAGCAGCTAGCGCGGCGGCGCGCAGGGCCCTGCAGCCTCCCGCCCCGCCCGCGCCCGGGTTCCAGCCAGACCCTCAGTGCCCCGCGCTGCAGCCACTGGGGAAGCCTCGCTCCAGACGCCCCCTGTGCTCGGTGGAAGTGCGATCGGAGGCGCCCTGTTCTTCCTTGGGTCTGGAAAGTGTCGTTGAAGTGCAGGAACTGAGTTAAAGGGATCCTAGAGAAAAAAGTCCCCTACCGGCCCCTTCCCCGCCACACACACATGGTCGGGAGGAAGGGAGGAGATAAAGATTTTCATTTGGTATTTGGGCTAGAGAGGTCATGTGTGAGAGCAGTGAGCTATTTTCCCTAAATAATACTGGGCCTACTTCAAACCAGTCTCCTGTCCACATGCCCCTTAAAGGTCTACACGGGTTGTTTGTTCTGTCACTTTCCCCGGGTTTTACTTGCGCACTATGCATTGTGTTTCAGGAACTATGTCGTCACCCAAGTCAGGGCTGGGAAATAGTCGTTCTGTTCCCTTTCTTCTCGGATTTCCACCTCTTCCTTTAGCACTCAAGTATCGTAGTCTCTGGAGCTGATGCATTCGGGTGTCATCGCAAGCCAAGATGATTTACAAAGTGGATCCTGAAAGGAGCTTCAGGCGATAGCAATTTTGAAGTTTATCATTGCCCAAAATAACTTTTCTCAGCATATTAAAAATTACATCAACAGAGAGCTGCCTTTTGAGTCTCTGGTAAGCATTTACAAAGCAGCCAAACAGCAGTGCCCAAGGAAAGATTCCTAATTCCCTTAGGCTGCAAAAGGGACTAGGCTAGCCTTTGCTGTGGTTTAAAAAAAAAAAACAAAGGCAGACAGCCAAAACTGCAGTACAAGGCTTTCCCAACAGAAACATTTAGCCCCGTTGAAGCTTGCCCTGCAAAACAGGGACCTATAAAAGGCCATTCAAAGACCTCAGCTAAAGCTGGACAAGTTTCCCTTTTTCCCACTAAATACTGCTCCTACTAACACTTTGGCCTGATAATACCTTGTGTCCCATGCTTAATCTTGAGTGAAGGCTTTGTGTCAAAAGGTGCCGTAAAACTGATGGAAAATGACATCTTCAAAATGTCCTTCACCCCAAGTCTGGCTAATACCTCAGGGGAAGCCACAGACTCACCCAAAGATTGGAAGCATGCAGATGCGAGCTCTCCTGGCAGTGTCAATCCCTCCAGCTGCTAATATACTGGTTCTGACTGCCCTTTTCAGAGATAGTAACGTTACATTACAATTAGAAAGTGTTTGATGAAAGAAAAATAATACTGTTTTAAGAAGTATACCATTAGGCTTAGATATAACTCTTTGACATTTTTTCTTATATCACACTATGATGGAGTGAAGGCATCGTGGAGGCACCGCCCATTTTAATTTTGGAATAGAACTAATTCCTTCCGGCAATGACCAGGCTTCTAAGGAAAATGGTGTTACTCTGTATTTGCTGAAACAACAGCAGAATATTTCTTTGTTTGGTATTGTGATTCTAATCCTCTGTGGCAACTCATGAATATTCAGTATTTTTGCATGCCCAGGAGTAATTAGCAGAGCCCACAAATGTGTGAATGCCTGATATTCACACACGCACATACACACTGCTTTGTCTCCACATAGTGTGGCATTTGCTGGAGTCTCAGGACATTGTGTGGAGGATGTGGTAGACAGCTCCCTGCCAATGACCTCTGCCTCCTGGCATTCACACCCTTACCCAATCCCTTCTCAACTCCACTGACTCAGTTCTAGCAAACAACATGGCAGAAGAAATGTGACATCACTTCTGAGACTAGCCTAGGAAGAAAACTGTGGCTTTTATCTTAGGGGCCCTCTGTCTGGCTCACTGTAGGGGGAACCAACCACCATGTTCTAAGACAGCCCCCCCAAAGGAAGTGAGACCAATTAACAACCCCTTGAGTGAGTTCGGAAAAGGATGCCTCCCTTAGCGCGCGCACGCGCGCACGCACACACACACACACACACACACACACAGGTTACCCAAGCCTTCCAAAGTCTCTTAGCCCAGGAAGTAACTTAATAATAACCTCATGTCAGCTGAGCTACCTGGATGGATGCCTGACAGACAGAAACTGTACCAGGATAAATGTTTGCTGTCACAAGCTGGTCTGTGTGTGCGTGTGTGTGCATATGCGTGTGCATGCGATACTGGAGATTGAACCCAATCCCTAGTGCACGCCAGGCAAGCATCCTACCACTGACCTTCCACAGCATTTCCAGCCAAGCTGCTGTGCTTTAAGGCGGTGGCCACAGCTACAGATTACTAACATAGAAGTCAACACGTAAGACAGTAGGGGCCCAAGGACACCCTCACATGTCTTTGGCAATTCCTCATCTGCAAAGCAGAACATGGAGAAGGAAACATGGGCCCTAAGCAGATTTAAGTATAATACCTAAATCTGAGCAAAGACTGTCTTTCCATTTTAAACTAGGTCAGAGGGTGTGGACTGCTCCATCCCTGGCGGCCCTGGTATTGGGTGTCACCTACTCCATGGCACATGCAGATGTCTTTGAGTCACAAGAATTTACATCTGTCCAAGCATCCCTTTATTCCTCCTCAGGGCAGCTACACTAGTTTTTGATACCCTGGCATGTGAAAGTTAGGTTCTAGAAGGAAAATGTGACTTTAACTCTGGCAGCTGGAAGGGGTAGGTAACTGGGAAGGATCTGAAAACAGAAATTACCTGGGGATGTAGCTCAGTGCTACCGTTCTTGTCTAACATTTACAAGCCCTGGGTTCAATCCCCAAGACCACCAAAAATAAGACAGAAAAATAAAGAGAGTTATGCTACTTTGAGTTAGGGAATATAGCCCAATGATGGAATGCTTACCTGCATACCTACACTCTTGTGTTTGATCCCCAGTGGGGGGAAAACAACCACAAAAATAAATTAACTAACATAATTAAGTTTGAAATAAAAACTAAAAGCCACGCTTGGTGGCATAGGCCCGTAACCCTATCTCAGGAGGCTGAGGCAGAAAGGTCACAAGTTCAAAGTCATCCTTGGCAACTTGGTGAAATCCTGTCCCAAAATAAAAAGTAAAAAAATATATATATATCTCAGAGGTGGGGGTGATTAACTGGCATTCCCAGGGCCTGATGTTCAATCAGTCCTAAGTACTGTAACCATAATAGTGATGATAATAATAATAATAATAATAATAATAGATGCAAAAACTAGAAGGAAAAGTGTGTGATCCTGAAAGAACTGTGATAAAAAATCATTTCCCTGCTGCTTCCAGACTCGGAAGAATAGGTTGGCCACGTGACTGAATCTTTCACTGGCATACTTCCTCTCTGGCTGGAGCATATTATTTACTTTCCAAACACAAAACAAAGTTTTAGGAAGTAGGAAAGATGTCAGCCCTCCTTTAGCCCTGACCAGGGCAGGCATCTGCCTGTGACTGCCAACATTCCCTCTCCTCCACCCCTCCTGCAGAGACTGGCGACTGGAAAAGCCGGCCATCTCTGGTTTCCCTCCAGAGACACCAGGCTCTGATTTTTCTCATGTGCAGTGGCTGCAACCGCTGTGTTGCTATGCCGTCATCCGGTTGCTATGACTCGTGAGGTGGTGAATGTGCCAGAACGTGAATCTATTAATTTAACAGGAACTGGGCTCAGCACATATATTCCTTGTTAGGTCATTTGCTTTGCTACCTAAACCGCATCCAATGTCCTCAGCAATGGGCATGCTTCCTAGAGTCTGGCTCTGCAAAAATGTCAAGTGCCCTGATTTTTGAGTGTTCTCAGTTTTATGTGATTAAATTACCATGATGGAGATGCAAGCAAAGGAATCAGTTGGGGGTGCGAGTACATGCACATGTGTTTGTGTGTGTATATGTATGTGTGTGCATGTGTGTGTATGTGTGTATGTGTGCATGTGTGCATGTGTACGCACATGTACATGTGTGCATGTATTTATGCATGTTTATGTATGTATATGTGTGTTTGTGTGTATGTGTGTGCATGTGTGTGTGCATGTGTGTATACATATGTGTGCGCGCATGTGTGCATGTGTTGTATGTGTGTATGCATGAGTGCATGTGTGTATATGTATGTGTGCGTGTGTGTATGTGTATTTGTATGTATGTGCGTGTGTGTGTTTGTGTGTATGTGTGTGTATAAGCATGTGTGTATGCATGTGTGTATGTGAGTTTGTATGTGTGTGTATATGTCTGTGTGTAATGGCTAAAATAGCTGGTCCTCACTCTATGCATTTAAGTCTTCTCTATGGAAGTATATACTGATGTTTTTAGGGATCCATTTATGAACTCCAAAAATGCAGATTAAAAAACTCACTTGCAAGTTCTGAAGCCCCACAACCAGTCCAGATGTTGCAGCTGCAACAAAAGGGATCCTGACCTTGACCCTTTCTTTTGTGTTGACCACATGAACATTTTCCATTTGTCCCTCGGTTTCCATTTGCAGAGGGACTACTACTACAGAGGGATGAGAAGATGAAAAAGACAACCACTCTCCCTAGTGGGAGAAAATGCACGTGAATTACAAAGCAGTGTGAGCAATGTTAGACTCAGCTTTGCATAAGGCAGGAGATTTCGGACAAGGGAGTTTGAGTCTGGGAAGGGAGGATCTACCCATACTTTTTCTTTAAAGAAATAAAAAAACATTAAGAATTATCAAGATGGGTTGTATTGAGTAAGCAATGCATCATGTAGCATTTGTTTGGGTGGGTGCTATACATATGTATGTTTGCCCAGATGAGGGTTGTCAAAGATATTTCCTATGTTCAGACAAAAAAAAGTGTGAAGGGTCTGCATGCATAGAACAGTAACAGTCATGCACCGGAGGCCTCTGATGGGCTGGGCATATGGTACTGTCCCGTTGCACAGTTTAGTGAACTAACTTTACCTTCCAGGCTTCTAAATCTTCCATCTTTAGTAAACCAACGATAGACTTCCTTGAGGCCTCTCTTACCGGAATAGAGACCTCCACCCAGAAGAGTGAGGCTAAACCAGCTCTCGGGCAGGAAAACACATCCTCTTCTTAGCTGAGCCAGTGTTGGGAAAGGAAAGAGGAGAGAAAGGACAACTTGGAGTGTACGTGCTTCTTCCTCTTCTCCAGCCCTTCTGGGGTCCAGAAAGGTGCATTACCTGTGGGAAGCCACTTCAGACAGAGAGGTGTCCCGCGCTACCGTCTCGCCAGCAAGAACGACGCAGAACACTCGGATCCTTCTGCAGTAAAGCTTTAATGCATCTTGAGAGATAGATGATCAGCTTCTTAGAGGGAGACCCCAAGCTAAGAAACCCAGCCCCTTATATAAGCCTAGGAGCTCCGAGTGAGATGTGTAGAGCCGGGATTGGTGGTTTGCACATCACCCCAGATGACGTCACGGGAGAGGCACAGTTTAAACGGTTAACTCCAACTGACAGCGACAGTTAACTCCAACTGACAGCGACAGTTAACTCCAACTGACAGTGGATGTCAGCGCCATCTTCTAACGGCAATAGCGATAGCGAGGGCGGCTCCTCACATCTCCCCCTATTCATTTATTTTTGAAGCAATAGGACACCCACAACTTTGGAGTGGAGATAGAGGTCAAATCCCCATGTGCAAATTCGGAACATGTACAAAGCTCCTCTCCAGGGTCTTATCCCCAGAGGAAGTCCTGACCAGTCCGATGTCTTTTTTCTGGGGGAAGGAGATCATGACATAGAACCTTCATGCAAGATGACTTATCTCCCAGGAGAAAGTCGTTATACCGCAGACCTCTCCTGTGCAGTGCTTAGCCTTGCAACTCCTTGGGCTGCTGAAGCCTACCCACTCTATCCCGTGCAATGAGACTAGCCTCGTGGGGTGCAAGAGCTGGGAGGCCAGCGACCTATTGCTTTAACATGGTTAACCAAATGTCAGGGGATGCTCCGTGTTCTAAGGCAGCAAGTGCTTGTGCCACCACCACTTTCTCCTTTTGTTTGGGCTCTGAGCGTACACACCATCCAAAGCATCAACACTATTCCACAGCAGAGAACTAGGCTAAATGATCCTACCCCCACCCATTCCTTAAAATAAGAAAATGCAGATGAAATCCAGGGGAGAGGTCTTCCATCAGAGAAAGATCCAGATGCGTCGAATTCACTTGCAGGATCGCCATTCTCAACTCACGGAGTGTCTGCTCAAACTCAAAAGTCCAATTCTGTAATAAATGTTGAGACAGAGCTTTTGACAGGTTAGCTGCTCTTGTAAAATTCTCATATTGTACTAAGTGACACAAAGGCCAGGCAACTTTGTTCACATCCCAATTTGGCCATCTGCCACAATATATCCAATTGTTCCTGAACCAAATTAATCTGTTGGTTTACCAACATCAGGCCTCCTTGTATCTGAGAATTGGCAGTGGCCTGTTTATCTAGGACCATGGTCACAGTGGCCTATAGTTCATTAATGGTTTGAGTTGTCTGCACAGTGGCAGAAAGTGCAAGGGCCGAGGCGGTAACCGAAGCAGTAACCGCGGCGGTGGCTATCAGGCCCACAATAATAGCAGAGATCCCAAAAATCTCGCTTTTCCCTAAACAAACTCAAATTACTTGGCGCCTCAACAGGAGCTGGAATAAATCGAGGCATGCGCATTACCAAAGCAAAAGGGTGCTTAATAGCATCCCAGCATAATGCATAAAAACAATTCTAAGCAGAACAATTTATTTCTTTCTGATTCTTACCTAAGGTATCATTACTCACAACCCAAATAAAGGGCAGCTGAATAATTAGTTCTCTTAAAAGGGGTATACTTAACATTGGAGGAGGACCAATCAGATGATCCAGAGCTCTGTCCCTCACTCAGACTGTTGCCTAATGCCCCTTTCCAATCAAAAGTAATCTGTCCCTTCTCACTATCATAGGAGAAAGATCAGTACAGCTTCCATTAATTCAAAAGGATTAGCATTAGATCTTTCTGGATCCATATGAATAAAATTATCCTTTAATGAAGAAATCACAGTAAAGCACAAGCTTCCTACTAATGACAAGGTTCTCTCATCCTGAAAACTCTGTATCTGAGGATCTAAAGGCAAAAAGGCAAGCCCCAACTCTCTATTATTTGTGAAAAATCTAGGGAACACCTGGGCATTCTGCATCACTGGCATCGGTAGGGGAAGGTAGACATGATGGCCCACCGTAACTCTCCCATCATACTAGGAACCATCATCCCGAGTAGGAGAGTCTTCATCACCCACTTGGCCTCCATCCTTCTTATTCTGGAGTTGTGAAGGAGCTCTTCGAGTGAGTCTTTCAGGGATCCACAGGGGGTTTTCTTCCTCCTGTGGAAAAACACACACAGCTCCCCTGGATCTTATAAGAATAGGATCCGGGCCTTTCCAGAGATCAGTCAAGACATCTTTCCATTTTACCATTTCTTTTGGCCTATCAGGCTCTAAACTGTGGCGATCAGCCGCAGTGTGGCCTTGGGCATCACAGTTCAAGAAATTAAGGGTAAAAAGTGCCATGGATACAGCAACTCTTGGTACCGAGGGTAGAACATCCTCAATACTCCCCTTTTGTTTAATCAGATATGATTTGAGTGTACGATGGGCACGTTCCACAATGCCCTGTCCTTGAGGGTTATAAGGTAGGCCAGTTAGATGGGTAACATCCATTTGCCGACAAAACTGTCGGAATTTTTGAGAGGTATATGCTGGTCCATTGTCTGTTTTTAAAATTCTGGGTTTTCCCCAAGCACTCCAGGCCTCAAGGCAATGTTGAATCACATATGAGGCCTTTTCCCCTGTTAGGGGTGTGGCAAACATTACGCCAGAACAGGTGTCAACAGAAACATGAACATATTGAAGCCTTCCAAAAGAGGGAATATGAGTAACATCCATCTGCCACATCTGCAATGGTCTAATGCCACGTGGGTTTATTCCCATGTGGGGAGTAGGTAAGAATTCGCAGCAATTCTGGCATTGAGTAACAATTTCCCTAGCCTCTTTCCTGGATAGAGCAAAACGACGGCGCAAGGTCTCAGCCGTCACATGAAAGCGCTTATGGAATTCTTTTGCTGCTTGTGCATGGGTAGACAAGGCAGCGGCCACCAGCTTTGTAGCCTTGTCCGCTAAGTCATTCCCTAAGGACATGGGACCTGGGAGTCCAGAATGTGCTCGGACATGGGTAATGAAAACAGGAAATCTCCTATTTAACAAGGCAGCTTGTATCTTCTGAAAGATGTTAGCAACTCTGCTGGAGGATCTTATTATTCCAGCTATCTCAAGGAGATTAACTGCATTAACCACATAAGAGGAATCTGATACAATATTGAGGGGTCCTGGAAAAGCCTCAAGAACCTCCAGTACTATCAGACATTCTACAACTTGAGGTGAAGTTTCATTATATTGTTTAGATATAACCCTATCCTTGACCACATAAGCTCCCATACCAGTTTTTGATCCATCAGTGTACACCACAGTCCCATCTGGGAGTGGGTCTTTAGCTGTCACTTGTGGAAACACTATAGCCTGGTTTAGGGCAAACTGTAAAATTGGATGCTTTGGAAAATGATTATCAATTTGTCCTGAAAAGGAAGTAACTAAAACTGCCCAATCACTAGATGTGGCTGCCAAGGTCTGAACTTGTGCAGCAGTATAAGGCACAATCAAGGAATCAGGATCCCTGCCAAAATGTGTAACAGCTGCTTTTATTCCGCGAGCGCGAGGCTGTGCAACAGCATCAGGGTACCAGTCAATAATCTTAGCAGGGGAAGCATTTGGATGAATCCAAAGTAATGGTCCATGTTGCCACAGGACTGCAGTTGGCAATTGAGCTGTCTTAAAAACACACAGATTAAAAGGTAGTGACTCCTCAATTCGTTGTAATTGTGCTTCCTGTAAGGCCTCTTCCACCATCTGTAAGGCTCGGTGGGCGGCAGGGGTAAATTTTCTGGGTGAGGAGATATGAGGCTCACCCTCCAGGAGATCGAAGAGGGGTTTTAGATCAGCAGATGGAATTTTTAAAAAGGGCCTCAACCAATTTATATCTCCCAGAAGTTTCTGAAAATCATTTAATGTTTGTAAGTGGTCTTTGCGAATTTCTATTTTCTGAGGAACTATATTTTTGGGAGTAATCTTTGAGCCCAAAAAGAGCCCTGTATCTGCAATTTGAACCTTTTCTGAGGCAATCTCTAATCCCCACTGTTTTAATTCAGCCACCAGCATGGGAAAAGCCTTTTGTAAAACATCTAACTCTTTGTGACAAATAAGAATATCGTCCATATAATGGATAACGATTAAAGATGTAAATTGCTTCCTAATTGGCTCCAAAGCCTCCTGCACATATAGCTGACATATTGTTGGGCTATTGGCCATGCCTTGCGGCAGTACCTTCCACTGAAATCTCTTGTCTGGTTCCATATGATTAAGAGAAGGGATAGTGAAGGCAAACCTTGGTCTATCCCGTGGGTAAAGTGGAATAGAGAAGAAACAATCCTTAATATCTATAATAATAAGCTTCCAATCTTGAGGAAGTGCAGAAAGCAAAGGAAGGCCTCTTTGAACAGGGCCAAAAAGATGCATCTGATTGTTAATGGCCCGCAGGTCGTGGAGTAATCTCCACTTCCCAGATTTCTTCTTAATAACAAAAATTGGTGTATTCCATGGGGAGGTAGAAGGCTCTAGATGCCCCAGCCGTTCCTGTTCTTGCACTAATCTTGTGACAGCCTCTAATTTTTCAGAGGATAGAGGCCATTGAGAGACCCATAACGGCTCCTCTGTTTTCCATGGTATGGGTCGTGAAGCCTCAACGGCCCCTAAATAAAACCCAGTCCTTTTCTACCCCGATTTCCGTGTTGTGTAATGGGTTTTATTCTGCCTTGTTCTTGCCTACCCAAGCCTCTACCATTTGTATACCCCATCTTTGCCATAATGGCTGATGCCTGGGGGAGTATTCATTAGTTAGGGTCATGCCCATGGCTTGTAACACATCTCGTCCCCATAAATTTACAGGGAGTGGCAACACATAGGGGGTAAAACATCCCTGTTTGCCTTCAGCATCCCGCCAGGTTAAGGCTGAGGCACTGATGGCAGGAGAGGACTGGTATCCAAGACCTTGTAGAGAATGAGATGAAACAACAGTGGGCCAAGACTTCGGCCACCAATGGAGTGAAATAATGCTTTTGTCTGCTCCCGAATCCATTATCCCTTCAAATTCTTTTCCATTAATTAACAATTTTATTGTAGGTCTCTCATTTAGGGGTATAGCCAGATAGGCTGAATCACTTCCAGAAGATCCCATAGCCCTTTTTTGTAAAGTGTAGGTTTCTCCATCCCCGAGGGAGGGCAGCAACACCAGTTGTGCAATTCTATCTCCCTGCTTTATAGAAAATACACCCCGAGGGCTAGAACAGAGAACTTGAATCTCCTCTTTATGATATGGGTCAACAATCCCAGGATATATAATGAGTCCCTGTAAAGTTAAGGAGCCACGGCCCAGAATAAGCCCAATGGTGGCAGGGGGCAAAGGTCCAGGGGAATGGACTGGGACCGGTTGAACATTCATTTGGGGCATGAGTAAGAAGTCGGAGGCGGCACGCAAGTCCATTCCGGAGGTTCCTCGGAAACCTCTACTTCCTCTTGATTGCTTTTCTGAAATTGGTTCCCATATTTCTGAGGGCCCTGGGACCATGGGCCCCGTGACCCGTTTTTTGATTGGGGTACCTTGGATTCTTCAATAGGGGGCAGAAGCCTCCCTTTTACATCCCGGACTGACCTGCATTCGCTAGCCCTATGATAACCTTTACCACAACGATAGCAAAGCTTCGATTCTCTTGTTCTTTCAGGGGCTTGACAATCTTTCTTAAGGTGCCCCATTCTCCCACAATTAAAACAAGCTTTTCGATTAGATAAATCTCTATACCTGTGCGTTTGTAAAATGGCGGCAGCTAGTCCTGCATTGGTTAGGGGTCCCCCCAGCTCCCTGCACACTCTGAGCCAATCTTGTAAACCTTTGCTTTTGCGAGGGGCGATAGCCGCTCGACATTCCTGGGTTGCTTGTTCATAGACAAGTTGCTCAATCAGGGGCATAGCTTGTTCTGAATCACCAAAGATGCGACTGGCGGCCTCTGTCATTCTGGCCACAAAGTCTGAAAATGGCTCTTGGGGTCCTTGGACAATCTTTGTAAGGTGTCCACTGGACTCTCCCCTTTTTGTGAGGGCCTTCCATGCTTTAATAGCGGCGGCCGACACCTGACCATAGACGCCCCAGATGTAGTTGGTTTGATTAAGGGCATGTTGACCCTGACCTGTCAGCATTTCAAATGTCCACTGCCTCTGATTCTCATCTTCAGCCGTGGCATTAACTCTAGCTTGTGCCTGGGCTGCATCATACCAGAGAGCCTTCCATTCCATGTATTGTCCCATGTTGGGAAGCACTGCTTTCACTGTCGTTTGCCAGTCAGTGGGAGTCATGGCAAAATTAGCAAGCCTTTCCACCTGTAATGTGGTAAAGTTAGCATTGACCCCATAATTACGAACGGATTCGGCCAATTCTTTAATTTGATTGTAATCTACGGGGGTATGTACTCTTCCGCCTTCCACATTCTCGAATACTGGAAAAGCCATTTGTATTTTTCTCCGTTCCTCTAAAGGTAAAAAGGAGTCAGTACCAGTATTCAGCCGAAGCTCATATGGCGGAGGCGCTGAGGGCGTGAGCCCGCCGGATTTATAGGCGGTGGCCTCACATTCATTTTGTTTTCAGTGGCCGGTGTCTATCAGGGTGATATCTTTTTCCTCATACCGTGCCACCTCCTCCTCTAGACCACCTTCTTCGCTAGAATCCAGAGTGTCAGAATCAGAATTATCTAGCTCCAAGGCTTCTAGCTCTACTGCAGGGTATAGACTAGATTCTGGCTTTTTCTTTTTCTTAGATTTGTTAAGGGGTGAATGATAACTCCCTTCTTTCTCTCCCCCTTTCTTAACTTCCTGGGGAGGGCCTTTTTTCTTAGACATGTCTTTTCTTTTGCGAGCTCCCATTCTCTCACTCCGTTCAGTTTCTGACATGCTATCCTGAACTTCCTCTAAGGTTCCCTGACTTTCTATTATAGCAGGGTGACAGGCCTCATCCTCCAAGCAGTTTTTAACTAGCTTCCAAATGGCTTTGGTACCTAAGCAGAGATCTCCTTCTGCATGCTTCCTGTCTAGTTCTTTACCTAGCTTGTTCCATGAGGCCACAGTGAGGGACCCGGAACAAGCATACCATGGTGCCACTCTATCTACCTCCTTCACAAAATTTTGAAGTGTTCGTGGTGCAATTTTAAGATCTCTTTGTTTTAGCACAGTCTGTAAGGCTGTAACCACTGACTGTGACGACCCCATCGCGCTGACAGCTTATCTAAAAAACGCGCTCAACTCCGTTACCAGACTGACAGCACCAGACTGACAGCACCAGACTGACAGCACCAGACTGACAGCGCCAGATGGACAGCGCCAGATGGACAGCGCCAGATGGACAGCGCCAGACGGACAGCGCCAGACGGACAGCGCCAGACGGACAGCGCCGTTCTGTCAGCACCAGCCACGATGAAGGAGAAGGACAAACAGGACTAGCACCAAAGCCTCCACTGACCCGTCCCACGGTGATGACAAACTAAGGCCAAAGTCGAGAAAAGGGTTGTTCAGGATAAAGCATACCTCTCTGAACCTACGTCCCTGCAGTTCTGAATCCGCCCCGTCTTCCGAGGGGTCTCCCGCGGCGCCGGCGATGTTGAAGAGTTCCCGGGTTTCGGCACCAGATGTCCCGCGCTACCGTCTCGCCAGCAAGAACGACGCAGAACACTCGGATCCTTCTGCAGTAAAGCTTTAATGCATCTTGAGAGATAGATGATCAGCTTCTTAGAGGGAGACCCCAAGCTAAGAAACCCAGCCCCTTATATAAGCCTAGGAGCTCCGAGTGAGATGTGTAGAGCCGGGATTGGTGGTTTGCACATCACCCCAGATGACGTCACGGGAGAGGCACAGTTTAAACGGTTAACTCCAACTGACAGCGACAGTTAACTCCAACTGACAGCGACAGTTAACTCCAACTGACAGTGGATGTCAGCGCCATCTTCTAACGGCAATAGCGATAGCGAGGGCGGCTCCTCACAGAGAGGGACTTCAGAACACTGGGATTCTGGAAGGAAACTATACCTAAGGTTGATTTATACCAAGCTAAGGACCGCCCTGTCAAAGTGAATCTGCTGATCAACCCTAAGAAAACAGACGGGGTGCGCAGTTCAGTGGCTAAGAGCACTGGTTGCTCTTCCAGAGGACCTGGGTTCGGTTTCCAGCACCCACATGACAGCCCACAGCCTCCTGTGCTTCTGGGTCCAGGGGATCCCACCGCCCTTTTCTGGCACCATGGGTAGGAGACACACACGTCGTTTTCATATGTATATGTAAGCTAAATACACAATCACATATACTAAAAATAGTGTTAAAAGAAAGAGAGCAGACAGAATCTCTGACCTGAGCTTTCCCAGTGCCAGCGCTTCCCACATGCTACGTTGGCACTGCCCTCACAGGATAAGGCGACCCCGAGCAAGCTCAGGGAGGATCATGGGTCTGCAGCAGAGGGAATTCTAGAAAAAGGAGAAACAAGTGCAGGGAGGCTTTGCTGGAGAATGCATCACTGATGCATCACGATAATTAAAGCGCCCAGAGACTGATACTGGAGTTCAAACTTCAAGCTGAAGATTAGAAAAGTAAAGCAGCCGGCCACTCAGACTGAAAGGCAATCCTGACTCCACCAAACCTCAGACTGCTGCCTCTCCTCAGCGTGGCTGTGGAATCCTGAGACTTCAATGTCTTTCTATCCTCAATGTGGCTGGAGAATGAATTCCAGTTCTGAGACCCTGTTCCTGTCTTAAATACCTCCCTAATCCTGGGATTAAAGATGTGTGATCCCAGGTGCTGGGATCAAAGGCATGAGCTCTGTTACTCTTCACTCTTGTGTAGGTCATGGTGGCCTTGAACCAGCAGAGATCCAAAGTCTACCTCTTAATCCTGAGTCCTGGGAGTGAAAGTGTGTACCACCACTGCCTGATTTCTATAGCTTGAAGCTGACTTTGCTTTCTGAATCCTTAGACAAGCTTTAATAAATCATAAATAATATGTCACCACAGATCACAAACTTGTCCACAAAACAGCAACAGAGTCCTAAAGAGCAAATAGAAACTCAGACAGCTGGTAGCTCAGTGTATTGGTTAGGAACAAGGTTCTGCACTGTCCACAGACCGTCTTCAGGTCCCACCTTTGGTGCAGATTATGTGAGTGTGGACAAGTTCGAAACCACCCTACGTCGAAGGACTCTGTCTCAAAAAAAATGAAAGGGAGAGGAGAGAGAGAGAGAGAGAGAGAGAGAGAGAGAGAGAGAGAGAGAGAGAGAGAGAGAGAGAGAGAGAGACTGGCCAGATGTTCAGTGGCTAGGAGCACTGGCTGCCAAGTCTGACAACCTGAGTTCAACCACTG
Source organism: Mesocricetus auratus (assembly GCF_017639785.1). NCBI lineage: Eukaryota > Metazoa > Chordata > Mammalia > Rodentia > Cricetidae > Mesocricetus > Mesocricetus auratus. The sequence goes on along the minus strand of NW_024429186.1, from coordinate 32,906,426 downwards.
GAATTCACATGGTAGAAGGAGAGAATCAACCCTCCCAAGCTGTCCCCTGACCTCTGTGCACACACAAAATGAATAAAAGCAAAGAGGGAAAAGGACGTGGAAAATGGCATCATGAACCAATAGACAAGGTTGGCTTCTAGAAGCTGGAGAAGGCGAAAGAACAAATTCGCCCATAGAGTCTCAGAAAGGAACATAATCCTGCCAGTACTTTGATTTTAACCTGGTGATCTTGTGCTGGACCTTTGACCTAAAAACTACAAGGCCGATAAAGTAAACAACACATAAGCCCTATGTTTTCAAGCTACCAGGTTTCTGGTAGTTTGTTACAGTCACTGTAGAGTGTGAATAATGCACGGACATTGTTTTGGTTTTTTTTTAATGTAATATTTTCTGGACAATGTTTACACTTTGTATCAAAAGCCCTTGTTTTCGTATTAGAACCTGAGCAGGAAGCTGGGCTGGGTGGAACAGGTGAAATCCCAGGAAGCCAGGTCATCAGGAGGCTTCCAGAGCGACAAGCTGCTCGAAACTCAGTGGCATCAGTCCCAAACTATTTGGAACTATATTGAAAGTGCCATCTGTATGCGGTCTTCTGGGTGAGGCATGGGCTTCAGGTATCACACACCATGTCTTTAAGTTTTTCTCAGACTTATTGCTTGTTATATATCTTAACTATCCCATATCATATATGTTGAAAGCTTGGTCACCTGCTCCAGCCACTAGGAGATAGGAGAACATTCAGAGGTGGATCTCTTTAAGTCGATGATCTTAGGTATTTTGTCATGACAGAAAGCTGACTAGCATCCACCTGGCTGGCCACAGTGTGGAGGCCGAGAGCAAGAACTGTCAACATTCTGTGAGAGTTCTGTGTATTCAACAAGCCCAGGACTCCAGGGAGGCTGCACAACCACCCAGGTTTTGTAAATACACCTTTCCTTTTCTCAATGCATGGAAAACACAAAGTCAAGAGTCGAGGCATTATGCACAGCATTCCTGGGATCCAGGTTGGCCAGCAATGCCTGAATCTCCTACTGTCATGTCACTCTGCTGCTTCCTGTTTGAGAAGTGTTTGCTGACTGGCCCGGCTCAAAGGTCAGAGCTCATTGCACAGTGGGAAGGAAGTGTTTCCATATGTCTCCACCAGTCATAAATGCTGGTTCTGAGACATCAACCTTAGCATAACATGGGAGGTGCCTTCTGGGTTCACTGCCAAGAGGGTTAGGTCACTTCAGGGCCCATGGCTTCCCCAGAAAAGGAAAAAGCCTCCTTCCCTGCGAATGGTAATGTCCGGGGCTTCCAGAAATGGACCGGGTCTCCCAAAGCAGCTTTTGTCGGGGTGGATGTTTGTGAACAAAAGTTCTTCACAGTAGCTTCTAGGAGTCATGTCAGAGCTGTAGTTTGGACAAAGCTCTACATAATTTATCCTTTTCTACTTCTCAATTCCAAAGTGATTCCCCAGAAGTCAGTGAGGGTCACATTGTACGACCAGATGTATGTATGGTACTTCCATGTAAAACAGTTGTCACTTCCACAGGAGGGTCTGTATCCCCCACGCCCGTCTTTATAGCATTTTTAGGGTTATTTCACTTGAATGGCCTTTGTTCTGCAATGTGGAGCTCTGCCTGGTTTCCTGACACAATTTTTGCCCTTTACACTCAGTTGAAGGGTGTGGTCTCTGACTCACCTGCCAGGACCTTAAGACCTGAGTCTAGTCGATGAGTTACTTCCCATCTGATGTGTTGGCAAAGGGCCTCAGGACATACAGCATCCCTCTGTGAACCAAATCCCAGCGCCTTTTCTGATGCCAGCAGTGTCTTAAAAGTTCTTGTCCCAAGCTAGCTCCTCTTCCAGACAGAGGAATATGACAGCCTTGGTCCTGACAGCCAAGGTCCTGGATCCTGGGTCTTAGCTATAGTTACAAAACATCTGCTTTAGAATTGTAAGCCATAGGGTCTGGAGAGATGACTCCATGGTTAAGAGCATTTGCTGTTCTTGCATGGGATCCAGGGTCTGTTCCCAGCGTCCACACAGTGGCTCACAATCACCTGTAACTCTAGTTCTAGGGGAATCTGATGCCCTCTTCTGACCTCTGCTGCCATCAGGCACACATGCATGCACAGACAGACATATATGCAGTCAAAACATTCAACCATATCAATTTTAAAAATCTTTTTTAACAGAAAGAAATGAAATGCAGTCCATATCGCAAATAAAACCTTCTTCATGGTCAATCTAGACATGGTTCAAAACCTTCTTCATGGTCAATCTAGACATGGTTATAGATGACAGAGAAGGTCATGTCAGGAATCTTTTCTATTGCATCCTGGAGACTAGCAAGTCTTACCATATTTACCTTAGATGTTGATGGAGATGATGCAAGAGATGAGTGCACATCCTACAATCAACTGCAATGTGGCAATCATGGGTCTTCCCAGCATGCGCTATTTCCAGAAATCAGCTAGCATGTGGAAAGCTACACTCTTCTCCAATCTGTGGAATTATGGGCTTTGGGGGATTTTTCTTAAAGACACACAAAACAATGTCTTAAAAATTGTCTAAAGTCAATAGAGGCAGTGACCTGAGAGGTTATGAACATCGAAAAGTGAGACACGTGTCAAAACCCATAAACAAGCCTTCAATTGCTCTTTGCATATCTGAGACCATGAAGATAAAATATGGAAAGAACAGAGCAGTCAACATGGGCACTTGCATCCTCGCCTCCGTCCCTTGCCCTAGAGGGCTGCAGGCTGTTTTCCCACACATACCTAAAATTTGTTGGGAGACGTGGGTCTCTTGCATGTTTGCATGCCTAGAGAGCAGAGTCGCATGGGCTGTCCTTGGTTCCAGATTATTTTTTCATACAGTAACTTCTTTTCCAGAGCACAGTACAGCCTGCTTACCTGTTCAGCACTTGAGATTCTGACGCTCTAAATTTAGGATTTTACTCTTGTGATGTGCCCTACTAAGCTCAGGTGTGTCCTACTACGCTTAGGTGCCACTTGGCCATCTTTGTTTTGTGAATTGTGGCTTGGGGAGCAAGCACAAGGAACTGTAGCCTAACTATTGCTGCTGCCATAAGTAAAGGTTTTTATTTTACTTTATTTTTAATTTTCATTTTTCAGTTTTTCCAGACAAGGCTTCTCTTGTTTTGGAACCCGCTCTGTAGACCAGGCTGACCTCAAACTAACAGAGATCCACCTGCCTCTGCCTCATGAGAGCTGGGACTTAAAGATGTGCGCCACCACCACCCGGCAAGACGTTCAGTATTTATGTACCAAGAAGTTCTGTGTCCATAAGACTGGCGGGCTCATTTGTTAGCTTGCAAGAAGGACAAAACTCCTGACTCTCCACAGTTCTGACACTCTGTTATCTCTTTCTCACGTAATACACCTCCCTAGTCCACCAGCTAACTCCCCTTTTACGCATGATCCAGAAAGCCACATTGGCAGCCTGGGTCAAGGGGAAACGTTCATTCAGAGGTGAAGACAGATCAAATTAAAAAGCAAGACTGAAAGCAGGGCAGAGCCTTGCAGCAGGCCGAGAGATCCGGAAGCTTGATTTAAGCACAGGCCAGGGAAGGATCACTGTAATTCTGGTTTGTTAGCAGCTGTATTGTCAGCTGTAGCTTCCAGCCAACAGGGTGTCTACGTTGGCTAGGAAGTTGTATTTGACGCGTGGTCTCCATTTCTCTTTTGATGGGCAGTTCTCAGCATGCTCATGTGAACAAACACATTGGTTTTCCTTGCCGTAAAACGGGACGAGTGGGATTAGACTGTTTCCAAGGCATCCTCTCGTTGTAAAATTTCTGTTTATACATTTGCGACAGGGCTGCACGGCATACACATTCGGCACTTGACCTAGTTTATGATGATGACTGGGAAGAAGACTACGATACAGAAGAGAAAAACCAGGCATTAGAAACGGAGAAGCCTGAGTGCTGGGCCCATTTGCCACCCCGGTGACATCGTAGCATCAGATGCCTTGGGGATATGGCTTTAATGTCCATCACGAAGAAGTCATTTTCTTTTTCATTTCTCCTTTGACTTTTCTGATGATGCCACTGAAAGTCTCGGTCTAGTGCTATACGTCTATCTTCCACAAGCCTTTGGCACCTGCCTACACCCCTCTTTTTTTTTTCCAAAAAGAAATGTCTCAATTTCATATGATCCAAGGGCAACATTGGCTAGAATGTATTTAGTAACAGTGCCCAGCCCCTTGTTGTTGTATTTATTTTTATTTTGCTTTTTTTTTTTTTTTTGGTTTTTCGAGACAGGGTTTCTCTGTGGCTTTGGAAGCTGTCCTGGAACTAGCTCTTGTAGACTAGCCTGGCCTCAAACTCACAGAGATCCACCTGACTCTGCCTCCCTAGTGTTGGGATTAAAGGTGTGTGCCACCACTGCCTAGCTGTATAAAAATAATTTAATTGTATACTGCCCCTCAAGTTTCCTTGTTAGCCCTAGGCGTCTTGAAACTCACTATGTAGATCAGGCTCTTCCCTGTCTACTTGGTGCTGGGACTAAAGGCATGTATCACCATACCCCGCTACCTCTCTGTTTTTGCCTGACACAGTTTATATGGGTGAATTGGATAACATGTGGATTATATCATAAAAAAGATGCTTAAAGTAAACTAGGACCTGGGTATCTAGGTCATGCGAGAACATTTGGCTGTCATAAATAAGACCGTGGATTCAAATGTAGCACCAAAATTCATGATTTTTTTCTTTTTTGGTTTTTCAATATAGGGTTTCTCTGTATTGTTTTGGAGGCTGTCCTGGAACTTGCTCTGTAGACCAGGCTGGCCTCGAACTCACAGAGATCCTCCTGCCTCTGCCTCCTGAGTGCTGGGATTAAGGTATGTGCCACCAATGCCCTTCTTAAAATTCATGAATTAAAAGATAAAGTGTAAATTGCCTTTTGTTGGGCTTTTCCTTCAAATATGGGCTTCTAAGATTGGAGAAATGGCTCAGCTCTCAAGGGTACTTGATGCCCTTCCAGAGGACAAAAGTTCAGTTCTTAGCACCCATGCCTGAAATTCCAGCTCCAAGCGATCTGACACCCTCTTCTCCACTCCAAGGGAATGTGTGCTCACATATTTATATACCCACTTACACATACACACACACACACACATACACACACACGCACACACACACACACATAAAAATAAATCTCTAATATCAGCTTCCTGTTTAGATTTTGGTCAGTTCTGACCCTTCACCCCAGGAAACTTGGAGGGGTGTCTTGGTGCCCACTGGTCGTCTGAATTGATGGTTAATCCCCTGCGGCAGAGTAGCCATACCCAGGCTGCTTTTCCCTGGTGCTACTGCCAGCCCCCAGTTCAAGCCACCACCTTTGGTTGAACTGAATGACAACGAGAGGCTTTTTGGTATCCGAGGAGAGTGAGAAGCATGTTCTTCTCCGAGTCTGGTGAGAAGCCAGCTTTCTGAAGTGACACCTTTCTGACTATCCTGATGCATTCTCCACTCCCACCCCACCCAAATGCGGATAAAGTATGGATTTAAGGTATCTTTGTGACAGGGGCCTCCTGGGCCATCCAGCCTCTCCTCTGTCAAGTCTTTTCTTCACCGGAGCCCGGGATGTGACGTAATTTACAGCCCATGGAGCCTGCTAAGAGAGTGTTGGACACTTCATCGGTGCTCACCAGCCTGTAGTCAACCAACCTGCCTCTTCCCTCACCTTTGTTCTCTTGGTCTGGAATATTTTCCTCTCTGTTGTGTGACAAACATTTCTTGGGGAGACACAACACACACATCTACTCACCCCAGATGGGGAACCCATGACAGACCAAAGTACAGATATGACCAAAGTCCAATCTGTGAACCCATGAGTTTTATTAGGGCTGCTTACAGAAGCAGAAATGTCTCAAAGGCAGTGGTGTCACCAAGGCCCAACCCAGCATGGGTGACAGCTCACAAAGCTGGGAACCTGAGCACACTGCACAGCCTGCAGGCACCTTTCCAGGTGCCTCAGTCAGTCTAAGCCTCCTGCGGGCAGCTGGTGTGGTCTCAGACCTGTCTGCTGCTCAGTCTCTGTAGGTCTTCTTGGTCTCAGACCTGTCTTTGCTGCTCAGTCTCTGTAGGTCTTCTTGGCATTGCTGCAGCTTGGCTCTGCTTACTCTGGCAGGGAGGGGCTAGTGAATCTGCTCATATTCAGGGACTTCCTGAAGCTATCTTGAGTTGTTTACCTTTCTGTTTGAGGAGCTTCCCTTTAGGATGGAAAGTTTCAATCTCCGAAGGAGCCATTTCATAATACTCCTCCATTATTCTCCTATTTCTGACCAATTATTTTGGACTCTGTCCTATGCCATCTCTTCAAGAAGGACTCCCTTGCCTTCCTATGTCAGGTATAAATCTATACACTCAGGTAGTGTCCTGGACTTTCCTCTTTTATGAGCCATAACCGTGTCAGGGAAATTACAAGCAGAGGATTCTACTACAGTCAAACTACTTGAATTCTGATTTTTTTAATGTGTATGAATGTTTTGCTGCATGTATGTATGTGCTCCATGTGTGTGCCTGGTACCCTCCAAAGTTAGAAGAGGGCATTGGATCTCCTGGAAATAGAGTTACAGACAGTTGTGAGCCTCAGTGTTGGTGCTTGGAATTGAACCCGGGTCTTCTTTAGGAGCAGCAAGTGCTCTTCACTGCTAAGCCAGCTCTCCAGCCAAAAACTACCTAGATTTGAATTCTAGGTATGCCTCTTGCCTCAGCTGGTTGTGGTGGTACACGCCAGTGAGGGGCGGTTTGGAACCCTGCTGCCAGAGAGCTTCCTGTAGAGTGGCTGGGTCAGTTCACCTCTGCTGAAGGAGGCAGAGGCAGAGGCAGGAGGATCACGAGGTTACACATTTGCCAGGCGGTGGTGGCGCACACCTTTAATCCCAGCACTCAGGAGGCAGCCTCCAAAGCCACAGAGAAACCCTGCCTCGAAACCACCCCCTCTGCCAAAAACAGTCACTTCACGTCTCTGGGCTTCCATTTCCTTCTCTGTAAGAAGGCAATAATAGAAATACTGTGACGATTATAATTACACAAAATCGTGTCTGGTTAGTATCTTTGAGTACAGAGTCTGGCATATAGTGAGCATTTAATAAACGTTAACTGTTATTATTACTGCATATATCATCATCTACTGCAAATACCAGGTCCCTCTGTCTTCCTTGAGGGCAGGGAGTATGTCTCGCTCACCATCAAATCTCCGAGAACCTAGCAGGGTACCCACCACCGGTGCTGTTGAATACCGATCTTAGAATGGGAACCGGGAAGGTGTGTCTTCTTCTCTGACTTAGCTCAGCTGAGTCGTGCTGATCCTGAAGTTCTTCTGGATTCTCAAGACCATTTTCCTCATCTAGCCTTGAATCTCCCTGATGGCATCCAGCTTTCAGATCTGAATATCCAGTCTCAATACAAAGGCAGGAATGCCCCCAGGTGGTGTGGAAGGAAAGTCTCTGCCACACAGTTGGTTACAAACATCCTCTCAGCTCCTCCACCCCCTCCGCTCTAATTAGTCATGATGAGGTGTGGACCACACCCAAAAAAGAATAGGTCATGCATAGCTTCAACAAGGTGTGCTGGGCCAGGTGCTGCTAGGTGCTGAGGAGGCCAGTGAGGGGCGGTTTGGAACCCTGCTGCCAGAGAGCTTCCTGTAGAGTGGCTGGGTCAGTTCACCTCTGGCTGGGTAGACCAAGAAACAGTGTTGGGTGCACACAGAAGGCAGGACCTGACTGGGAACCAGGATAGGAATGCAGGAGCCAGAGCAAGTCAAAGATGAGGGCAAGAGGTGAGCTGCACTGACAGGAGGCCCAGGAGGCTGGCAAAGGTCAGAGTCCAGCAGCTGACAACTGCAAGCCCAGGGCCCAGCAGAAAGAAGCTTCTAGAAGAACAAGCCCAGGGTGGGGGCTGTTACCCTTCGCTCTCTGTTCTTCCTCTCTGGAGAAGAGCTAAAAGAAAGAAGGCTGCTCTGGATTCCCCACCCAGCAGGTGAATAAGAAGGCAGGGGTGGCAGTCACCACAGGCCTGTCAAAGGGCTCCTGTCTGGACCTGCCTCAGGAAGGTGCAGCTGGCTGCTGGATGGTCAACCTGCTGCCTGGCAACCAACAACAGAGGACTGGGTCACAAGGCCTAGAACTGGCTACTAAACCAGACCAGTGGCTTCACTACACTTCACCTCATCCTCTGTGCTCTATTTCTTCACAAAAAAAATCGTTGGGATAATGCCCAGTGCTTGCAAACTTCTAATATAAAGAACGTGTGTGTGTGTGTGTGTGTGTGTGTGTGTGTGTGTGTGTGTGTGTGTGTGTGTGTCAGGAGCAGGGGTGATGGTGGTGCACGCCTTTAATCCCAGCACTCGGGAGGCAGAGACAAAGGCAGGTGGATCTCTGTGAGTTGGAGGCCAGCATGGTCTACAGAGCGAGTCCAGGGACATCCAGGGGTACACAGAGAAACCCTGTCTCACAAACAAACAAACAAATAAAGCACAATAGAACTGCCGGTGGTGAACGACCTCACTTGAAGCACCCGCACTCTGGAGGCAGAGGCAGGGGCAGGGGATCTTTGTGGGTTTGAAGCCAGCCTGATCTACAGAGTGAGTTCTAGAATTTTCACTGCATCAGTCAACAGTAACATCTACTACTGTCATTTGTTGAAGCTCAGCATCTTTCAAAATGCAGAATCACAGCCTCGGTGCAAAGCGCCAGCCTGACTCCACCCAGCACAGAAGCGGGAGGGGGGCACTGGGGAGGGGCTGATGCTTCTGAAAGAAAACAAAACAACAACAAAACAAAACAGCAAAATCCAGCCTCCAAAACAATACAGAGAAACCCTGTCTCGTAAAACCAAAAAACAAAAACAAACAAAAAAACAAAATAGCAAAATCAACAAGAGAGCAGAACAAACAAGACAAGGGACACCTGAACTTTGGAGCAGTACTTCTAAAATGTGATCTATCAATATCATTGGTATGCTGGGACCAAGTTTGAAAGCATGACAGGTGACATCTGTCACTCTTTGGGTACTGGGCTGTGGAATCCTTCTCAAATTCTGTGGAAGAGTCCATCTTATGAGTAACAGTTGAAGTTAACACATCACCTACCCATCCGCCCATCCACCTCCACCCTAGCAAAGTCAGACACTTGCCAGCCCGTCTTCCTTAGCCACAGGCTTAGCCATGTGATCTGCTCTCAGTCACCCAGGTGTACTGCCCAGGGACTCTGAGTCAGGAGCCACACCAACCACAGAGCCCAGGGACAGTGTCCACAGGGCTATGACAGCCTTGCCCAGATCCCGGAGGAACACAACAAGACCATCATTCAAGCCCTGCCCTGGAGTACAGGAGTTGTCAAGGTCACCGGAGGGCTTAGGCAGCACGGTTCTGCCCTTACGCCAAGACTCTGGCTATCCAGCCTTCCCAGAGCTCCTGTGAGCAATGCAGTGCCATCCTCCCAGTAATTTCTCTCTTTTAAAAAATTTAAATCAGGGCCTGGAGAGATGGCTTAGAGGTTAAGAGCACTGGCTGCTCTTTCTGAGGTCCTGAGTTCAATTCCCAGCAACCACATGGTGGCTCACAAACATCTACAATTCAGTCTGGTGCCCTCTTCTGGCATGTAGACAGAACACTGTATATGTAATAAGTAAATAAATCTTTTTAAAAAAATTTTTAATCCGCCAGTCTCAGCAGCGAGCCGGTTTTTGCATTTTTCTTGAATCCAATGGCTCTGAGGAGATTCTGATCTGGATAGTTTTGAATGATGATAGTTCTCACTATAGGCCAGGCCTCATTATCCGTACCTAATAATGCAATGTAAGTCATCAAGATATCAACACACTAAAAGAAGTATTTGACTCATTTATAAAGTTATGGACTAAATACTTGGGGATGGTAACTTGGTGTTTTATTCCTGCTAGGCTGAACTCCTGGGCTCAAGCCACACCATCTGAGTCTAAGTTCGTAGCTGTGTACCACCGCACAACTTGAACTAAATATTTTTCAGTTGTCCTTTTTGAAATAGTTAAATATGCTGGGTGGTGGTGGCACACATCTTTAATCCCAGCACTTGGGAGGCAGAGGTGGGTGGATTTCTGAGTTTGAGGCCAGCCTGGTTTACAGAGTGAGTTCCAGGACAGCCAGGGCTACACAGAGAAACCCTGTCTTAAGAAAGAAAGGAAGGAAGGAAGGAAGGAAGGAAGGAAGGAAGGAAGGAAGGAAGGAGGAAAGGTCAAGCGGTGGTGGCGCATGCCTTTAATCCCAGCACTCGGGAAGCAGAGGCAGGAGGATCTCTATGAGTTCAAGACAAGAGCGAGTTCCAGGACAGCCTCCAAAGCCACAGAGAAACCCTGCCTCAAATGTCCCCTACCTTCCCACCCCCACCAAAAAAAGAAATTCAATGAGCAGCTCTGATAGGAGAAAAGTCAAAGACGGTGTCTTTAATCTCTGCCCCTAAAACTCTCTGGACCTGTGAGGTGGAGGAGAAATTCCACAATTCCAGGCAAAGCATTTAAAATCAACTCGGTAACTTCTCCCCTCCACCAGCACCCAAGAGACTCTGGGAGCAACTGTTTAAGGCCAGGGCAGCAATTGCCTTTGTCTCAAATCTGCCTGTCAGATCCAGGACTCCCCATCGGTGGGAAAGACAGCAGGCTGGCATTAAGTGGGATAACAGACTGTTGGGACATGTCCTCTCCATGCTCAGCTGTACCAGCCAGCCAGCCAAGCTGTGGACATCTCCAACATCTGAGGTTCAACCAAAAGAGACAAGTAATGATTTCAAATCACTTACAGAGATACATGGCTAATCCTGGGGTAGCTAGAGGAGAGTGCTTTAAAACACCACTTAAACCGGGCATTGGTGGCGCACACCTTTAATCCAGCACTCAGGAGGCAGAGACAGGTGGATCTCTATGAGTTTGAGACCAGCCTGGTCTACAGAACGAGTTCCAGGACAGACTCCAAAGCAATACAAGAGAAACCCTGTCTTGAAAAACAAAACAAACAAACAACAACAACAAAAAACACCCTGCCACTTAAGTCCTTTGGGGGCAGCCTGCAACCCCTATGCGAGCCCTGAGCTTTAGCCGGTACCAAGCCATCCTGGGGGTCGTTGTGTGCCTCTGAAGGGCCTCAGTGTGTGTCCTGCTTTCCTCTTTTGGAAAGGCCAGGTGCTTTGGTCCATGTGCTTAGCTGGGATGAAGATAGATGGGCAAAGCCTGTGAGAAATTCTGTACCCCAGCCTTTCTTCCTGGTTGAAAGACCCCCTCCTTAAGTGCCCCGTTTCAGAGGTTTGGTCAGCTCCTCACCATCTTGCAGGTTTTCCTTGCTTCCTGTGGGGATGCTGTCCATAGTCTACTTCTCAGCCCATCACTAGCGCCCCATGGCATGGGGCATCTCAGAGTGTTCCTTTCCTTGGCCTCCCTTTATTCTCTTCTTCCTGGTTCTGATAATCTCTGCTCCCTGGTCCCCTTCTTCACTCCCTACTCATTTACCTGGCCCTGCTACTCTACCAAAGTTTCCCTTGCCCAGAATCTTCTATGCTACTAAATCCAATAGGTCCATCTGTCTACTCGTCAAGCTTAACCCCTCAGTGCCATTTGGCATAGCTGACTATATCTCTCTCTCCCTGTCTCTCTGTCTCTGTATATCTCTCCTCTGTGTGTCCCTCTGTCTCTATCTCCCTGCACCTTTTTTTTCTTCTTTCTTTTTCTTTTCTTTCTTTCTTTCTTTTTTTTTTTTTTTTTTTTTTTTTTTTTTGGTTTTTCAAGACAGGGTTTCTCTGTAGGTTTGGAGACTGTCCTGGAACTCTCTTTGAAGACCAGGCTAGCCTTGAACTCACAGAGATCCGCCTGCCTCTGCCTCCCGAGTGCTGGGATTAAAGGCTTGCACCACTACCGTCAGGCCCACCTTTTTGTTTGTTTGGTTTTTCGTTTGTTTGTTTTTCAAAGCAGGGTTTCTCTGTGGCTTTGGAGGCTGTCCTGGAACTAGCTCTTGTAGACTAGGTTGGTCTCGAACTCACAGCGATCTGGCACACCTTTTTTTCCCCTTGATTTTAATGATGATCACTCCTCCTGGTCCCCCCCCACACACATCTCTTTCTGGTTCTTTTCTGAGTCTCCCTTTATTGAGCCTGTCCAGGTTGGAGTATCTCAAGGTTTAGTCCTAAAATAGCATCTAATCATTGGGGTTCCTAGATAAAGCACACTCGGAATGACACCGTGTCAACAGATCGGGTACATAGAGGACTGTATGCAATGATATCATGCCAACGGATTAGCAATATTCAGACTAGGGAAAGCTTTTTCACCCAACTTTCTCAACAAATAGTAAGTTATGTGTTTTCTGTTTTCAGTGGTGGAACAATACTGTAGACAGTGTGAAGAAAAAGAGATTTTTGGTTTTGGTCTAAGATCCAGGGACACATCTGGAAATGGCTCCCTAAGTGCAGAGTCTCAGCATTGCATTGCAAGAGACAAGAAATGTAGGGGGTGTGTGTCTGTGTGTGTGTGTGTGTGTTATGTGTGTATGTGATGTGTGTGTATGTGTGTTACATATGTGGTATGTATGGTATGTGTGGTGTGTGTGTGTGGTGTGTGTATGTGGTGTGTGTGTATGTGTGTTATATATGGGGTGTGTATGGTGTGAGTGTGGTAAGTGTGTGTATGTGTGTTATATATGGGGTGTGTATGGTGTGTGTATGTGGAGTATGTATGTGTCTAGTGTGTGTGTATTGTGTTATATATGTGGTGTGTATGGTGTGTGTGTGTGGTGAGTGTGTATGTGGTGTGTGTGTATGTGTGTTACATATGTGGTGTGCATGGTGTGTGTATGTGGGGTGTGTGTATGTGGAGTATGTATGTGTATGTGGAGTGTTACGTGGTGTGTGTAAGGTCCGTATGTGTGTGTATATGGTGTATGTGTGTATGGGATGTGTGTGTGTCTATGGGTGTGGGGGTATGCATGGTGTTGTGTATGTGTGCATGTGTAGTCACTGTGAAAGTCAGCCTGGCTGACTTTTTTGGCTTCTGAGGTACACAGGACTCTAGTTCCAGGCTTCCTCTGTCTACAGGACAGCAGTTCCAAGCCGCACAGCACTTCCCGTAGACAGTCCTGAGAGAAGTCTCCTCGCAGTAGGCCAGGCGGTAAGGGGTGATGTGAGGAGGAGAGAGGCTGACCTTCAGGGTGTGATGAGAGCAGAGCGGAGCCACAGCAGCCGCAGTGTGAGAGGTCTTTGGAGAAGAATACAAGCCCTTTAATGCTGTGATGAAACACCATACCAGAAGCCACCTGGAGGAAAGGGTTTATTTTGCTTATGCTTTAATATTGCAGTCCATTATCTAAGGAAGTCAGGACAGGAACCTGGAGCAGTGCTGATGCAGAGGCCAGGGAGGGAGCTGCTTCCTGGCTTGCTCCCATTATTTGCTCAGGCTGCTTTCTTATGGAGCCCAGGACCATGAGACCAGGGATAGTATCACTCACCACAGGCTGCACCATCCCCCATCAATCACTAACTAAAAACATGCACTACAGGCCTGCCTAGAGTGATCTTACAGAGGCGTTTTCTCAGTTGAGGCTCCCTCTTCAAAATAACTTTATGTATCAAGTTGACATAAAACTAGTGCGTGTCTGGGAGGGGGGGGGCAGTGGCCTGGTATATGATGCCTTTTTCTGCTCAGAATGCTCTCAAACAAGCTGACTCCAAGATAGCCCAGGGTGGCAAGCAAACTTCAGGCCATGCTCCTCCCACTGATTCTGTTAATCTAGGTGACTTTACCTTGAGCCCATAGACCAGTGCTTCTCACCCTTCCTAATGCTGCGACCCTTTAATACAGTCCCTCATGTTGTGGTGACCCCCAACCATAACATTATTTCATTGCTACTTCATAACTGAAACTTTTCTACTGTTATGAATCATAATGTAAAATATCTGATGTGCAAGATATTTGATATGGGACCCCGCCCCCAAAGGGGTCAAGACCTAAAGGTTGAGAACTGCTGCCATAGGTTAATGACTATGCTTCTGGCTTGAGATTTCTCACCGACTATTAAAGTGCCTGTAACTGCCAGGCAGTTGTGGCACACACCTTTAATCCCAGCACTCAGGAATCAGAGGTAGGCAGGTCTCGGAGAGTTCAAGATCAGCCTAGTTTTCAAAGAGAATTCCAGGACAGCCAGAGCTACACGGAGAGACCCTGTCTCAAAAACATAAAAAACAAAAACAAAAGCAAACAACATCAACCAGAAAAAAAAGGGGGGGGCTGTAACTTCATACATGTACCTGGGAAACAACAAGCGGTTGAAAGATCGAGAGAATGGGCAGCCTTGGTCCTTCGCAGGGGTGCTGGGTCCTCTGATGCGACTAGTTACAAAACGGGTGAGACACACAAGCAGGCACCATAACACTGACCTTCGCCTTTTCCAATGTCACCTACAAGGACGCAACACTCCAGACCTAGAACCAAGCTCCCTGCAGCGGGCGGGCGGATCAGATTCACTTTCTCAGGTGTGGAGACACTCACTTCCCCCTGTGGAGGAAAGCCTGGCCGCTTCCTGTTTTCACTTGCAGCTCAACTCTGAGGTCTCCGGTGCAGCATGTCTTGCAATATGTTACAGAAGCTGCCATAAGGCTCATACCCCTGCAAGAAGATCACCTTGGGAGCAGACCCCGACCAAGTCAGAGACAAGAACAAGTTGTTTCAGCTCTGATACACTGCTGCCAGTGCTCCTTCAAGTCCTCACCTCACCGACTGTCGACATATCTCACTTTTTAGGGACAGGGAGTTTGAAACTCATTTTCTGTTTGCTTGCTTTCTTGCTTGATTGCTTGGTCTCTCTATGTAGCCCTGGCTACCCTGGAACTCTCCATGTAGACCCAGGTTGGCCTCGAACTCATAGAGATCTGCCTGCCTTTGCCTCTGCCTCCCGAGTGCTGGGGTTAAAGGTGTGCATGCTTTTAATGGAAGCAAATGGGGAATTTTCTCTTTTCAAATTCTGAGAAAATGCTGCTACCAAAAATCTGTGCTTCTCTCCGTTCTTCTGTTTCTAAAATTCCTTTAAAGCTTTTGTTGTTTTGCGTGGAAATTCAATCCCACTCCTAACACCATTCTGTTAGAGATGTAACGCCATGGGGTAGGATCCCGGAACTATTCTCCAGTAAGAGACATACTTAGATTAACAATTATGGGGTAATTACTTAAAGCAGAGCTAGCCAGTAAGAAACAAGCAAGGCCAACAGCTTCATAATTAATACAGTGTCTTGTGTGTTTATTTGGGGACTACAATGCGGCAGAGCCCAGGCGACTGGCGGGTGATAAACCAAAGCGGCTAGCAAAGAAAAAGCTTCTCTTAACATATGCACAACAAGTTCTAGGTCAACCTGAGCTACTTAGTGAGAGTCTGTCTTAAAAAAAGGGGGGGGGGAGGAAGCTGGGCTTGGTGACACACAACTTTAGTCCCAGAACTTGGGAGGCAAAAGCAGGTGCATCTCTGGTCTACATAGTGAGTTCAGTAAGTTCCAGGGCTGTATGTAAGAGACCGTGTCTCCACAACATCAACAACAAAAAAGGCAGGGGAAGTGACAAAAGGAAGAAAGAATATGTATGAACCTGGGATGGAACAAAGAAGGGAGGAGAGAGGGAGGAGGGGAAGGGGGTCATGGAAGAGGAGAGGAAGGGAGGAAGAGAGAAAACAAAACCAAACCACGATTGATTTCATCTTGGTGCTCTTAAGAGCTTTTTCCCTGCTCATACTTGGCTGTAGAAGCTCATAAAAATTACTGCCCACTCAAAATGTCTAAGCCTTTAACCCAGGGACTCTGGGCTCCCCCTTCCTGACCAGCCCTTTGCTCAACCTTGGTGCCTCAGTTTCCCCAGCCAGCAGGGACTCCTTCCTGGGTGTTGTTTAAACCTCCTGACTGTCCCTTGCTCCTCCCTTGGAACTTGGTCACCTAGCCATGGCGAATCACCCCACCCAGGAAAATGCTCAGTGCTCCAGGTTCCGCCATCTGAGAGGGATCAGCCAGTGTTTGAACTCCTTTTGTTCATGCATCTGCTTTAGTCCTTTCTTATTTATCTGTTTGTTTAATGTTTTGAGGTACAGTTCATATCAGATAAAACTGACCCTTTTAAAATAGTGGACTTTTCTAATTTTTTAAAATATTTGTTTATTTATTATCTGTACAGTGTTCTGCCTGAATGTATCCCCACAGGCTAGAAGAAGACACCAGATCTAATTACAGATGCTTGGGAGCCACCATGTGGTTGCTGGGAATTGAACTCAGGACCTTTGGAAGAGCAGCCAGTGCTCTTCCAGCAGCCACTGAGCCGTGGCTCAGTCATTAAAGGCTGGGTTCACAACCAAAAGCAGTGGACCTTTTAGTATGATGGTTTTTAAGTGCCCACAAGGTTGGTGCTGTGGAGATGACCCAGCGGTTGAGCGCACCGGCTGCTCTTTCAGAGGACGAGTGCTTGATCCTCAGCACCCGTAGCTCCCAGTCTGCTGTAACTCACAGACACCTGCCTTCTTCTGACCTCTGGGAACACCGTACACTCTCCTGGAGGGTTTGCACAGAGTGTGGGTGCCATCAGAACTTAGAGGTCTTGGAGCTGGAATCAGGGGCCGTGTGAGCTGTCTGACAAGCACTGGGAATTGAACTCTCTAATTTTGAAAATTTTAAATGACATTTATTCACTTCTTTTGTGGAGAAGGGGTACAAAAGTGCCACAGTGTGTGTGTGTGTGTGTGTGTGTGTGTGCGCGCGCACGCGCGCGTGCGTGCGTGCGTGCGTAGGTCAGAGGACACATGCATTTCTTATCGTCCACTATGTGGGTCCCAGGAATAGAGCTCAGGTCATCAGCCTTGGTGGCAAGCTGGGCCATCCCATCATATCTTTTATTTTTCATTTTGTTGGTGCTGGGCATTGAGCCTAGCTAGAGTCTTGCATATGCTAGGTAAATATCGTACCAGTGAGCTAATTTCCCCAGACCCAAGAGTTGTTCACACTTAGTTTTGTGAAAGGCATTCACAGTGTCAACAACCTCTGACTTCCATCATGTCAAAATCAAACACCCATGTCATAAAATGCCCTTCCCAGGCTCCAGCCAGCCTGTGCCCAGATCAAAATGGGAGGTGCTGAAGGCGTTGACTTTGGAGGTGGTGTGAAACTCCATGGTTTCCTCTGACCTCACTCCTGAGGAAGAAGGAGCACAAATGCAGAACCCTCTGTGGGGGCTCCTGCTGCTTGGAGAGCTGCCAGCTCCCAAGCCTGCCCGCCCTCTATGTCTCCCGCTCATTTTCTGTGGTTTTGGTTATTCAGTTCTCCTTCGTCTGACGCAATGTTTAGGTTTGGATTCTTCCTTGTGTCCTTGAGCAAATGGTACCACACCTTTCACTCTCCGGCATCCATCTTTGTAAGTCGATGGTAACGTTAGTGTTAGTTTCCCAGGGCATTGGTTTTGCACAGGGCTATTCTTTGCATTTGTTTGAACCCTTTCCAAAACAGTCAACAAATCTGGTAGTCAATCACTCTTTTTTGTATGATTAAGTTTTCTGGAATTTAGATTAAGCATACCTGGAAGAATGGAGCCAAAGAAAGATAATTTAAATCTGATGTATCTTTGTATATAAAGTCATTAGTCTTTTTTTTTTTTTGAAAGGAGTCCTCAATGTGTCAACACCCGGGGTTGCCTCCAACTGTTGGTCTCCCTGCCATCTGCCCAGGGGAAATGAGCTAAAAATCTAGACATCCCAAGCCTTCCTCACTCCCTAGTCAGTCACAATGAGTACAACCAAGGACAGCTCAGTCACTCTTCCAGAATTTTTTTCTTTTTGTTTTTTCTTTCTTGAGCCTCAGTTGAATTACCTAGTCCAGACTGGTCTTGAACTCACTCCACCTGGATCATATCTGCCTCTCTCAGCTTCCCAGTGTTGGGATTACAGGTGTATATAACCATGCTTGGCCATATTAGCATTTTCTTTTTTTTTTTTTGGTTTTTCGAGACAGGGTTTCTCTGTAGCTTTGGAGGCTGTTCTGGAACTCGCTCTGTAGACCAGGCTGGCCTCGAACTCACAGAGATCTGCCTGCCTCTGCCTCCCGAGTGCTGGGATTAAAGGTATGGGCCACCAACGCCCGGCTAGCATTTTCTTAAGATAATAACGCTACTATTTTCTATTGCATGCTTTTTAAAAAAAATTGTGGTGAGCATATTTTACTTCAGCCATAACAATAAGAAAGTAAACCAGTTCCTCAAATCTTTACCGTGAACTCAAATGCAAACTCAGCATTTTTACAACATTTAGTCAAAGCCCACGCTTGAATCCATGTTTTGCAGAACAGCTTAGAAAATAAGCAGCCTCTAAATGGTGGAGGAGCAGGCCAAAAGCCACGCCTCCTGCAGGCGGAGCTCAGCCCTAAAATTTCAGGTCACTGGGCAGTTCTCTAGAGTGAACCATTCATAGTGCCTCTGCCCCCTTCTGGAAAACTGGAGAACCGTCAGGCTCTGGCCATTCGGTTCTTCAAGGATAGAGACACTGGAGAGATGGTATTTGAGAGCCCAGTGACCTTTGGAAAAACTGGCCTGGTTACTCAGAACCGTTCTTTCTGGAAGCACACGCCGCAGAGCAACTAATCACCTTCCCTACTCACTTTCTTCCCTCCTTCTTCTTTTCAAAAAATGTTCCACTTGCAATGCTTATTTTAAAATTTATTTTCATTTTATGCGCATTGGTATTTTGCATGTAAGTTCGTGTAAGAGTATTAGATCCTGGAGTTACAGACAGTTATGAGCTGCCATGTGAGTGCTGGGAATTGAACCTGGGTTCTCCGAAAGAGTAGTCAGCGCTCTTAAACGCTGAGTCATCTCTCCAGCCTCTCCCTACCCGCTTTCTAAACACACAATTGAGAAAAATTAATCAGGATTTGTGAGGCATTTACATATATATATACATGCATACATACATATACATATTAGGTAGAAAATATTTATTCTTTCTAGGCAGTGATATCGTATGCCTTTAATCCAGCACTCGGGAGGCAGAGGCAGGCGGATCTCTGTGAGTTCAAGGCCAGCCTGGTCTACAGAGCGAGTTCCAGGACAGGCTCCAAAACAATACAGAGAAACCCTGTCTGGAAATGAAAAGAAAAGATCGATTCTTTTAATTCTCTCCCCTCACATTTCTACATTGTAGGGCATTGGCATGTACTGCTTTATATATTTGACACCCTTGAAAGCCCCTGTGAGACCCGAATGGCCTCCTTATACTGAGGGCCAGTCTATAGTTTTGTCCAATACATTTTCAAAATACCTTGCTGACTTCTAAGTACAAACCTTGGGTTTTGTTGTCCTTTCGACATCATCGCGCTTGCTCACATCCACTGGCATCACGCTCTGCGTCTCCCGTCAATGGTCCTGTCCCCAAGTGTCCCCTCCTCAGCCTTCCCACCTTACATGCATTTTCTCTTTAAATTTGTTTTATGCAGATGAGTGTTTGCACGCGTGTATGTCTGTGCACCCTGTGCGCGTCCGGTGCCCAAGAAGATCAGAAGAAGGTGTCAAACTGTCTCGGCAGACAGTTGTGAGCCACCATGTGGGTGCTGGGAGTTGCCGGTCTCCTGAAAGATCAGCCAGTGCTCTTAACCACTGAGCCACCTCCAGCCCCTCCACATTCACGTAAACTGTAAAACACAAGTCAATCATATTAGCAAATTCCTATGCTTTTTTAAGTGTGTGTGGGGTGTGCATAAATCTGGATGTCAGAGGTAACCTTGCACAACCGGTTTTCTCCTTTTGGCTTTTTGTGAGGTCTGCAGATAGAACTCCAGCCATTAAGGACTTAGCCGTCCCAGCTTTGTCTGCAGAGCTAGTTCCCGGACTGCCAAGGCTGTTACACAGTGACTAGTGAAAAGCTGTCTTGAAAAAAAAAACCTAAACAAACAAACAAACAAAAGAACCTGAGCCATCTTGCTTCTTCTGTTTTTATTTTCTTCTAATTACATTTATTCACTTTGTGTCTGGGGAGTGCCGAGTCACACTATCTGTGGGAGTTGGTTCTCTCCTTCTACCCCGTGGGCCCAAGGGATCAAACTTAGGTGGCAGCAAGATCTTACCCACTGAGTCATCCCACTGGTTCCTTCATGCTTTTAAGAAATGTCTGAAGCCAGGCATTAATGGCACATACCTTTAATCCCAGCACTCGGGAGGCAGAGGCAGGCGGATCTCTGTGATTTTGAGGCCAGCCTGGTCTACAGAGCAAGCTTCAGGACAACCTTTAAAGCCATAGAGAAAGCATGTCTCAGAAAAAAAATGTCTGAATAGTTAATGGTAGAAATGGGCCATAAAAAACCATTGTCTCCTTGAGGAACAGGTACACTGTTTCTGGGTTCTAGCTATTCTAAAAGGCAGTGTTGATGCCGTCATAGATTTTACTGTGTAGTCAGTTTGACATTTATTTTATCATTTTTACATTCTATAGCTTAAGAGACTTTCCCTTGAGTCAGGCAGGATGGCACATCCCTGTAATTCCCAGTCCTTGGAAGGAGAAAGCAGGAAGACCAGGAGTTCAAGGTCGTCCTCAACCACATAGCAAATGTAGACCAGCCTGGGCTACATGAGACAGCCTACAGCATGTCTTTTTAAGAAAATGAAGGAGGAGAGATGGCTCAGAGGTCAAGAGCACTGATTGCTCTCCCAGAGGTCCTGAGTTCAATTCCCTGCAACCACATGGTGACTCACTACCATCTGTAATGAGATCTCGTGCCCTCTTCTGGCATGCAGGTGTACATGCAAGCAGAACATTGTATATATAATAAACAAATTAATTGATAATGAAGAAAACAAAAAGGTAAGAAAGATGGCTTAGTAGGTAAAGGCACTTGCTACCAAATCTTGAGTTTTCATTTGATGGTGAAGGAGAGAGCTTATTCCTCTAGCTCTGCTATGAGTACTAGGGTATCTCCCCCACACAAATAAATAAATAGATAAATAAATATATATTTTGAAATGTTTTTTTGAGACAGGGTTTCTGTGAGTAGCCCTGGCTGTCCTGGAACTTGCTTTGTAGACCAGGCTGGCCTTGAACTCACAAATATCTGCCTGTCTCTGCCTCCCAAGTACTGGAATTAAAGGTATGAGCCACAACACCCAGCCAAAAGATTCATTTTATTCTATTTAATTACTTGTGTGTGTACCCTATGGATGGTTATGTGCACATGATGCAGTCACTGGTGGAGGCCAGAGGCCTTGGATCCCTTGGAGTTGGAGTTAGGTGACTGTGAGACACTCTGTGTAGGTGCTGAGAATAGAATTTGGATCCTCTAAATCGCTGAGCCATCTTTCCAATCTCTTGCTTCCTTGACTCTATTAGTTTTTGAGAAGTTCTGCTGGGGAAAAAAAGAAATCCTAATTTCTGGGCTGAGGATGACAGCTCTGGGCCTTATCCCCAGCACCACACACACACACACACACACACACACACACACACACACACACTTGTGGATTTGTGTTAAGTTACAATAAAATAACTTCATTTGGATCCCTCCTAAAGAAGAGCCTGAGACACAGAGTTGGGTGACAATCAGATGTCCCCTATGTGAGAGGCGGGCAGAGCGATACAGGGAAGGACTAAAAAGCAACAAAGGGTGTGTCTGACACTGTTGTCACTGTGGACAAGTGGCCCAGTCTCCTGAGAGACGCTCCAAAGAGCTGTGTAGAAACCACCCAGAACGTTCCTGTTAACACACAGGCAAACGGGTCATTTACCCAGAAGCCTTGTTCTCCACTGGTCCCCACCTTCCAGCCTCCTCTTTTTCTCTTCTTTAAAAGATTCTCCAGAAGCATCAGTGATCCGTCAGATCCGTCATCTTTCTGAGATAGTTCACTTTGGTTTATGGTTACAGAGGCCCCAGGCCATGACTGGCCAGGCCTACTGCTGCTAGGTCTCTGGTGGGAGGATTGATGGCAATGGAGGGGAACCTGTGATAAAGTCAGCTATATACTCATGTCTGGGAAGCCAAAAAGTAAAGACTAGGCTCCCACAGTCCCCTTCAAGGCCATACCCCAGTGACCTAAGGACCTCCACCCCACCTCCTAAGGGTGCTACCACCCCTCAGTAGCAACACTCTGGAGACCACGCCTTTAATATGTGGGCCTTGGTTCAGCAGTCAACCCATGGCACCTGGACTCCAGAAGTGCCCATGCTTATTATCAAATAAAAAAATAGGTGGAAGCATCTCTAATGCCATTCAAGCACTTACCAACTGGCAAGGGTGGTACCCAATGGGACTGAGTTGATTTTTCAAAAAGAAAAGAAGGTGAGGGTGACAGAAAGGTGGGCTCAAGTCGGTGCCCACCCATGAAAATAAGATAAGAAGCAACATAAAGGACAAAGGGTTTCTTTGGGTTTAATAGCTGGCGGGGCTAGATTCCATCATGGAGGGGAAGGCCGTGGGGGAGGTGATAGGAGATGCCAGTCACATTGCATCTTCCGTCTACAAGTGGGTGGGGCCTTGCTGTCAAATAGCAAGGCCGGTCCCCTCAGAGATCCACTTCCTCTCTCCAGGCCCCACCTCCCAAAGGTTCCACAATGTCCCAGTCTAGCACGCCAGCTGGGGACTAAGTGTGCAAGCCGAGGGGCTTGTGGAGGGCGTGGCGTATTCACACCATAGCCTCGGCGCTCCAGCAGCAGCTGGTTGGCCATCGACTGCCACCTGACCCTTGAAGAAGGGACTTCGCTTCTTATGCCTAGTTTTTGACCTTTCAAATAGAAAACAGCCTTTGGCTGACTTGTTGTTTACATGCTTTTATTTTGTTTTGTTTTGTTTTCTTGGTTTGTTTTACCACCAAAGGATGCTTTTTTTGTCCCCCTCCAGGGTCAGCTTTGGAATCTCTCCCTGACTTAGCCTCCAGATACTTAAAATCCTACAATTAGAAATTAATTCACTGGATCTCTTCTCACAGTTAAATGGAACAGGATACATACTAATCCTTCTTGGCCATTTGTCCCTTAGCGTGGGTGAACTTGTGATCTTTCCCTGAGAGCTAGTTTTGAAAGAGGAGACAGAGAAGCATGCTCGCACTAAGCCTGGATTAAAGCGAAGCCACACTAGGTCACCGCCCTAGCAAAGAGCACATGTGTCCTGGGATTCATTTGCAAGAATGTTCTTGGCAGTATGCTCATCGTGGACTTGAACCAGGAACAATCCTATTTATCAAGGGTGGAGTGGAAAACTACACTGTAGGATATTCATCCACGGAATACAATACAACGGTGAAAACAAACGTGTCACCGTTCGAGCCAGTGAGTTGTTTGGCTCTCACAGACATAAAGGTAGCAGGAAAAATTCTGTAGATACTAAATAATTATGCTGTGGGAATTTTATATGAAGTTCAGATACAGGGATTGGTTATGAAGAAGGAAATTGACATCACAGAAGTTTGATCCTATCCACGAACACAAGGAGGGAGGGGATTGTGACTACTCGGGGGATACAAAGGAACATCCTACATGCTGATGATTACTATTTCCTTTTTTAAAAATTGTTTATTATCACATCGTGTGTGGTGTGTGTGAGTGTGTGTGTGTGTGTGTGTGTGTGTGTGTGTGTGTGTCTGAAGCGGGGTGGGACACATGCCACTCTGTACATGCATAGGTCAAAGGACAACTTCCCAGATGTCTTCTCCTTCCACATGCTCTGGGTTCAAACTGAGATCATCTGGCCAGCATGACATTTTTATTAGCCAGGCGTGGTGGTGCACAACTTTAATCCCAGCACTCGGAAGCCAGAGGTGGATCTCTGTAAGTTCAAGGTTAGCCTGAAGAGTGAGTTCCAAAAAATCTAAGGTTACACAGAGAAACCCTGTCTCAAAAAAAATAAGAGTGTGTGTGTGTGTGTGTGTGTGTGTGTGTGTGTGTGTGTGTGTGTAATCCAGGGCCTGGCATATAGTAAGTGCTTTACCACTGAGCTACATCCCCTGCCCTGTTTGTTTTGTTTTTGTTTTTTAACTTTGAAAGTACTCAATATTCCAGAGTACCACACTTAGGATATCGTTTTCTGAGCCCCAAACAGGCGAGGCTATTGTGAGAACGGCAGTGTTTGGGGCACACAACCTGTGTTTACTTCCCTCCTACTCTCCTCCATTGGCAGAGAAAATGGAGCCTTGGCACTCTGTCAGCCCCGTCAACTTTTACTTCGGGCATTGATGCCAGAAAGAATAAGATGGGAAAGGGGTTAGGGACCAGCCAACCCGAGCAGCCCTGTTTTTACTCGACTAGATCTTAAGTCTAGACGACGATACTGGGTGCTCCCTGAGAACTGTGAGCAGAGCTGTGCCAGGGCTGACAGAGAAGCAGGAGCCAGCCACACTGCCTCCTGCTTGAGAAGCCAACACTGGGAATGTGCTAATGGGTGGAAGGCCTTTAGCAGCCCTCCTTAAAAGCCTGGCTGCCTGCGGGACTGGCTGCTGGCACAGTGAGGGCAGCCGAGCTGCAGGCGTGCTATTCGTGCTATTCCGTCTTTCCCTGAGAAGACACCTGATCCCCATGAGGAAGCAGATACTGAATTTGTGGTTTCTTTAATTAGTTTCCACCTGTGACAGGGACAAACGCTTTCGAAATACATTAGTCTTCCCATTCCCAATCCAGTCCCTTCCCCAGCTTCTGGAGAGAACTCTTGGTTTGCCAGATTACCACAGCGAGTGAGCCAGAGTAGGAGGTAGGGCGCGGACCGAGGCGGAACAAGAGCCCTCAGAGACCGGGGACTTTGAAGAACTGAAGACGGATTTCAGCCAATGCCTTGTGGGTAAAACTCTGGGGCTCGAGAACTTTCTGTACTTTCTTTCCCAGTTGACTCAGATCGTGAAGCAAAGCGTTGCAGCTTGCAAGGCTGCTGGAGACAGGTCCGTGTTGCCTTTGACCACGACGCAATATTGTAGATCTTAAGGAAGGAAATGGGGGCTCAGATCTATTTGGGTCACATTCTTGTGCCGCTCTTTATCTTCACCAGCAGCATCTGATACACAAACACTTGTTCTACGGGGATGACTTACGGCACGTAATATTACTGAAGGAATGGGGGTGTGACTCAAATGTGCGAGGACCTGAGACCCATCGCCACCACCGGAAAAACAAAACTGAGAATGTGGAATCCGGGAGACCCGTCAGAGTCTTCCCAGCAAACTCTGCTGGAAGCCTGCTTTGCTCTAAGGCCGGCAGCTGCACGGTGGAAGCATCCCCTGCCCTGTTCCCCACAGACATGCGAAATAGGGATTTGGGTGCAAGGTCTTTCTTTAGGAAGTACCCTAGGAAGCCTCAGAGGGAGACCAAGGAATGCAGGCCCAGTACTGGTCACTCCAAGGGCGGGGTGGAGGAGGGGGATCCGGGGCAGCAACAAATGTGAGGCATGCAGCCTGCAGAGCATCCCAGCTGTTGCAGCTTCAAAGCTGTCTCTTTTTTTTTTTTTTTTTTTTTTTTGGTATTTCGAGACAGGGTTTCTCTGTGGCTTTGGAGGCTGTCCTGGAACTCGCTCTGTAGACCAGGCTGGCCTCGAACTCACAGAGATCAGCCTGCCTCTGCCTCCCGAGTGCTGGGATTAAAGGCGTGCGCCACCAACGCCCGGCTCAAAGCTGTCTCTTAACATCAGTCAGTGCTTTCCTTGTAGGCAAGCTCTTATGTGCACACCTCTCTCTCTCTCTCTCTCTCTCTCTCTCTCTCTCTCTCTCTCTCTCTCTCTCTCTCTCTCTCTCTCTCTCTCTCTGTGTGTGTGTGTGTGCGCGCGCGCGTTGGATGTGTTCTTGGAGATACAGTTCCACTGAAGCTAGATGAACACAACTGTCCTCTGAACCTCGGAGAAGAGGATTCTCGATCCACAGACAGGCCTCTGTTTTCCATATCGTGGGCTTTTCTGCCTCTGAGCCGCTCGGCCAGGCTGGTAGAGTGCTTAAACTAGTCATGCTTGGTGTTTCCCACCTCAGGCAAAGGTTCCACGATCTCATCGAGTCCAAGTTGGAGACATCCTTCTGTCCCTGATGCCATTGCTGAGGTCACAGGCTCAACCTCAGGAGCTCCTTCAGATCTGCTGACATCTTCATTTCCCTGCTCGACTAGGTGGCTACCCTGGAAACCAAGACTGGACGCCATTCCCATTTAATCCCCTTGAGCCCTCCCCTTTCTGTTTTTTGTTCTATATCCTCCCAGGATTTGGTTAATAAGAACCAAAAAGAAAACACTTTGCCTTTCACAACCCTTCTCTAGGGCAATAAAACATAAACCTCCTGCTTGATGGGAAATATAAAATGCTGGCTAGAGGGCCATGAATTAATCATTAAAGTTCTGTCCAGGCACCCTGCCTGCAGTGGCTCTTCCTTTGTCTCATGAGGCCCTAAGTGGTAACAGCAGCTGGGGCTGAAGGACAGCCACTGCTGCCACCGCTCTCTGCCTTGGATGCTTTTCCCTACTGCACTGAGGCAATGTAGCTGGGGAGGGTCTGACAACATCAGTGTGAAGCCTCTGTTGCTAGGAGACCCTTTGAGAAAAAAAACAACAAACAACGATGCTTCTGGTTGCACACAGAAATATTGCAGGTGTTGTGAGCATGGAAAGCTTTACTACCGCCCTCTGGGACCACATCATAAGAACTGCCAATCCGCTTGGTTAATAACACACACACACACACACACACACACACACACACACACACACACACACACACACCCTCTAACAACATAACTATAGCCCCTCAGCCACAAGCTCAGGGTAGACAGAGGTAAGAGAGATCTGAGCAACAGAGTATACTTGCAGATTGCAATGAACAGGTGAGGGGATGCACAAAGCATCACCTCCAGATATGGTCCCTTGGAAATAGAAAACAGCAGAGGCAGGAAGGGTCCTGCCACCTGCCCCTCACCTTTCATCCCTAGGGCAGCTGCTCCTCTCCCCCAGACCTTTGCATGTTCTCTTCCTTGAGGAATTCTGAAGACACAGAAACATGAGAAGAACCTGAACAAATGTACCTTCAGTTGATCAGTTTGCAAGCAAAGGTCATGTCTCTGGAGGGCCGGAGAGGTGGCTCAGTGGTTAAGAGCATTGACTGCTCTTCCAGAGAACCTGGGTTCAATTCCCAGAATACAAATGGCAGCTCACAACTGTCTGTAACTCCAATTCCAAGGCATCCAACACCCTCATATAGGCAAAAACAATGGACATGAAATAAAAATAAATAATGTTTAAAAGTCACCTCCCTGTGTCCTCTAACTATACTTCTGCACAACTGTCCGAGAAAAATAGCTGGGCATGATGGCGCACACCCTTAATCCAAGCATAGAGGCAGAGGCAGGTGGGTCTGTGGGTTTGTTGCCAACCTGGATCACATGCCAGGACAGCCAGGGCTACACAGGGAAACCCTGTCTCAAAACCCCCAAAAGCAACAGATAGGTAGACAAAAAGACAGACAGGTAGGTAGCCTTTCTTGAGTTGGCTTGCTTCCAAACCTGATAGCCTGAGTTTAATCCCGGGAACCACGTGATATGAGGTGAGAACTACATGCAGGTCATTCTCTGACTTCTACACATGTGCTATATCTAGGACATATGTGTATACACTCTCAAAAACAAAATAAATCAATGTATTTTTTATTTTACTCAAAAACACAGGACTTAGAAAAATCATGCTGGTACTGACCTGGAAGCTACCTTTCATAGTGCTGGAAGATGCCGTGCAGACTGTTGGGGAAGAAAGGTCTTCAACAGTCTACGAATCCTGCAAGCTACAATAACAGTCACATGCAAGATATGCCCACTGGTGCCATAGTGACATGAATATGATGTAGGCAACCAACTGCTTTCTGATTGGTCTTAAGGCCGGAAGGGGATATCCACAGAGGACCACACTGTGGGCATGAGACCATTGTAGCTGTCACTTTCACAAAGGACTTGATCTTTGATACCTTGGAGATTTTCTTCCTGCCCATGGAAGCTGTCACTTCTCAGGAATAGTGATCCATTTCAGCCACCAGGGCATGGCTGTAAGGGTGGTCTGAGGCGCCATCATCAATGTTCTTCGTGCTGATGGCTTTGCATTCAGTGTAGCGTCCAGCCAGGACCAGCACCACTCTGCCAGGTTTCACGAACTTGTCCATTTTGACAGCAAGCAGCTGGCACCCAGCAGAAAGGCAGAATGAAAATTCTTAGTAATCTCCCAGCACAGGAGCCTCCGGTATACACAACAACAAAATGTGTACATCTTTATTCATGCGCTTGTCCACTTTTGCTGCGTAGCTGTCATTTGGCTGCTGTCCCACCGTATTCAGGTGTTGGCTTCTTTGCAATCCTGTTTCTGAACATAGGGGCCTACGGGAAAGTTCTTCCTGAGAGCAACCTCAAACCATTGTCAAGGGATTTTGTGCAGGTTTTATTTTATGTTGTTCTTGATACTTCTTTAAGCTTATTTCACCCCTGTGCTGGCTAGCTCTATGTCTGCTTGATACAAGCTAAGTCACCTGGGAAGAAGGAATCTTAAATAGAGAAAATGATTCCATAGGATTAGCCTGTGGGCAAGTCCATAGGGCGTTTTCTTGCTTGATGATTGATGTGGGAGGGCCCAGCTCCATGTGGGTGGTGCCACCCTAGACCAGTGCTCTAAGAAGTAGGCCGAGCAAGCCATGAGGAACAAGTCAGTAAGCAGCATCCCTCCATGGTCTCTGCCTCAGTTCTCGCCTCCAGGATTCTGGTCTGACTTCCTTGAATGGTGGACTGCAAACTGTAATATGAAATAAACTCTTTCCAAGTTGCTTTTAGCATATGGTGTTATGATATTTTATCACAGCAAAAGAAACCCTAAAACACTGGGTGGTGGTGGCGCAGGCCTTCAATCTCAGCACTCGGGAGGCAGATGCAGTCGGATCCCTGTGAGTTTGGGGCCAGTCTGGTCTACAGAGCGAGTTCCAGGACAGCCAGGGCTGTTACACAGAGAGACCCTGTCTCAGAAAAACAGAAAACCAAAAACCAAAAACAAGTCTCATTATGCAAATAAGCACAAAGGTCCATCAGAACTTAGTCAAAGGGTTCAGACACTTGATGCTTGTGTAATTATCTTCAGGGACAGAAAGAGTAGCAGTTTGGACTTCTGGAGGATGAGGGTGGAGAGAAAAATGAATGGTGAGCAAAGGTTACCCTCCATGCCTGTAGAAGTGTCACAGGTGACAGAGCTGTCTCCAAGTAACCTCTCCGTTGGGCAAATATCTCCTCTCTGCTGGTACCGATTTGCTTCAAGGATGTTTATTTCCTCCAGAAAAGGGAAAAATTAGGCAGTTGAGCGGGAGGTAATGAGCTTTTCCTAAATTGGCTGGTTGGTTCTCAGCTTTCTTGAGCTCAAAATAATCAATATTCCAAAGTAGTGTATTTGTGGGTGGCATATTCTGGATCCTTCTTGAGCATTTCCTGATTCAGTTTTTTTTTCCTTGTGAGCAATTATGGGCACCATTCTGAGGGGACATTTATGTGGTAAGTTGGATACAATCTTCAACTATTTTTAGATATTTTCTTACTTTCATTATTTTATGTGTATGGGTGTTTGTCCTGTCTGTATGACTGTACACCCTGTGAGTACCTTGTGCCCAGAGAAGACATAAGAGAACACTGGATTACTTAGAACTGGAGTTACAAACTGTTGTGAGCCACCATGTGGGTGCTAGGAATCAAACCCGGGCCATCTGGGCGAGCAACTATTTCGACTATTTTTGTGCCTATGTATAATCTCTACATGTTTTATAAAATTATCTCTTATCATAATAAACACTGAAACAAAATGTGAAATTATTGGTCATGATGTAAAGTTGCTATTCTGTTCTTCATAAAGTTTAATGTCATTATACATTGTTACAGTCAAATATTTATTAGTTGATTATTATAAATTCTGTATAATATGGTTGGTTAGTCAAAAAAGATTTGCTAGTCGGGTGGTGGTGGCACATGCCTTTAATCCCAGCACTGGAGAGCCAGAGGCAGGCAGATCTCTGTGAGTTCGAGGCCAGCCTGGTCTACAGAGTGAGTTCCAGGATAGGCTCCAAAGCTTTCTCTAAACCTTGTCTCAAAAACCAAAAACAAAAAAACCAAGCAAGCAAGCAAACAAAATTTGCTAATCAAAAAAAATATTGTTGTGTGGTGGTGAAAACCCTTAAACTCAGCACTCACGAGGCAGAGGCAGGCAGATCTCTGAGTTCCAGGACAGCCAGGACTACATAAGGAGACTGTCTCCAAAAACAACCAAAAATAATTTACCTGGTTTTTTGTTTACTTATTATTCTGGTTTTTATTTATGTCTCTTCGCTGGTGTGAGTTCATGGCATCACCTGCATCCAGGTGCCCACGGAGGCCAGAGGGTGTCGGATCCAGGAACGGGGTTACAGGTGTTTGTGAGCCACTTAGTGTAGGTGCTGGGATATGAACTCCAGGCCCCTGCAGGAATAGCAAGTGCTCTTGACCTTTGAGCCATCTCTCCCGATGCCAAAATTTCACTTTTGAAAGATCAGTATTTACCTTTGCAGTCTTCCACTGACTGTTAGGTTGGTTTTGGTTTTATTTTAAAATGAGATTTTGGTTTCTTGCCCTGGCTAGTCCTGGACTTCTGGACTTAGGTGAGCCTTCTGCCTCAGCCCTCCCAGTAGATGGGACCACAAGTGCTGGCCAGTTCCCCAGAGGGACTAACTTTTGAGTTGTTGTTATCTAGGCACAGCTGGTAGACACTGGACATCTTGTGTAACTCAGTCTCTGGCTTCCTCCCATTGCTGGAGATCATACTGGCTCAGAGCCCCAAACTCCCAATCATGTGCTTGGTCCTGATAACCAGCTCTCACCGTGAGAGCGCTCATTGTCTTAGCATAAATTCAGGCTGGGCCAAGGGACTCAGGAATACTCTTTTGGTCAAGGCCAGCTTGGGTTACATAGCTAGACCAAGTCTTAACACATATCCCTGGATAGTAACAACAACAAAAACAACAAAGACAGTTTCTTTAATTTTAAAGTAGGTAGGTTTAGGTTCCTATGTATGCATGCATGTATGTATGTATACATACATATATGCATGTATATATTTGTTTGTTTATAGTTTTTCTGAGACAGGGTTTCTCTGTGTAGTCCTGACTGTCCTGCCCTGAACCTTGCTCAGTAGACCAGGTTGGCCTCTAATTCACAGACACCCCTCCCCCAGCACCTCTGTCTCCCGAGTGCTGGAATCACAGAGGTGCACCACCAATGCCTGGCCTAAAGATTTTATTTTTGCTTTTTTTTTTTATTTTTGAGACAGGGTTTCTCTGTGGCTTGGGAGGCTGTCTTGGAACTAGCTCTTGTAGATCAGGCTAGTCTGGAACTCACAGAGATCCACCTGCCTCTGCCTCCCGAGTGCTGGGATTAAAGGCGTGCGCCACCACTAGCCGGCCTAAAGATTTTATGTTTAATTGTGTTTGTGTGTGTCTGTGTGTGGCTACGCATATGAGCATGGAGGAGCTGGTGAGGCCAGAGAAGGAAGAAGGGGCCCCTGGGACTGGGGGTTACAGGCCACTGTGGGTCACCATCGTGATGCGGGGTCTGGGAACCAAACTTGGTACACACGACGGGCATTGGTCTAGAGAATGACTCTAGTCATTCTCCTAAACAGTCTTTCATTTGTAAATGAATGCCATTCATTTACTGCAGCATGCAGATGAGCTTTATGATTTTTACAGTAGACATAGTAGTAAAAATAAAAATATAACCCTAAAGGTAGAAAGGCATAATAATAAAACATGGTAAAATGTAATAGCTTTTGAAAAGTAAAATATGGCCACTTGAAACAGTTCTTCGAGATATGTCCAGGCAGAGATGGTGGCTGGCTTGGAAGTGCACTGGGAAGGACACGCTAGGGCCAGGCAGTTTTTCTTTGTTCTGCTGATGACCTGAGATTAACAGTTTAATGGAAAAGACTGGTTTAGGCTCACAGTCTCAGAGGCTCCCGTTCACGGTCATGTGACTCTGCTGCTTCTGGCCAGCGGTGAAGCTTGTTCAGACAGAAGGCAGGAAGAGGAAGACAAGGGTTGGGGGGCAAGGGCTTTAGAGACCGTTCAGTGGTTAAGACCATGGGTTGCTCTTCCAGAGGACCGGGTTCACTTCCCAGCACCCACATTGACAGCTTGCAACTGCCTGTAACTCCAAGATCTGACACCATCACACAGAGATACATGCAGGCAAACACAAATGCACACGACATAAAAATAATAAATTAAAAAAAAGAAAGACAAGAAGGACCCAGGGGTTAGACACTCTTCAAAGCCCCCGTACTCACGACTCATTTCCTCTAACCAGGCATTTCCTCCTAATATTTCCCAAATCTTCCAAAATAGTGCATCAGCTGCGCCTGTGGGGGCATTTCCTATTCAAGTCATAACAGGTGTGAACTTACAGCTTCCCTGAGCCACAGGCCTGAGCCTACTGGCTCTTCAGTAGCCACAGGAGAGGCAGACTGCTGGAGCCACGTATCTGGAAGTCTTTTCTGGGTAGCAAAGGAGCCATGGAGGAGTCAAAGCATAGGCTGATTAGCTAAGTGAGACAGGAGCTATTTTATACAAGTGTCTACAGCTGGGCCTCCTTTTCTCCTGGATTCTCACAGTCTGAATCTGGAAATAGAAAAGGGAAAGGGGAATTAGAATAATGCCAGTTATGACACCCCTGCCTTTCCTGTGGAGAACCCTGCTCTAAGCAATCGCTCCATTCAACTCCTGTGTTAAGATTCTTGGGAAGGGGCTGGAGAGATGGCTCAGGGGTTAAGTATATTGGGGGGGGCCCTTCCAGAGGACCAGAGTTCGATTCCCAGCACCCACACGGAGCTCACAAATGACTTTAACTCCCACCCCAAGGGAGTAAACACCTCTTTTGGCCTCTGTAGACATCAAGCATACACATGGTGCACAGATATACATGCACACAAAACATCCATACACATAAAATAATTTTTTTAATATTTTATTTTTATTTATTGTGTATACAGCCTTCTGCCTACATGCCAACAGAGGGCAACAGATTTCATTCAAGGTGGTTGTGAGCCACCATGTGGTTGCCAGGAATCGAACTCAGGACCTCTGGAAGAATAGTTAGTGTTCTTAACCGCTGAGCCATCTCTCCAGCCCCACATAAAATAATTTTAAACATTAAAAAAGATGTCTGTGAAAAGACAAGCAAGGGTGTTAGTACTGCAATAACATATACTCCTGTTTTCCCATTACTGAAGGTAAATAGAATCTTTGAGGAGTGAAATTCAACACTAGTGTTACATGCCAATTCCCAATGAAATGTAAAAGTAACTCAGTTAAGAAAAGCTTAGATAAAATGAAATGGGCCATGATGATGATATGATCTTTCAGTTATTACAAATTGTTCCCTGGATGTTAAGGTTCTCAACACTCTGGTGCTACTGGATATGACATCACACATCTGTAATCCAACACTCAGGAAGCAGAAGCAGAGACATTGTGAGTTTGAAACCACACTCTCAAAAAAAAAAAAAGAATGTCGAGGAGTTGGCAAGATGGTTTAATTTTTAATTATTTTATTTTGCCGATGATGTTGGTGCATGCCTTTAATCCCAGCACTCTGGAGGCAGAGGCAGGGGCGGATCTCTGTGAGTTCCAGGCCAGCCCAAGGCTACACAGAGAAACTCCATCTTGACAAATAAAATGAACAAAAATTTATTTTATTTTGTGTATAACTGTTTGGCCTGCATGTATGTATGCACATCACCTGCATGCCTGCTGCCCAGGAAGTCAGAAGAGGGTGTTGGAGCCCCTGGAACTGGAGTTATGAGGGGTTGTGAGATGCCATGTGGGTGCTGGGAACTGAACCCAGATCCTCTGCAAGAGTCTCATTAACTGCCACGACACCCCTCCAGCCCCTGGTAAGATGGTTTAGCAGGTAAAGGCACTCGCTGCCAAGCCTGATGACCTGAGTTTGATCTGGATCTCACATGGTAGAAGGAGAGAAACAATTCCCACAAGCTGTTCTCTGACTTCCATCTGTGTACTCTGGTGTATGCAAATACTTGTGGATGAGCTGTGGGAGTCTGTGAATACTCAAGTGCATGCACGCACACACACACACACACACACACACACACACCACTCATTAAATTTTAGGAAGACTCTAGACATTTCATTAAATTAACAAATACAAGTTGGGCTTTGTTGTTTTTTGTGACAGGGTCTTATTCAGTAGCCCAGGCTGTCCAGGCTGTCTTCAAACTCTCAATAGTCCTATTCAGCACTCACCTTCAAGCTATGGGATAAAGACATAAGCCACCAGCCGGGCGTTGGTGACGCACGTCTTTAATCCTAGCACTCGGGAGGCAGAGGCAGGCGGATCTCTGTGAGTTCGAGGCCAGCCTGGACTACCAAGTGAGTTCCAGGACAGCCTCCAAAGCCACAGAGAAACCCTGTCTCGAAAAACCAAAAAAAAAAAAAAATCTGGTAATCTAGCTAATAGATGGGAAAATAGTGGTTTATGTCATTATGGCAACACCATTCACCACGAAGTAGGAATGCTCTCAGATCTCTGTTCTCTACAATTTTGTGTTTGGGGGTCACCACAGCATGAAGAACTAACTGTATTAAAGGGTTTAGGAAGGTTGAGAACCACTGGAATAGAGGGTGGTCTACAGCAAGTAGTCCAGGGATGACCTACAATACACATACGTTTGCTTTCAAATGAGTGTTTATGAAACATATAACAAGCAAAAGTAAAAGAACAAGGGGCTGGGGAGATGGCTCAGTGAGGAAAGGGGCTTGCTGCACAAGTCTGGTGATGTGAGTTCAAGTCTTGGAGTCCACATAAAGGTGGAAGAAGAGAACAAACTATAAAGTTGTCCTCTGATAAGTTTTTAATTAAGAAAACGACAGAACATATAACAAGAAGCAGATAAACAGAAGCATCAGATTGACTGTAAAATATGCTCAAATCGGGCACTTACAACACCCAACAAACACTGACTACCGGAGCAATCTAAGTGACAGAGCAAACAGAGGCAACAACATCAAATGGAGCTTTCAAATACCCAGCAGAAATAGCCTGGGGGGAAGCCATCAGTGGGGGCTCCTGGCTGAAGTTTCTCCATCATGGTTCTTGGCTCCTCATTCTCTCCACAGACATTTTTTTAAAAGATTTATTTATATTTATTGCATATACAGTGTTCTGTCTACACACCAGAAGAGGGCACCAGATTGAACTGTAGATGGTTGTGAGCCACCATGTGGTTGCTGGGAATTGAACTCAGGACCTCTGGAAGAGCAGTCAGTACTCTTAACCTCTGAGCCATCTCTCCAGCCCCTCTCCACAGACATTTTATACCCTGTGACAAACAACAGTAACTCTGTTCACAAAGACCCCCAGTCTACTGCTCTTATTTCTCCTTGGCACGGGGCCAGGGGGCCAGCCCATCCCTGAACAAGGGATCTGGAGAGATACTTTGAGACAAGCATGCTTGGATCTGGAGATGCCAGGGAATCTACTTCACTTCCAGGGCCACTTCTGAGTAGGCTGAAACAACATGTGACACTTTACCAAAGGTAGGCATGTTACAGTCTCCAACAATTTCCTCGTGGCTAACAATCCAAAGCCTCGCTCATCGGCTCATCTTCCTTGGCCTCTCCGCAGCCTTGGACACTGTTAACTTTGTTCTCTTTTTTATTGTGGACCCAGGGGTGGAATTCACACAGCCATGAGCATGTTAAGCCCATGCTGCGTGCGCGCGTGCGCGCGTGTGTGCGTGTGTGTGTGTGTGTGTGTGTGTGTGTGTGTGTCTGTATGGTTTGCAACAGAGTCTCTCTGTATAGCCTTGGCTATCCTGGAACTTGCTTGGCAGACCAGGCTGACCTTGAATTCACAGAGAGGCCAGTCTGGGCTACATAAAAAGACCCTACCTTAAAAACCAGTCAACCAACAAAAGGTTTTTATTGTGGCTGTGAGAGAGATCAGTCAGAGGCATCTGGAAGGGTCCAGAAAAGAAAGAGAAAGAAGACTGAACATAGACGGGCCATGGCCAGAGCTATCTATAAGAGAGGGGAGACTAACAGCGGGTAGGGAGAGCATCGTGAGACCAGCAAGAGCAGGGGGGACCTTGCTGTTATAAAGAAAACTGGGAGGAGGGAAGCCTGAGGATGTGAGAAGCCAGCAGCTAGGAGTGGAGGCTCTGAGGTGAATAACAAGTACTTGTGAGTAGAGACTGAGGGAGCCTGGAAGCCTGCATGGACTTGATATGCAACCACAGGTTTATGTCAGTGGGGCCCTATATCCCTAAGAGGTCAGGAAATGGCTCCTGTTTTGAACTGGTTTCACGAGTTCCTGAGGAATGCTGGCTTTTATCTAACTGCCAGAAATCCTCCTAGAATCCAGGTTGAGCTCACTTCAGGATATTTGCACCGCCTTAGAGACCTAACAGTTTTACCTTTTGCCTCAACACTCTCTACTCAAATTCCTTCATTCCATTTTTTATATGTTTGTTTGTTTTATGTATATGTGCATGTGTGTACCAGGGAGTTCTCTAAGGTCAGAAAACAAGTTACAAAAGTCAGATCTCTCCTTCCACCACATGGGCTCCAGGGATCGCACTCAGGTCTTGGGTTTAGTGACAAGTGCCTTAATCCACTGAGTCCAAATTCCTTATTTCAAATGATATTTCAGTTACCAGAACACACTGTGTTCTCTTTTATCTCCAGACTTGCATACACGATGTTCTCATAGTCTAGGTCAGTTTTTGTTGTTTTTCAGGCAGATTCTCACACTGTAGCCTAGGCTGGCTAGAACTAGCAGTTGTCCTTGATACCCAACTTTGGTCAACACCAATTCTTCCTGCTCTCCGTAACTGCTAGCCTAATTTGGCCTAATGTCTTTCATATTTAGTCTAAACCCCATTTCCTCTGAGAGTTCTTTGTACCCTCATACCCTGTCTTCCCTCAACGCCTGCCTTGTCAGGGCCAGGCTCTCTTCTGATGTATTCCCATGATATCCTGTACATTGTACTGAGCCACTGAACTATAGTTATGTCACCTTGTGAAAGTACTCCTAAAAAACTTTAATTGCTAAAACCATCTTGGGTCAACTGGTCATTTGGTCACTTAAGACCAGCCATAAATTCCTAGAGTAAACTAGTCTCTGGACCAGCCATAAATTCCTGAACATGTGTTCCTGACCAAAAGGTTGTGGGAACCACCTGACCGCTGAACGGCTATCTCTCTGCTTCTGTAAACAATGCTTGCTTGCTGCAGATGTCCAGAGCTGCCTTTCTGTATACTTCTCAATTGCAACTTTTGCCTTGAAAAACTGGAACAAACTGGAGGTCATGTTGCTTCCCACTACTCTGCCTGGGACAGCCCTACTGGCAGTAAACAAGGATTCCATATGAGTCTTGTT